>NC_064422.1:41240000-41553750 GCF_023375975.1 Astyanax mexicanus | reverse complement strand
TGAATACATTTGAACACAAGAACCTCATACCTAGTGTTAAGCATAGTGGTGCAAATTTGATTGTTTGAGCTTTTTTACCACAGCAGGGCCTGGAAAGCTCTTAATCATAGAATCAGTATGAATTCTCCACTGTATCAGAGGGTGTGAGGAAAATGTGAGGGACTGACTGTCTGTCTAAAAACTAAAGCTGAAGCTAAGATGCACCGTTCAATATGACAACGACCAGAAGCTTTCCAGTAAATCTTTCAAGGAATGGCTCAAAAGAAAGAAATGAGGAGTTCTGGATTGAATAAATCAAAGTCTGGATATGAGCTATGCATGCAAGAAACCAGTCATTAAACAGCTGAAAGAATTCTGCATGGAGGAGTGGGAAAAGAAAACTTTCTTCCAGTGGATGTCAAAGACTAATTGATGGTTTTAGGAAAAGTCTAACTGTACAGGAAGACAAAGAGGTACATGCCAGCTATTAGGGCACATGTCAAGCTTCCTGTCGGGCCTGTGAAATTATTGTTGTATTCTATTAACACTGACCTGTTTCACAATCTTCTACATTTCAAACTTAACGCTTAACGGCAACTTAACGCTACACTTAGACGCTAGAGTTATTTATATCTTTATTTATTCATAAAATTATAATTATAAGTATAATATTTATTTTTAAATGACTATTGACAAACCAACCTACATATATGTCCCACAGACGAGAATCACTTAAACTCTGTTGAAATAAAGTTGAAATGTTCATATGATCATACAATACATCCACATAGCATTCAGTTTATTGTGCATGGTGCAAACTCTAATAACCATCACTGTTCTACAAAGTTATATGGTCTCTGAAGTAAGTCGTACAAAGTAAGAGTTTGATCAATGTAAATCAAGTTCTCAGGGTTCGTCCACTGTTGTTTTTTAAACAATGGGTCATTTGCATAGTGTGGACCACAGTAATGTCTGCATGTCAGTCTGCATTTCTTTCGTCTCTGCCTCGGTTGGCTGCGGTTGTTTGACATTGGTTTTTAATGCCACATTTTCCATAATTTGGCACTCAGACCGCAGTATAGTATCGTGCTATAGGAGGAAATGTTTTAGACCGCGCGGCTTTCTGTTGTGTTTATGGGGTTGTGGTGTTTCCTGCAGGAACTGCGGATGGCCTTGTTTTACTTCTAGACTTTCCTTTACAGAATGTTAATCTGAACAATGTACTTAAATGCTTTATTGGTGATTTAATTACAGGATTTCATGGCGTGCCAGTCTGGCCTGTTTTTAGCAAGCTGCTAATGTTTTATGTAAGCTTTGACATTAGTTTCTGAACTGATAAATGCAAATAGTTGCGTTTTCTGCTTTGCGGATCTTTTGTGTGACAGAAATGTAGTTTTCCATTTTCAGTTCTTCACAGCAAAAGTGTATTAAAACAAGTCAACTTAGTCTCCTGATCGATTTGTTTGCATTTTTTTTAAACTAACAAAAATAATGTTTCTGTAGACTACTAAATACATTGTGCATCAATGAAGATTAATGAACACATCCCAGAACAAACCATGCAACCCCAAATCATGACACTACCTGATGAGCTGCTTTGTTTAAGATCATGATCAAATCCTTTCATTCTCCAAACTTTAGCCTTTCCATCACATTGTTAGAAGTTATTCTGTGTCTTATCAGTCCATAGACATTCTGTGCTATTTGTTGTTTGAATAATAAATGTATCAGAACACAACTAGGCAACAAAACACAAAACAAAGGCACACGTTTCAACGCTTTTGCTCATAAGATAAATGGGTGGGTTCAGAGTGAAGGTGCCATCTTCAGAACTGTGTATCAGATCCAGATGTGAATACCTGATATAAAAAAAAAAAGTTGAAATGTTGTTATTTTGTCTCATTCATCTTTTAATTTTATTATAGGAACATAAAGGGATTAGCTTCACTGTTCAGATAGTTTTGGAGGGGCCATGTTTGAGTGTATGGAGTGAATGTGTTGTCGCTGGTGGTGTTCTTAAACCTTTTCTCTTTGGTGTTTCAGAGAGCACAGTCTGATGAGATGGACAAGATAAACAAGCACATCAAATCATCGAAGGAGAAGGAGGGAGCAAAACCCCTGGACAAACCAGAACAGTAAGATTCGAAAGTTCTGTTCCTTTCCTAAAAAAAAAATAATAATAAAAAAAGCAGCGAATGGACAAAAACTTTTGTGATCCTATGCGCAAAGTTCTTGCAAAAAAAGTGCCTGTGAGCACCTCACCAAACAACCCCAGAATCTTTCTTAAAAAAAAAAAATCCATCAATCCATTTTCTGTGAATCAGCTGAAAGAGTTTGGTGTTATGAATCATATGCTTCTATAAACCGTTTGGATGCTCCCTTTTGGTGATGCCACAATAAGGAAACCTGCATAGAACCACCCTGGCACCACCTCTAATCAGTCAACCCCCACCAGAGAGAGCCCCACCCAATAGATCAGTTGAAGAAACTCGGACAGTAGACAGCAGGATTAGCACGAGACTTCGTCTGAGGGAGGGATCTGTACCTACTGTCTGTTTTTGCAATTTATCACAAGGTAACACTAATGTGTGGTAAATGCTCAGCATCTATATGGTGTGCCCTGCAAAAGCTTATTTGCATAAAAGTGACAGAGCCCTTAAATGGCTCATCCTGATAGGGACTGAAACTGGCAAAAAAAAAAAGGAGCTGGTGAGATCTTTATCTTTGTGAGAGTGACTTTGTGCAAGGAACTTAATGCACTTGTAAGTTTATAGCCCCTATACCTATGTTAACTAGTGTGAAAAAGGTATATTATGTCTGATTTAAGTAACGTCAGCCCAAAATTCACATTTAATTATTGTGAAATATGCCAGTGTTGCCCAAAGCTGCAATTTTCTCAGTTTGTGACATTTTGAGACATCCCTATTTGCGAATTAATTTTTCTTTCCTGTTTTCTCCTCTTCTGTGCAGGTTCCTCTATCAGCTCTCTCAAATCCCCAATTTCTCAGGAAGAGTGTTTTGTATTCTGTTTCAGTCGACATTCTCAGAATGTAGTTCTTCCATCCACCGAAAGCTGGAGATCCTGCAGAGGGTCTGTAAGGTGAGCTCATTCTCAACTCTCGCTCTATTACACTGTGTTCCTGCATTTATTATTTAGAAAATTGGACTGATGTGTAACAGGTGTTTTCTTCATTAATATAAAACAAAATATGCAAAGATTTTAAATGAAAGTTAAATGACGATAAATCTTAAGTATTTAGGGTTTAGGGCTTTTTTACCTGATGTTTTGCACCATAGTACGCACCAAGATTGATGTGTATTACATTATGTTCTGCACTGTTTTTAATCCGGTAAGTTTTGATTAGTTTCATTGTGCAAAATTCCAAACTGTCCAAAAAAGTGTTTCACACTGCAAACCAACCAAAGCAAGATTCACCTGATCCAGACCAAAAACACCTGTTTTGTTTAGAGTAATTTGTGTGCTTTGGTTCGGACTTATTTTAAGGTTGGCAGGTCTGATGATACTAAATAATAATAATGGCTGTTATCTATATATGTATAGTTTTAGTATCGAGAATTGTGATAATACGTTTGTTATTGCTATTGATGTAAAAATTCTGTGTGTAGATTCTGCAGAGTGGATCTGGAGTGACGCGAGTTCTAGGTCTGGTTCTGGCCTTTGGAAACTTCATGAATGGAGGGAACCGAACCAGAGGACAGGCAGACGGTTTCGCACTGGACATCCTGCCCAAACTTAAAGATGTCAAAAGCAGCGTAAGTAGGCCAGTCTCGAGCCCAGAATCTCTCCTGGGTGCACAATAATTTGTGTAGGACCCCAAAAACGCTGGATTTAATGTTTATGGATTATAATGACAATCGGGACGAAAGTATTTCCTGTATTGCCCCCTTTTTTTTATCTACACTGAGATTGGTGCGCCAAACGGTCCAGCGTTCTAAAGTTCATGCAGATTGCCCTCAGCTGATGATCAGCCCAGAGAGAGCACAATTGGCCTTGCTCTCTCTGGGTGGGTAGATGTTACTCATCTCTATATTAGAAGAAAATGGGGAAAAAAAATAAATAAATTATATAAAAAGTACACTGAAGTTTTAAATGTTTTATTTGTTATCTGGAGAACCAATGGAATTATGACTGAGAAATCATTTAATACTTAAATTCCTTGCCATTCAGGATAGCATTCCAAGTTGATATGTTTGAAGTAACAACTTCAAATAATTCATTTTGAAAAGGAAGCAGGTTTTAAAATTGTTGGCATATCTCTTTCTTTAAAGTTCTATTTTATTAGGTTCCTTCATATATATATATATATATATATGGTGGGGTGGGGTGGTGTAACAAAATAAGCGCTATAGTAATCAAGGCCTTTATTTTTAAAGCCTTAATGTTTTATATTCTACGTACTTTTGACATTAGAATAAGCCGAAAACTTACATAAAACTCCAGTAATGCAAATAAATAATGGAAATAAATAAATACAAATACTGTGAATCCGCGAGAAACTTTAATAAGTCTAATTTAGGGGCGAGTCTTTGGCATTTGGAGCGCCTATCGCAAACCAAAGCAGTAAAATATATCACAGTAAATTGTGCTTCCATTCTTATTAAAAAATTTTCACAGTGAAAAGAACAGCTGCTGTTTTTCAAATGATATAGAAAAATGAAAATGTGAAAATATAGAAAGTTAAACATATATAGTTGAACATGAATAAGTTAAAACCCTTCCCTCTTGTGTTCAGGACAACACCAGAAGTCTTCTGTCGTACGTTGTTGCGTACTACCTGCGGCACTTTGATGAGGTATTTACTGACATTTATCTGTTATTTTAATTATTTTTTTGCTCTGTATATTTAAATTTATTTGTTTATCAAACTTATTTTGTAACTTTGTGGTCTGAATTGTTTGCACCACCAGCATCAGCCCCTGTTTTTTAACAGGCGGTGTCTGCCTGTCTGTCCAGCACACATGCTTTCACTGGCTGCTGCTTCATGTGGCATTATTTTAGGAACTGGTTTGGGAATGGTTTTGCTCATTTGCATTTAATAGCCGGGATCAGAATGAGTTTCCGAGCTCCAGAGAAAACAGACTGCGGGTGTTGGGGTTTCCTTTAATCCTCCTCTCTCTGTTTGTGTGTGTGTGTGTGTGTGTGTGTGTGTGTCTCACTGATGATGAATGGTGTGTGTAATATGAAGGAATGGTGTATGTGTGTGAGATGTTTTGAGCTGGTGGTCAGTTGTGGTTGTGTTCGTTGCTATGCAGCATTGACTTTTCTCCCACAAGGCCGTTAGTGTTATAACAGCGCCACCACTTCAAACACACTTAAGTGTGTTTAAGCTTGTTATACACCAATCAAGCAAAAAAGTGTGTGTTGTGCCTTTAAGAGTGGATATGTTGGTGCAGCAGTGCTGCTGGAGTTTTTAAACACCTCAGTGTTACTGCTGAACTGAGTATAGACACCCAACAAAGTGTTTAAAAACTCCAGCAGCACTGCTGCAGTATCTGATCCACTCACTGTACCACCAGCACAACACACACTAACACCTCATACACCACCACCATGCTAATCACTGTTAATCACTGCAGTGTTGAGGATAATGACCCACCATATAAGTATATAATGTATATGTTTGCATGTGTGCTGTGTTAGTGTATGTGTGTAAATGGTGCGAATAACCAGATATGGATTGATAAAGTTTGTAATGTGAACATAACTTCTATCTCTCAGTTTTATGGATGCTCAAATATAAATACCTGCAGAGAGAGTATTTTTGTAAATTTCCAATAATAATAAAAGACAACCTGTCTGTCCCTCTGTGTGTGTGTCTGTGTGTATGTGTCTCTCTCTGTCGCTCTGTCTATGGCTCTGTTTTTGTGTTTGTCTCTGTCTGTCTGTCTGTCTGTCTCTCTTTCACTCTCGCTCTCTGTCTGCATCTGTCTGTCTATCTATCTCTCTGTCGCTCTCTTAATCTCTCTCTGTGTCTCTGTCTCTCTTTCTATGTCTGTTTATCCGTCTCTCTGTGTCTGTGTCTGTGTGTAGGACGCAGGGCGGGAGACGTGTGTGTATCCTCTGCCGGAGCCGCAGGATCTGTTTCAGGCGTCTCAGATGAAGTTTGAGGATTTCACTAAAGACCTGCTGAAGCTGCGGAAGGACCTGAGAGGTAAAGCAGCCTCCTGATTACACTCTCTGACATTTATGGGTGATGACCTTTCACTCTCTCTCTCTCTCACCTGATAAAACACTATCTCTCTCTTCTCACTTTCACTCACTCTCTCTCTCTCTCTCTCTCTCTCTAACACAGGGCCCACAGAACATAAGTAGTTAATTCAAGTTAGCATAGAGCATAGATCAGGCCCACTCCATCCCATCCCTACCTGAGCCTGGGAATTTACTACTGCGCATCATTAAAACCAATAACTGTCCCATTCCAGATCCTCTCTGTTCTGGACGGGTCTTAAGTCTAGTCTAAAACCATGTCTCAGCGTGTCTGATCTTCACAGCTCTGAGTGTTGCCTGTTCAGCCTGATCTCTCCTGGTTGTGTTCAGGCTTCTTGTATAGACTGATCTAAACCAGCTGACCTAAAACTTTTACTCCTGATTGTTCAGCACTTCTCTTCACCCACCCACTTCCTCTGGGCTGCAGTGGGGGACAGTATGGATCGTTTTGGGTGAGGATGATCCTGACTCATTCAGTCTGACTGGACTCCACAGCAGGAGCACTTTTTGACAGTGGCATTGTATGGTTAAGTTTAAACCTTTTGTGTAAAATATGTAGAAACTACACTGAGGAGAGGGATTGATGATGTGTATCAGTATTAGAGATGGACCAATGTGTCTTTCTCTCTCTCTCTCTCTCTCTCTCTCTCTCTCTCCCTCTCACTCCCTCTCACTCCCTCTCCCTCTGTCTTAGTCTCTCTCACTATGTCTTGTCTGTCTCTCTCCCTGTCACTTTTCTGTCTGTGTCTGTCTCTCTCTCTCTCTCTCTCTCTCTCTCTCTCTCTCTCTATCTCTGTGCATTTTTCTCTCTCTCTCTTGCTGTCTCTTCGTCTCTCTCTGTGTGTGTGTGTTTGTGTGTGTGTGTGTCTGTGTGTGTCTGTGTGTGTCTGTGTGTGTCTGTGTGTGTCTGTGTGTGTCTGTGTGTGTCTGTGTGTGTGTGTGTGTGTGTGTGTGTGTGTGTGTGTGTGTCTGTGTGTGTGTGTCTGTGTGTGTGTGTCTGTGTGTGTGTCTGTGTGTGTGTCTGTGTGTGTGTCTGTGTGTGTGTCTGTGTGTGTGTCTGTGTGTGTGTCTGTGTGTGTGTGTCTGTGTGTGTGTGTCTGTGTCTGTGTGTCTGTGTGTCTGTGTCTGTGTGTCTGTGTGTGTGTCTGTGTGTCTGTGTGTCTGTGTGTGTGTCTGTGTGTCTGTGTGTGTGTCTGTGTCTGTGTGTCTGTGTGTCTGTGTGTGTGTCTGTGTGTGTGTCTGTGTGTCTGTGTGTCTGTGTGTGTGTCTGTGTGTGTGTCTGTGTGTCTGTGTGTCTGTGTGTCTGTGTGTCTGTGTGTCTGTGTGTCTGTGTGTCTGTGTGTGTGTCTGTGTGTGTGTCTGTGTGTGTGTCTGTGTGTGTGTGTGTGTGTGTCTCTCTCTCTCTCTCATTGTCTCTCTCTCTCTCTCTCTCGCACTGTTTGGTGTAATCATCAAGAATGCCGAGACTGCTGACAGACCTGCGTGTCTTCACAGGACTTTGATTTTGAAGAACACACACACACACACACACCGTGTGCACATGTCAGATGTGGCTCCTCTGCTAATAGTTTCGGCGTTTTCTGGCTGGTTGTGGCTCAGGCGCTGCATGGGTCTGCACAGCCGTTTGATCTCGCGTGGCTCCAATCAGAGCCGCCTGCTCCTCCATACCTCTGTTATGACTCCTACACACACACACACACACACATATATACACACACACACACACACACACAGAGACTAGGATAGGCAGATAAGCAAGGAGAGAAGGTGGGGAAAAATAAGATTAAATGGATGGAGAGAAAGAAATGCAGATCTAGGTAGAACGGAAAAAGAGAACTGAAAGAAGGGAGAAGGAGAAAACCAAAATATGCGACTATTAGACAAAGAGGGATAGACAAAGAGGCATGTTAACAGGTAGGGCAAGAAGACTATTACACACAGAGTGATCTATTAAGTGTTTATTTCTTTTATTCATAATTGTGGCTTACAGATGGACACCCGAAACTCATTATCTCAAAGATGGAATATTATATATTCTATATAAGACCAATTGGTACTTATTGACAGTGGGGACAGTGTGCCATATCCTGCTGGAAAATGAAATCTGCATCTCCGTAAAAGTTGTTCGCAGAGGGAAGCATGAAGTGCTGTAAGATATTGCAAGAAAACACAGTGGATCAACACCAGCAGATGATATGTCTCTCCAAACCATCACTGATCATCAGTAAATTTTACATTTCATTTGTAAATCAAGGGATCAGAGTCTGGAGGAAGAGTGGAGAGACACACAGTCCAAGCTGCTTGAGGTGTGAAGTGTGAAGTTTCTACAATCAGTGATGGTTTGGAGAGACATGTCATCTGTTGGTGTTGGTCCACTGTGTTATATCAAGTCCAAAGTTAGTGCAGTGTTTTCCCAAAAAAAATTTCAATGATTAATTTTTTGTGAGATGCACCTGTATATGAACTCCACAGCTCTTAACTTTTTTTTTTTCTGTTGTCCACTTCTGATCTCTAATCTCCTCTACATGAGTGCTCATTAGAGAGTTAAGCAATAGTTTTCTATACAAGAGAAATTTTGAATGAAAAACAGAGGGAGATTAATTAAAATTTGTGTTACTGTAGAGGATAAAAGCAAGATATAAGCAAATACCAAGAATTATGGATTTATTGTCAGTTTCACAGAATTCTGTCCTGGCTGAGCCCTATGCATAAGTCCAGTTGTTAGATGCAGGATTTATCATCTTCCGGTATTATGTTACCTGTATACAAGCCTGCATTGCACCATCGGATGAAACAATCTGGAGTTGAAACAGTATCTGACTAGTTATGCAGCCAAGAAAATGACCCTAATAATAACACGTATAACAGTGTAGTAACATAATAAAATAAATTGAGGTTTTATATAGGGGTGGGCGATATATGGCTCTAAAATAATATCACAATTTCTGGGTAGTTTTGCAATAACGATATACTTGCCGATATAGGAAAACTAAAATAATACATTCATTTCAGGAATATAGTATAATAGTATAACAGAATAATCATAATGTGGCAAAATAAATAATATAGCATAAAATAATATAATGCAGCAAAAAATATTGCAGAATATTTAGTGCATGCATATAAACTGCAAACTAAAACAATTATACAATAAATACACCTAAAGCTTCACAGTAAATAATAGACTACTTTTAATACAGAACAGCCCTATTATCAAAATATGGATTTTTAATATCATGATATTTCTGTGTCACAATATATTGTATACGATATAATATTGCCCACCCCTAGTTTTATATTACTACAATGCTGTTATGAGTCATTATAAGCTAGTGACCTTCTCTTCAGTCTGTTCAGAGGGGGTGACTATAGGCTCTAAAGTTAATGTTTATTTAATGAAACGATGACTGGTAGGGGAACAATCTCATTCCTAACTCCACTTGTTTGAGTTATAACTCCAATTAAGTGCTTGAGGCCTGAATGGATGGCTAAATTGCCCACACTTCCATAGGTAAACAGCGTGTGAGCCGCGGGTCGGAGTTCCTGGCCGTGTTTAAGTCTGTGAATGTGGGTTTTAAGCGTGAGGTTATTTCCCGGGGTCAGTGCTTTACGAGGCTGGAAGTTGTTAACACGTTTGAAATGGTTCGCAGACCTGATCCTCTTCCTTTTCTAAGTCTACATTTTTTTGCCCTTTTTTCTACTCAAATTCCTCGTAATTTTTCCCCCCTTGTCTTTCCTCCCCCGTATCAATCAAACGGTCTGGCTCGGCCACGCTACAAAGCGGAGGTCTCTGTGGTCAAATGGCTCCCGGTCACGGCCAGTCAGAGGCCAGCCTATTTCGGGAGATGCTCAGTAATTGGACGTGCAAATTTAGCTGCTGTTGTGTGGTTCAGCCAATGTCAGGAAAGAGACTATAGTAGAAGTAATGTCTTGTGAGTATTTAAACCTGTTGACTAGCGGTTGGCGGTATGGCTCTAAAATAATTATATTACAATATTAAAAAAAGAGTGTATTTTTTGATAATTAGATTTGTGCCAAAACAAAAAAAAAAAGTAATTATAGTTTCAAGAATATATATTACTACAACATGATGAATACCTGTAAACTTTAGTGTATTTTGTTGACCGCAATAGTGGCCCAAATCCAAATTTCTGGTGTCTGATTCATCTCTGGGCATGAATTAGATAGATTTTGTTTTTTTAAATTAGAAGGTGGTTTAGGAAACCTTTTTACTAGACCTTGGAGTAGAGGAATGGCTTTTATATTGGCTTTTTGAATAAGAGTGTATATATGTAGAATATTTTTTTGGAATATTATGCCTTTAAACTTAATAATAATGTATTTAGAAGGGTTTAGTGTTTGGTTTCCATTCTAGAGAAACATAGTGTTCAGAGTGGTGGTGATAGGATCCAGACGTCTGAAGAGTTTAATGCCTTTAAAAGCTCCCTCACATAGTTATTGCATTATGAATATGCTGTTTGATGTCTGAGACACTGTTTTATGGTAGTTCTGAAATGATCGTGGCCTAAAATATACTTTTGAAATTTGTGCTGTAGAGGCACATGGCGCAGTGTCTCCAAAGAAATTAATGAGTTTTTCCAGATTTACCACAACTGGGTAATATTTATTGAGCTACACATCGAGAAGTAATATCTAACCGACTTAGAAATAATGATGGTCAAGTTCAAGACAGAACAAATTTTTTTGACATGGCCTTAAGGAGACCAAGGGGAATAGTAGGATAGAGGAGTAGTTAGTTAGTTAGTTAGTTAGTTAGTTAGGGGTGTTAGGTGAGTGAGTGTTTTTTGCAGAGCTCTATCTTCAGAGGTTTCTTAAAGGTCTTTCCAGGATCTTTAACAGCCCACATGATTGAAATAGCAATCGGCAGCTCTTCCTTTGCTCCATTAATAAATGCATATTCTGGTGCATTATTCCAACAGGGAATGGTGCAGCATTACACATGCGCTACACACTATGTCTGTATGTGTAGCTTAATAAATAGTACCCCTATCAGCAAGCATTTTTAATCATTTATTGTCCTTGGTAGGGCTGCAACTAACGATTATTTTATTAATTGATGAATCTGATTATTTTTTTCATTATTAGTCGGACAAAAAGGAAAAAAATAACTACTGATATAAAATGCAGACCGAAATGTTATAAATGGACATTGGGGGATGATGCCACGTGCTGAGAATAAAAAGGAAATACAAAATATATATATATATATATGTTTTACCAGATATTGGTCAAATATAGAAGATATCACATAATAAAGAAATAACCTGAGATTTACATTATTTTTATTATTATTTATTATTATACAGGTGCATTTAAAATAAAAATAGAATATAATTGAAAAGTTACTTTATTTTAGTAATTCAGTTCTAAATGTAAAACTCCTATATTATATAGATGTATTACGCACAGAGTGATCTATTTTAAGTGTTTAATTTTTTTTATTGTTGATGATGAAAACCCAACAATCAGTTTCTCAGAAAATTTTAATATTATATAGTAAAAGACCAATTGGAACTTTTGGCAGTGTGCCAAGTCCTGCCGGAAAATGAAATCTGCATCTCCATAAAAGTTGTCAGCAGATGGAAGCATGAAGTGCTGTAAGATTTTGTGGGAAAACAAAACTGCACTGACTTTAGACTTGATAATAAAACACAGTGGATCAACACCAGCAGATGACAGACATGACTCTCCAAACCATCACTGATTGTAGAAACTTCACACTAGACCTCGAGCAGTTTGGACTGTGTGTCTCCACTCTTCCTCCAGACTCTGCTCCCTTGATTTACAAATGAAATGTAAAATTTACTGATGATCAGTGATGGATGACCAGCTTATCTTTGCTTCATCATATTGTTATAGTATCAGCTGCTTTGTCTTCTGTTGTCATTAGTGCGGTGTGGTTAAATAAGAGGGATAAAAGATTACATTAATGATTTTACCACAATGTTCTTTTACTTAAAAAGCTCTCCAGCTCAGAGCAGAGTAAATCATTATTCAGTTTTAAACGCTGTGGGAGCTGTGCCAGCGTGGGGTTATGGGTGAGCTAATTGAGTGAGGTTGAGTTTTCGCTCGTCTGATCATAATTGGTGTAATTGTGGCATGTTTTGCTTGGTGATCAAAGACGCTCTTGCGGGGAAGTCAAGCTCTGATTTCCTTTCACCTCTGCCATCTTTCCGCTTTAACTTCCTGCAGGATTTGTGTCATTTAATTGTTGCCATTTCATTCGACTGTCCGGTAATTACGGCAATAAGGAATTCCACGATCCGAGAAGTTTATAGTCCGCATAACTGTGTGCGATCATTTTGTTCACGAATAAATTGGTACTGAATGTTCCACTAAATGTTCCCGCTGTAGATCAAATACATATTGTTTTATTATTATTAATATTTTTTTACAGTACAAACCATAAGTTTGGACACATCTTCTTATTCAGTGTTTTTATTTAATTATATTTTTTTCCCTACATAGTAAATGAATACTGAAGTGATTGAGACTATGATGGAACACATAAGAAATCATGTAGTAGATTAAAAGTGTAAAACAAACCAAATACTCTGTGAAGAAGCATTTAGGTGCTCTTATCTAGGGAGCTGTTAACTTGCAGTTTTCCTTTGATGAACTTATCCTGTACAACAGAGGAAAGCTCTTTCTTTCCTGGGGCGGTCCTGATGAGGGCCAGTTTCATCATTATCATAATGTTTTTGCTGCGACTGCACTTGAGGATACTTCTGACATTCTTGAAATTGACTTTTGAGTTGACTGACCTTCAATTCTTTTTTATTTTTTTAGTTTAATAGATCTTGCCAAAATATGTATTTGTCAAATTACTCATATAGAGCTATTCACTGTATACCAACTCTACCTCTTCACACATTTACAACTGATGCTCTCAAACACATTTAAAGGCAAGAAATTCAAGTAATAAACTCTTGAGTTCAGCACAGCTGTTAACTGAAAGCCTGATTCCAGGTGACTCTACCTCATAAAGCTGACTAAGAAAATCCAGCAGAGATGTACAAAACTGTCTAATCTAAGCAAGAGGTGCTACTTTGAAGAATCTAAAATATAAAACATTCTGGTTTGTTTAAAACCTTTATCTTTTTGGAGATTGTAAATCTTCATATCATGGTATTTGTTGAAAATTAATTGAACTTAGGATCATAAAGCAAAGTTGCTGTGTTTGTAAGTTTAATTTAATTCTCATTATCTCTCTCTGTTTCCCTGTTTCCCAGCATGCACTGTGGAAGTGGAGAGTGTGTGCCAGATCTCCTCTGATGAGAACCTGCAGCCCTTTAAGGATAAAATGGAGGAGTTTGTGAGTCAAGGTAAGCCTGCTGCTTCTCCATCTCCTTTACAACCAGAGAAAATGTGGAATAATATATATGCATAATGCGCATGTGTATAGTAAGAGTAATAATAGTCTTAGACATCTTTATATTGCACCATTTTATCTTAATGTAATTTTGACACAGTAATAAATTATGTCCAAAATATTAATCATTTTATAGTGTTTTTCAGTTCAGTGTTTATGCCTTAACCTGTCACTATAAATTAAAAAATATAATCATATAAAGTATGAATATATAGGTTTGGCAGCTAGTAGCAGTGTTCGTGCATGGAGTAATGCAAAAACATACTGTACATACACACGTCAAATAATCAAAACATTTTTTTTAGGAGAAGCATATTATAGAAAGAGAGAAGGAGGACAGAGAATCAGACGGAGCATAAAATATACAACACAGAACCTCCAGTCATCAATGTTGGCAGAAAAAAAAACACTGGTTAAAACCAAGACTCGCAGACCCTTCCTCCTCTAATCAGACTACTTATTAATTACTGATTAAAAGTCTTCATGCATCCACATATACAATTAATATACATTACCAGTTAAGGGTTTGGACACACTTTCTCATTTAATGTGTTTTTATTCATATTTAATTTATTTTCTACATTAAGATTGTAGATTAATATTTAAAACATGAAAACAATTAAGGGACTCGTATGGAATTATGTAGTAAACAGTACAAGAAGAGTGTTTATCCTTCACATTAATCCCCTGATCTTTTTTTTTTTTTTTTTTTTTTTTCCGGTTCCGGTTGAGTGAACGCAGGCGCGTGTAGCTGCCGCTACTCACCGGTGTTTGTTGCTTGTTATTTTTTAGTTATTTTAACCGTTTTTAATGTTTTGACTGAACTGACAACACAGATCAGGTGGATATTTAAACAGTTGAAAGCGATCTCATCTGGATTACATAATACCTGGTTCCACTGGACTTTAAATCCTGCTGCTGCTCTACACTGTATGTGATGTCCACTGGCGTGCACCGGGCTAAGTGCCTCTCAAGCTGACTGTCTCAGGCTGATGGAAGTAGGTAGTTTCAAATCTACTTTTCCCAAACACTGTCTGTAAAGTGGTTTAGTGGTCATCTAGCTCTGGCTATTGTGTCTTCTATATGGACGCGTAAATAAACGGAAAGACCACGATGTTTTCAAACGCGCTGGTTCTCCTGCTTGGGATTATTGGACTTTGTGTCAACCCTCTCTCTGATTCTCACAGTAACAGTGAAATCATTCAGTATTCAGCATCAGATCTGCGGCGTTTTAACTCAGCTAGCCGGCTTCCCCCGCGGATTTATGCGCACGCTATGTTCACCGGGGCTCCCGCCGCAACCTGCGCATATCAGGATATAATGCCAAAGGCGAGGGGATTCCGTCGATCTGGTCGTCATGGCGCCGTCGTTCTGGTAGACTGTGTGCGCCACCTAACTTCAGTAATCTCTGTAAACTGGAATATTCAGCCTTAAACAGTATGTCGCCCAGCTATGCACTTCAGTCACTTCTAAACGTTGCTCCAGTTAAAATAGCACTAGTCAATGCTAGATCACTGGTGAACAAGACCTTCTTACTGAATGACTTTTTTATTTCTCGTGCTCTGGACTTTCTTTTTCTGACGGAGACGTGGCTAACGGCTGGTGATTTAAGTCCCCTCGTCGAACTATCCCCTAATGACTGTCAATTTTTAAGTACACCAAGGATTACCGGACGGGGAGGAGGTCTAGCAACTGTTTTTAAGAACTGTTTTAAATGCCGATCTCTCACTGTGAAGGAGTACTCTAGTTTTGAAGTCCAGCTGTGTGTAGTGGATTTGTCATGCCCTGTATTCTGTGCTCTTGTATACCACCCCCCAAGTTAAATAAGAACTTTCTTCATGACTTTTTGACAACTACTTTGCCTAGTGTTGATAAGCTTTTAATTTTAGGAGATTTTAACATTCATGTCTGTTGTCCTTCCAAACCTTTAGTTAAAGAATTTTTACAGCTTATTGACTCATTTAACTTAATTCAGTCTGTTATGGGCTCCACACACAAGCTTGGTCACACTCTTGACCTTGTTCTTTCATTTGGCATTTCTGTGCGCAACCTTGAGATAGCAGATGTATGCCTGTCTGATCACAAACCCATTCTGTTTGGCATTAACATCCCTTTTTCTCCTATGAAGCATGGCCCACTTGAAAAACTCTCTCGTTATCTTACTCCTCAGACAGCTAGTCAGTTTTCATTTAACTATCAAGCTGTTTCAGCTAGCTCTAACTTTGTTGAAACATCCCAGGAAAATACTAGTACAGATGAGTTAATTGATCTTTTTAATAATACATGCCAAAACATAATGGATTCAATTGCTCCTCTTAAACCTCAAAAGCACAGATCATTAAATCAGCCTTGGCTAAATAGTGAAACTCGGGTGCTCAGACAGGACTGTAGGAAAGCTGAACAAAAGTGGAGAAAAGAGTATCATATCAGATTCTCAGGGACAGCTTAGCTAAATATCAGAACTCAGTTAAAACAGTTAGGGCAAAGTATTTTTCTGACATAATCACCAAAAACTCTCACAGACCCCAAGTCCTGTTCAAGACAATAAACTCTGTTCTGCACCCTGTTGCCAATTGTGTTCTCGAAGCTACAATGAAGCGTTGTGAAGATTTTAGGAAGTTCTTTGTAGGTAAGATAGATACAATAAGAGCAAATATTGTATCCTCCAGCACTGACCCATATGAACTGATAAATCACACATCTAGTTTTAGTCAGTTTGAACTGGTGCAAATGACCAACCTAACTGACATAATTATGCATATGAAGCCAACCACCTGCTCACTGGATGTACTCCCTACAAAATTTCTTAAAGATGTGCTGCAGTCTGTTGGTCCCAGCATTCTATCTATAATAAATAGCAGCCTCTCTAGTGGCACTGTGCCTTACTGCTTTAAGCACGCAGTTGTTGAGCCCCTCTTAAAAAAGCCAGATCTTGACCAAATGATTTTAAATAATTTTAGGCCTATCTCAAAATTGCCATTTCTTTCTAAAGTTTTGGAGAAAGTGGTTCTGTCTCAATTATCCACTTATTTATGTACCCACAACATTCTGGACAAATTTCAATCAGGCTTTAGAGCACATCACAGTACCGAAACTGCCCTTCTTAAAGTGTTTAATGATGTACTTCTTGCTGTAGATGCTGGAAAATGCGCAGTTCTAATTCTTTTAGATTTAACTGTGGCTTTTGACACTGTTGATCATGAAATCTTGCTTGATCGTCTAGAGCACTGTGTTGGCATCCAGGGAACTGCACTGAGGTGGTTTACTTCATATTTGGAAAATAGAACATTCTGTGTAAAACTGGGAAAATATACATCTACTACAGTTAATATTACTTGTGGAGTCCCTCAGGGAACCATTTTAGGCCCTATTTTGTTTTCACTATACATGCTCCCTCTTAGTTCTATCTGTCAAAAGTACAATATCCCTTACCACTGCTATGCTATTATGTCTTGGGGAAAATGGATCTCTAGATCGCCTTGTTAGTTGTCTGAGAGACATAAATTGTTGGATGTCAAATAACTTTTTAAAGTTAAATCAGGACAAAACTGATATCATCATATTTGGAAACCCTGTCACTAGCTCAATAGCCAGTGATCTGGGACCCTTATGTGCTAATGTACATACACACGCGAAAAACCTTGGTTTCATTCTTGATTCCGCTCTCACTTTGGAGAAGCAAATTAGTGCAGTTGTACGTGACAGCTTCTTTCATCTCAGAAATCTGGCTAAACTAAAACACATGTTGTCCTGGGAGGACATGGAAACTGTCACCCATGCATTCATTTCTTCTCGTCTCGATTATTGCAACTCTCTCTATCTAGGTCTCAGTCAGTCCAGTCTATCACGCCTGCAGCTGGTTCAAAATGCTGCTGCCAGGCTTCTGACGGGAAAAAAGAAAAGGGAGAGCATCACTCCTGTACTTGCCTCCTTGCACTGGTTACCTGTGAGATATCGGATTGAGTTTAAGGTTCTATTGTATGTCTATAAGGCCTTACATGGTATAGCACCAAGCTATATATCAGATCTCCTCTCTCTTCACTCCTCCTCCCGGTCTCTGCGGTCCTCAAATCAGCAGCTCTTAGCCGTTCCGCGCTCCTGGCTGAAGTTTAAGGGTGACGGGGCTTTCTCAGTCTCTGCGCCTAAACTTTGGAACAGCCTGCCATCTTTCATAAAATTTTCCCCTACATTGGAAACTTTCAAGATTAATTTAAAGACGTATCTATTCACCCAGGCATTTAAATCGTTCTAGGGATTTATGGTGGCCCCTGTCCTTTTTTTTTTTTTATTGTTGTCTTCTTAGTAAATTAATTTATTAATTCACTCAAGTAAATTATTCAAGTGCTCATTATTTATTTATTTATTTATTTATTTATTATTTTTTTTTTTTTTTATTTGCTATCTTTTAAATCTTGTTTTGTTTTGTTTTGTTTTTATTGTACAGCACTTTGGTCGACACTTGATGTCTTTTTAAATGTGCTTCATAAATAAATTGACTTGACTTGACTTAAACCTGATGAACTGAGCTGGTGATTTAATTGGGATGAGCTGGAGCTTCTTTCACAGCATGAAGAAAAAGCAGCAACTATTGTTCAGCACCTCCAGAAACTCTTTCCTTCAAGACGCTGAGAAAACTTTTTCAGGTGACTCTCCCTCATGAAGACACAGATTAAAATCTCACCAAGAATCTGCAGATCTGTCCTCAAAGACACATGTGATCCTTATTTAGAAGAATATAAAATATAGTTCTAATATATTCTGCTTTGTTTAACACTTTCTTTTTTTTACAGAATAATCCTGCATGTGTTCCTGTATAGCTTTAATATAGTCTTCAATATTAAATTGACAGTGTAAAATAAAAATTAAGAAAACACATTGAATGAGTTGTGGACCAATTTTATAGTCTCCTGCTTTTCTATTCATGTTAATATCAGGATTATATTGTGCAACCTGAAATTAAGAAATAATTTGTTGTATAAAGCTTGGAAGTAACATCTAATCCTAATTAAAAGCTAATATTTCGAGTGTGTGAGGATGGCATGAAAAAGGAATAAGATTTAGCAGGCTCGCAGTGGTGTAGTGTGAAGTGGTCAGAGATCGTGTTCCCAGTGATTGACTCTAAATTGGATGAGAACATTCCTCAGATTCTTTTCCTCTCCGGTCAGAAAGAATCGCTCCGTCTGTCTCTCTCGCTTTTAAGTGTCCGTTAAAGCTCTGCCGGGCGAGTGAGAGTCATTAGTGTATAAATCAAACTGACTGAGGCATCCTGCTGCACGGCGGTCGGCGAGGTGGGGCAGGGTGGTCGGCGAGGTGGTCTGGCTGTGATTAGCTAACAGAGGATGCAGCACCACTTAGCGGAGTCCAACTAATGTGTCACGACCCCTGGAGCTCCGCTGAGCATGAGATTTTCCTAACCTTACGTCACTTTAATCTGTCTCCCTCTGACCCCACCGCCACCCGGGGTCTGAGAGCCGGGCTCAGGGTCACCTGACCCCTCACCACCAGAGATGGGACTCATTTTGACCACACTGTGACTGGAAAATCCATTTTCACAAGTAATCCAAGTGTCATCCGGATTTTCAGAGTGAGAAACCTTTTGACCTGATCCTTGATTCTACACCCAATGTCCATCATACTTCCAATGATCATCTAGAACACTCTGTAATTCTGTAAATTCACATTGTAGTCCTTTCTTTATTTATATACTATATATTTAACACACTTAAAATCCTTTAAATTTCCCAAAAGTCAACAGTGTGTCTTATGATCTGGAGTGCCACATGTATGAATTCCATCATTCAGGTATTAAGGAGCAGTAAAGCCACTCCAGCACTGAGGCTGGAGCAGTGTTAGCATTAGCCGCTAACTACAGCGCTAGCTCTTTCGCCGTTCCGAGGTGAGTGTATCGGACTGTAATCTGCGTGTTTATCATGTTAAAACAAGCTACGTTGGTTGAACCGCTAGCTGATAGCGCCCTGGCTTACAGGAATACTCAGGTTTAATCAGTGTATCACTGTTAGGGGGGCATTTACTAGCGCAAATCACTGATAACTGCAGCTAGCACTGTTAAAATACTGGAAATAAGATGAGCTTACTGTAAATAAACAGAAGCGCTTTACTCACTGAAGTAAACAGTTTTCAGGAGAGAAATCTGAGTAGATGAACATCCACTGTTCATTTCACTTAAGATTTCTTTTTTTTTTTAAAGAAAGAATTACAGTTTTGTTTACTTAGGCGTCCCCAGTGGCAAGACCTGCTGAATTAGAAGGAAAATATGGCAACCCCCTTGTCTCTTGTTCCTTAGTATTGTAAAATGCACTTTATAATCTGGTGTGCCATATGTATAAAAATAGACCAGAAAATAGTTCATTGATGGTGCCCCTTATAGTCTGTAAAATACTTTCTTTGTATTATTTTTATTTTTACTGTATATACTGTTAAAATAAAGATTCATTAAATGGGGTAATTCCATAGAAGAACCACTTGTGGTTCCTGGGCATTGCTCACTTTTTACAATTTACAGGTTTTATGACAATGTTTTAACACATAGAGGAAATGCATCAGCAATGGCATTCTTAAAAACTGCTATTTAAATACTTTTTTTGCTGCACATTATCCAATTTAACAGAATTTTTTTTTTACACTCTTTGTAGTAAAATGATCTCTTGAGTCCATAGTCTTTAAGCACTGATGTCCTCAATATATTAAAAAAAGCATTTTGTCAGTATAATGACAATTGATCACAGTACAGTACAATAAAATATGATCATATTGCCCAGTTCCAGAGAGCCTACTCTACACACACACACACACACACTGTCTTACAATCATTAGACACACCCTCTTTTATTTCCCCTCCAGATGATATTAAAGGGGTGCAGGGTTCATGGTCTGAACTCTTAACCACTACCGGCCTCAATTTGTCAAAGAGCACCTGGGTCAGTGACCCCCAGTCACCCCTGCGCTTCTTAGGAAACTTTTCTCACACACACACACACACACACACACACACTCAAAATCACACAATCTGTGATACTGGTCTGCATGGTCTTCCCAGGCCTCAACCCTTTTTATCCAGCATTGGCTGGATAAAATCCTATTTAAGATGGCTTATTCTATTGGCTAATACTTTTAGTAAAGCCGCAGTGTGCAGTGCTTGGACGAAAGTATCAGTTTGAATATGGAGAAAAGTAGAAAAGTAATGGAATACCTTAATTAACTGTAGGGATGGGAATCTCCTAGATACCTTTCGATTTGATTGATTATTCAGAGTTCTGCGATTATTGATGCATCTTGGTGCATCTTTTTCTTCTATACAGGATTTCTGTAGGATGAATACTATTAATTATGGATCGTTACAGTGTCTTTAATATATTAAATCAAATGGAAGCAATATGGTGTAAGACCAACATTTGGGAGCACACATCTCTATCACACAGAACCAGCAAGATTTATTTAAATGTAAAATTATTTAGTGTGCTCAGTCACTAAACCGCACTTTGAAACGGTCCAAAACTAACCAGACTAAATACACCACAGAATACAATAATGTACCAAATACATGAATCTTGGTTCAAGCCCTGGTCTGGGCTTACAGATGTGAAAACACTCTTTAAAAAGCATGCTGGAATCCATGTCTTATTTGGGTGTACTGTACTGAGGCCTTCACTCAGGCCTAAGGAGCGCAGGCGTCTTTATCATGGAATGACTACACACACATCCAAACATCCTGCTTCATTCACTGCGCTCAGTGTTTTTAATCTATAACTATTTGTTTTCCTGCTCTGACTGATGGAATAACTCCTGTCGAAGGCGAATAAAGCCAGTGAGAGTGCGAGTGATGCTTCGCAGAGACGTACCATTATGCACTCCATCATTTTTTTTCCGTTTTTAATATTCAGACGGGCCGTAAACTCTTGCACATGTTTTGGTGTTCTGCGTCTGGGCGACAGCGGGGTTTGGCAGGGTTGTTTGAAGTCGGGGGCCGCGAGGCTCCAGCCCCGGAGAAAAAAGCGAACCCCAGCAGACGCAGTTGACAGTAAATTGGGAATACTGGCGTATGTTGTTGTTTGTAGTGCACTGGGTGAAGCTCGGGCGCGGGACTCTGCACTGTCACCGGGTGTTATTACTCGAGCGTGAAACGCGTGGTGGTGGAGAAGTGAAAGCAGACGGCTCTGTTATGTCTCTGCACGCCTTTTATTTTTCCCCCTCTCCTTTTTTTTTTAAACTCCTTTCACTTTTTTATGCATTCTTGTGTGCGGAGGAATTCTTCAACATCAGAAAAAGTGCTGTTGTGTGTGTCTGCAGTGAGGAAGTCTGGTTTTCATACTTACTCACCAGTAATGCAATACTTCCAGTGGGAATTTCCTTTATCTTTATTTTATTTGTATTTAAGTGAGTTATTTTACGTGAGAAGGAAATCATAGAAATCTTACCTTTTAAATTTCAGGTAATGTAACAGAATTTTTTGAGTACATTTTGGAGTATTCCAGTTAGTTAATTCATTATAAAATTGATGCTGTAAAGAGAAACTATATATATATATATATATATATATATATATATATATATATATATATATATATATATATATATACAGTATCCATCATTTCTGCATATATGTTATTGAATCCTTTCAATTGACAACTTTGTAGAACTAAAACTTGGATAGAATTTAGAGTAGACAGTGTATAACAGTATAGATTTACTCTCTTCTAATAGTACCTCAAAACACCCAACTGCACAGATTGTGCCAAAAGTATCAGTATTTTGTGCGACCACAATTATCTATCACTGCCTTAACCCTCTTGGGTATGGAATTCACCAGAGCTGCACAGGTTGCTGCTGAAATTCTTTCACAATTCTTTCCACTTGAGGATGCCCCACAGGTGCTCATTTGGGTTTAGGTCTGGAGACATGCTTGGCGTATTTATCACTTTTTCATATTGAAGGTGTGTATGGGGCTTAGTGCCAGTTTTCCAACATAATAACGACCCTAGTTTCTAGTTTGTAGGTGATCATCCTTTGCTTCAGAATGTCACAGTACATGTTTGAATTTATCTCCTCAGTGCCA
The DNA here is from genome assembly GCF_023375975.1 of Astyanax mexicanus. Lineage (NCBI taxonomy): Eukaryota > Metazoa > Chordata > Actinopteri > Characiformes > Acestrorhamphidae > Astyanax > Astyanax mexicanus. The sequence goes on along the minus strand of NC_064422.1, from coordinate 41,531,076 downwards.
GTAATGCTCATACACCATCAGATTTAATGCTTCCACCACCTTGCTTAACTTTAGGCAAAGGGACCTGGATGACATCATACATGCTGGACACCACCTGAGCCAGACAAGTTTATCTTGGTCTCATCAGACCACAGGACATGGTCCCAGATTGTGGGCTTTCTTGTGCATCCGCTGCAGAAGAGGCCTCCTTCTAGGACAGTGCCATGCATACAGAGTGAAGGCGTGTGCAGTGTGTGGTGTATGGTCTGAGCATTGCAGGCAGACCTCCCACTTATTTACCCTCTGCAGCAATGCTGGCAGCACTCTTTCTCCTGTTTTTTAAAGCCAACCTTCTTTGGTCGACCCAGGCCTTAGCCAGTGCTGTATCTCAGTTTTAGGTAGTTAGAAATCTTCTTATAGCCTATGCCATCTTTGTTCTTCATTCTGTTTCGGTCATCCTCAGAGAGTTCTCTGCCACGAAGTGCCATTTTGAATATGCAGTGGCCGGTATAAGAGAATTGTACCCAAATTCAAGAGACCTATTCCTCATTCACACCTGGAAATTTGTGACTCTAACAAGTAACATGACACCAGTGAGGCACGATGATCCAATTAGGCATAATTTGGGCATGTTTTATGTGAGGTGTACTTACATGTGTTGCAGCTATTTAGACATTAGTGGCTGTGTGTTGAGTTATTTTCAGAAGACAGTAAATCTTTACTACTATACAAGCTGTACACTGACTACTCTAAGTTATATATTCAAGTTTTGTGTTATAGTGTTGTCCCATTAAAAAAAAAAAAAATATATATATATATATATATATATATATATATATATATATATATAATAAAACATTTGCTGAATACTCACTTTTGTTAGATACTGTATGATCTGTCTAGCTATCTAGCTATTTATTTTTATTTCTATCTAGCTCTATATATTTAGTCTAAACAAAATATCTATTGTGACAGGCCTACTTCTATGATGATAACATCTATAATGTGTACTGATGTATCATTTGAGTAGATTTATAGTTGAATTTAGCTTAGTTTATGTTTTTCCTTCATTTGTACATTATTGAGTCCAAAAATAGTTTGATTTGATGCTTACTGGAAAAGCGAATTCTCGCATTAACAGATGAATTCGCATCAGAGCGGAACTGAAAATCAGAAACAAATGTATTGGAAATCAATTCAAAGGCGCTGCAGACAGAGGATCTTCCCATAAAGTAACAGGTTTGGTGTGTGATGAGCAGCTATCTCCGGCATGTTCTCGGCTTAAGCGCTGTATGAATATCGGGTCCGGTGCGATTAGTACCACATGTTTAAAGATGAAGAGAGAGATTTAGTGTCGGGAGCTGTAGATCTTTTTTGTGTGATGTGTCGGGACGTCTGTGAAGTGGATCAAACTGAACACACACTCACACATCTAGTATTTTCTGTAAAACCAAACTGTAGATCAGAGTCAGTCGTATTCTTTAACTTTCACTCTCTCCCAATCTCTTTCTCTCTTCCAGTCTCGCTCTCTCTCGCCAGTATAGTTTGATCAGCGTTCTGGAATCTGGGAATGGGGGAAAATAGCTAATTAGGTTCAGATTGTCTCAAATACCATATAAATCCATAAAATTAATCCTTTAAGTAACATTCAAATAAGGGAAAACACTCTATGGGCCCTGCAGCTGGATTTACAGCAGGTCAATATGTCTTTGCTATCATATCGACTGGAAAAGTACACCTTACACAGCTTGAAACACACAAAAGGCATATACTAATAGTCTTAGTAAATAATGTGTGTTTTGTGCGTTACATAAAAATAAACCTATCAGCATGTCACTTACCATTCCCTTTAAAAGCTAGATGCACTCTGACTTCTGTCTAGGCTGTGTTCAGTCAGTGGTGCACCTGTGTTTTCTGTTGCCAAGATAGAAATATGCTAGAAATTTAACTGATCATACCTCATTTCTATCTGCTTAAATATATTCACATGTTCTTGTGTGTTGCATAGATACAAGAAGATCAGATAAAGAATTGCTGCTGGTGTTTTTAAACACTTCAGTGTCTCTGCTGGCTGAGAATAGTCCACCAAGAGCATCCAGCTTTTTTTTTTTAGTAAAATAAATGTATTATAATGGTATAGTAGACACACACACACACACACACACAAAAACACACACACTTTGTTGTAAGACTCCTGCCAGAAGCTGGACACCTGGAAAACAAAACATAGTGTGGAGTAAAGGGTTTATCAGTGAAAGCTTCTGCACACACTCCTCAATGAGGCCGAGCCAAGCTCGCTGTCGCCACCTTAACTTTAAACACTGACCTCAGTCCCACAATCTGCAGATAACTGCCTGCTGCACTGGCCTCACTCTGTATTAGTTATATATTAACATATAGACAGTCATGTAAACACACAATTACATATCTGATAGAGGGTTACTGTAATTACTTAAAAAAAAAAACTATCAAAAAAGCACTTTTTCAGTGATAAAAGCTCTTTTACCATGAGTAGCAATAAATCTGAAACATTATATACAAAGAAGAAAATGCCATAACACACCAAATTACCATATTACACCATAGTTGTTTGCAAAACTTAAACATATTTTATTTATTTAATGTCCCTATTTTAGCAATCCTTAGACAAGCTGTCAACTGCTTGATTTAGGGCATGTCCCTGTGTCTTTGATTTCATAAAGATGGGAAATGTACGCCTTTCGCAGCCATGTGTGTAACAAGTAGGGATGTACACCTGTGTTGCTTAGATAGCAATGAACATCTGACTCTGTTGACCTGTCTTTTCTGTTGCCATGATAGCAATACAGCAGAAAGTTACCTGAACACACCTCATTTCCAGACCAGCACACCTATCAGCATAGATATGTTAACAAGCACTGTTGCTATTTAAATGATGCAGGCTGAAGGTGTGAAAACTGACAGGGTGTAAGATAGCAATGAGCATCGTGACATGCCTTGTGCAGGGTGTCTGATAGGAACCCAAGTCATTTTGGAGCATTGCTATTAGACCGTTCATGATTAAATTAGGGCAACATGTAAAGAACATCAACCAGAATGAGCAGAAATGCTGTTTGGCTGTTAATATAGTAATTATAACTAAATTTTATATTGATAAATCCTCATGACTTAATTAACCGTCCCATACACCTTTATATTCAAGTTATTAGGATTAGGATGTTGCTCTACAGTTTAATGGCTCATTTAAATTATAATGCTTCCATGTGTTTTGTCTGTTTTGCAGCTAAAAGTGAACTGGAGGCGCAGGAAAGCCAGCTAAAGGATACCCATAAAACGTAAGAAAGCTTGTGGTTGGTGTTTGTGTTGGGTTTAATAATGTTTGTCTTGCAAAACTGTTATTTTGTTTGTTTGTTTGTTTGTTTGAAATATTGGTTTATCAGAAGACACAGGATTCACAATCTTAATGTAAAGTCTTTACACTTACTATTCGTGGTTTTGAGATTTTTACTGTTTTGTTATTGCATAAGTGACATTGATTTATATGCGAGTGGTATTAAAGCGTCAATACCTGCAGAAACCCTGTACATGTCAATAGATTTAATGCAGCCCTGATTTTAATATATTTATTTCAGATTTCAGATGCTCTTTAACTGGCATAAAAATACAGTACCAGTCACACCTGGACACACCTTTTTTATTCAATGTTTTTATTTTTTGTAAATGAAAACTGATGTCATCCAGACTATGAAGGAGTAATCATATAGTAATTTAAGTGTTAAACAAACCAAAATACTCTGTGAAGCATTTAGGTGGCTCACTAATGGGGCTGGGATGCTGTTTCTTGCAGTTTCTGAGGCTGGTAACGCTGATGAGAGCCAATTTCTTCATAACATTTTGATGGTCTTTTGTGACTGAACTTTACTGATACTTTCAAAGTTCCTGAAATGTTTCAGATTGACTGACCTTTATTTCTTAGACATTTTTCCTTCATTTAGTTGAGTAGTTCTTGCTTCTCATAATCTGGATTAGAACATTACTCAAATAGAGGTACTCCCTGTATACCTGTAACTCTACCTCTTCACTACTTTACAACTGATGCTCTCAAACACTTTATTAAGAGACAAGAAATTCAAGTTCTTAAATCGTGACGAGGTTCAGCACAGCTGTTAACTGAAAGCCTAAATTCCAGGTGAAGCTGACTTAGAAAATCCAGCCAAGATGTGCAAAACGGTCTTATCTAAGCAAGAGGTGCTGCTTTAAGGATTGTAAAATATGAATCATTTATTTAATATTAATATGCAATGCAAATTAATTATTTAAGGTGTGTCCAAACTTTTAACTGGTACTGTAAGTCACCCCCCTGCCCAAAGAGGCGGCCAGCAGGGTCCATCCAGGGAGACTCACTTAGCAGTTAGCAGTCTGTCATACTGAATAAGAGCAGCTAAAGTGGAGATGTGGATTAGATGCTGTCAGGCTGGCGTATTTGGTTGTATGAGGAGGTTTTTATTAATAAAGCGTTCAGTAGTGTCTACACAGCATAATAAATTTTCCACTATATTCAGTGTCTTGTCACTTCTGGAGCCAGCGTTTCAGTAATTGCTGACATGGGGCCTTAATCATTATCATCAATTTTTGCTCCACATATAGGCTCTGACAGCCTAAACTGCACTAAACCCAAATTACCTCAGTGCTGCTGCGAAGCACGGGACATTTACAGCCTTTAAATTATTTTATAAAATGTAGTGGTATAAAGTGCTGTGCTTTTTCCAAGTCCAGCGAGAGAAAAAAATAAAAATTCACGCTAACGACCGAGTCAATGTACAGTTCCACACATTTTATGGGCCATCAGAATAAACAGTAAAATGGTAAAATGTCAGGTAGGTCCAGCACGCTCACCGACGTTACCTCATCCCGTCTGTCGCTGTTTATCCTCCTTCAGTCCAATACATCTGCAGCCAGAAGCTTAGTGTCAGAGATGCCAAACCGTCTGCTGCCACCTTTCTCCCTGCTGACGGTTATTTATACTCGCCTAAAGGCAATTTACGCACAATCTGCCTCAATTAAAACTAAGCCTGTCTCCCAGCCATATAATATATGGAAAAAGCTTTCTTTACCTTCTCCCGTGTGAAGTATAAAAAGCACAGAGTGGTAGAAATGTAAATATAACTCACTGGTAGTCAGACGCAGCTATGTGTAATGCTTAGGGCAACACACGTTATATGAAATTTGACATGTAGTCAAAACATTAGAGCGGCAGTAATTGAGTTATGGACCGAAATGCCGCTCTCGCTGCCCCGAAGTGTGGCTTAGATTTCAGTCGGGTTTATTCAGAATCCGAGCGCATACTTGACCGTTTGCTCTTTGTTAATGATAAACTGTAAAGTAATGGTCAGCGTTTATTTTTCGAGGCGCCGTGTGCCGGTAACGGCTCCAGGCAATGAAGAAAAGGGTTCTGAAATTTCCTTTAATTGTATATATGGGAATATATGATGACTCCCTCCTGAGATTCTCCTGAAAATGTTAGTTCAAATTCTGAACAAAAACTGATTGTTCCTCGCATCCTGGAAAATGTTTTATTTAAAGTTTAGTAATGTACTGTTTAATTCTTATACACCATACAGCATATACAATACCAGTCATGTAATTTTGTGTACTTCTATATTTAAATTAATTTCTGCATTGTGGATTAATATTAAAGACATAGAAACAAGTAAGGGACACATAGGATTATCTAGTAAACGGTAAAAAAAAAAAAAAAGGAAAAGCAGCAAGTATTTTTCAGCACCTCCAGGAACTCCTTCCTTCAAGACGCTGAGAAAACTATTCCAGGTGACTCTCCCTCATGAAGACACTGAGATTAAAATACCAAGAGTGTGCAGATCTGTCCTCAAAGATAAATGTGATTCTTATTTAGATTAATCTAAAGTATAAAACACATTCTGATTTAACACATTTTATTTACTAAATAATTCCACATTTATTCCTGTATAGCTTTAATATCTTTTTTAATATTAAATTTACACGCACACACAGACACCCAAAGACCAATTTAGATTTGCTTTATTTGTTAGACAGAGATTTATGCTCAGTGTCCAGATGCTCAATGTCCAAATTTTAGCATAAAGATATATTCCCCACCAATTCATAGTGCCCACAAAACGCTGGTTAGTGGACTAATCTCAGTCCAGCAGTGACACTGAGGTGTTTAAAAACTCCACCAGCACTGCTGTATCTCATCCACTCACTGTACCATCAGCACAACACACACGAACACCTCATACACCACCATGCTAATCACTGCTAATTACTGCAGTGCTGAGAATAATTACCCACCACCCAAATGATAGATGCTCTGTAGTGGTCTTTCCTAAGGGGCTCTGAGTATTTAGTAACAGGGTGAAAGGAGGAGGATAATATAAAAAGTATACAGAGAAACAGATACAGAATTACAGTCTGTAAATATTATACAACTACAGAGTGTCCTATATGATCAGTGGAGTTGGTAACACGGTCTTTAATTGTAGAAGCAAGGTGGAGATTATGATATTGATTGGACTGTGTATAACTACAGAAATAAAAAAGTTCTGAAAGTATTTTTGATTCTGTTAATTAATTTATTTTGATCTAAGGTTTCTGGAGTTGACGGCGTTCTTCTCGGTAAAGCCAAAGAGCGGCGAGAAAGAGGTTTCTCCCAACACGTTCTTCTCGGTGTGGCACGAGTTCTCCACAGATTTCAAAGACCTGTGGAAGAAGGAGAATAAGCTCATCTTACAGGAGAGGTGAGTGACCTTGTAGTAGAATGAGAGTAACGGGAATATTTTTAGCTGTGGAACATGTTTTGTTTAGTCCAGGTTCAGTGGCTGTCCGGTTCTGTAATCTCTCAGGAATGCTAAAACAGAGCTCTGAACAGAAGACCTTTAGCCTGGAGTTTTACTCCGGTTTAAAAAAAGGAGGTGTGTTACAGTTAAATATGTCCCCACTGATTCATCATCCACCCGGCGCAGGGGACAGAGTGCTTCAGTGCTCTGAACCTTCGTTCCTTTTGTCAGGATGTTGCTCTTTGAATGCTGTGTAAACATTTTGGGAAAAAGTACCGGGGGGGTTTAGGGGTGTCTGGCTATAGCAGTGGCAGAGTTTTACCAGAACAACCTGCTCCCACCATCCTCAGCACACTGTGGCAGAGGAGCTCATGTTAAGCATTGGTGATGCGCATATGTGTGTATATATGTACACATTCAGTTCCAGCCAAAAGTTTAGGCACACCTCATAGTTTAGTCTTTTTGTTTATTTTATTTGTTTAGTTTATTTAGTTTGTGTAAGTTAATATTAAGAAATGTAATCTGAAATATAATCAAGAGGAAAGTAGATGGTCAAAAGCTATTAAATAAAGGTGAAAAATTTGTGTGTAAGACTGGTGGAGGGCATTCCAAGATGCATGAAAGCTGTGACTACCGTTCAGTATTATTCCACTAAATATTTGTTTCTGAACTCTTAAGATATTAGTATTCTTTTTAAATTAATATGAATTTGTGTTCTTTGCATTGTTTGAGGTCTGAAAGTCCCGGAGCTTTCTACTTATTTTGTTCATTTGTTTCATTGCTCTAAATGACAATATTTTATATGGAATTGAGGTGAATGTTGTCAGTCGTAGAAGGTTCATTTTACTCAAACATGAAACTATAAAAAGTAAAATCAGAGAAACTGATCATTTTGGAGTGTGTTACTGAAGTTTGCACTACTCATTTTAACAGATAACGTAGCTCAGTGCTAACATCAGTTGATTACTGACTGTCTTGCAGTCCTTCTGGGCTCCAAGCTGTCGTTATCGATCAAACACATTTACTGAAGTTATACTCTCTTTGCTCATGGAGCTTTCTGGAAAGATGCTAAGGCTGCATCGCGTCGTTTACCTGCTATTGTGTTCCATATCTGGCAACCTGGGGTGTAGAAATATGACTTAAATGCAAACAGATTTCCGGTCCATAACAAACAATACACACATCCTCATAATTTTTGCAGATACAGAAAATAAAGGACATTTTGATCTTTTCAAGTTTGCACTTCTTCCACATTCAGTGAGTGAATTAAAACAAGAGTGTAAAAATGCTGTTAAAAATAGAATTACAGTTAAACAGTTAATGATCAGTTAAATCCTTGCAGTAAAATCCTTTATTAGACAGTGATGGTCCGAGCACGGAGGCGCTGCCCTGCTGGCAGACTATCTGTCAGAATCTCTCTGAAAATACTGGGGTGTGCTGCTGAAAAAAAGCTGCAGGTCAAATTTGTTACAGCTCGCGCCCGGTCCGGTCTGACTGATGGACCCGCGCTTTGTAGTGACAGGCGAAAGTGGACGCAGCAGCATTCCACAAATTAGAGACTCCGACACGCAGATGAATCTTCCTCGCTTTACCACCACTCCTCCTTCCGGCTCACGGCCCACACTACGAGACTGTGTCATAACTTTAATCTCTCCAGTGGTCGGAGATCAAAGCAAAAGTTTATTAAATCAAATTGTAGAAAAACGGTAATTGTAGGAAATGCATATTTATATATATCATGTTTCTAAAACTTCAGTAAAAGAAAAGTTAGCTTTTTATCCAGTTATAACAGTGGGATCCAACTTGCAGAGTAAACACTGCTTTTAAACTAGGTTAAAAAAATAGGTTAAACCAGAGGTGGGACAATACAGCTCTGGTAAAAAAAATAAATAAATAAAAAAAAATAAGACCACTTAAAAATGATAAGTTTTATTGATTTTTCCAAATTGAAATTCTCTGGAATATATCAAATCAAGCTGAACTGCTTGAATTTTTCAAACCAGGAGTAAAGGAATAACGTTATCCAAAAGCAGTGTGTAAGACTGGTGGAGAAGAACATGCCAAGATTTATGAAAACTGTGATTAAACAAATGTTTTTTGTTATTTCAGCCATTTCTTATTTTCTGTCTATAAATGTTCTAAATGACAATATTTTTATTTGGAATTTGAGAGAAATGTTGTTTGTAGTTTATCGAATAAAACAACAATGTTCATTTTACTCTAATATATAAAAATCAGAGAAACTAATTCAGAAACTGTCTCCATTTTTTCCAGAGCTGTATATTATTATTGCAATGTACGCTTCATTAATACATGGCATCAAATATGGATGTTTTTTTTTTTAAATGTAGGCGCTGTAACCTCCCTAAAAAGTTATTTATAGGAGTATTTTATCCTCTTCAGTAACACGGATGCTGTAAAGTAACATAGTCACAGAATCACAGTGAGATCATTATCGTGGACTCTTATCATGATCATTATTTTTGATGTATCGTGATACAGTGTCATGAGATGCCTTGTGAATCACACACCTAATTGTAATATAACACTACAACAATACTTTGATACAGATTTTGATATGGTATTTCTAAACAAATTATCGCAATATTCAGTGTACACCCTTAAATATAAATAGTTGTGTACATAGGTACCATATTTGATATAATGTCCCGTAGAGCTGGGCACTATGATTATATTTTTATGATATTTATGTTGTGATAAATGTTCTTATTATTCATATGTAAGGGAAAATAATGGCTTTATTCTATCTGAGATGAAAGTAGAATTGTACAGGTACTGCTTTTCCATCTTTTATTTTACTTTCTTCTGTTACTGGAAGTGCATTTAGGCAGAGTGTTGTGTTAGTAATACAGCATGATCTATTTCTTCTGCAGCGTCAGACTCATACCTCCAGACCCCGAAACCACGTACGCTCCGTCCAGGTTTATTTTCTCTTGCGTAAATGTTTAGCTGTACGGCTGTGGAGGGTCACCGCGGCCCAAATGAATGGGATCCACTCTCTGCGCGGCGGTGACTCGGTGCCGTCCGTCTGGACCGGCGGCACCACTTTCCCATAACTGGTGCCATATGTTTAATATTAGATTATATCTCCTGTATTTAAAATTCGCTGAAAAGGGGAGAGCTTGTGAAATGAACCCTGACTGTTTTTCTAACCCCGATAATGAAAAGAATACGTGATTAGGTACAGTCAGCTTCCAGTGGGTTCTGATCAGGGTTTGTGATAATGTCAAGAGTCAACAAATACAAATTAGCCCGGTCTGCTGGAACGCAGGAGTCGGGGAGGCTTTTCCATTATTCATCGGAGAACACCACCAAAGAGCGGCCATATCTATCTTTATCTGTACTGAAATGTAGAGTTTAGGTAGTGTTGCTCTAACCTCGGACTCTGGCGTTCTCAGAATCCCCCTCTTCTCATCCTGTTCACCTACTTAACATACATTTACCTGATTTTAGATTTGCGCTCCTGAGCTGCTCCGTGGAAGTGGCTCTTCCCTTTTACTTTATCTGTACCATATCTTCGTTATGCTATCCTTTAATATTTCTGCTAATTTGTTTGCCTTTCATGTAGCTTCATTATCTGACTCTGTGCTTTTGCCCTTTGCTTTGTTTGGACGTTATTTTTTCTATTAATGATATACACCAATCAGCCATAACATTAAAACCACCTGCCTAATAATTTGTACCTTGTTTTACCTTATTGACTGCCATTCATCTTGGTCATTATTAAAGTCTGTGCTATTGCCCTCTGCCTTATTCTCAAGGTATTTGTCTTTATATGATATATACCATGATATATATCAGCCATAACAATAAAACCACCTGCCTAATAATGGGTGTTGTATCTCTACATTACCTTATCTTTTGGTAGGAATAGATCATATAAATGTCATCAATTAATAATCTATACATCAGTCATAACAATAAACCCACTGATGGACTGTTTTGTTTCTGCTACAGATTTTTTGCTGCAATCGGTTACATATCAGACTCTTTCTGAACGGCAAAATCTGAATTTATGCAACTTTTGCGCCAAACGGAAAGAAAAAAAAGACAGGGAGAAGTTCAAAAGTGAGCATTAGACAGAAAAATGGACAGCAGCAGTGATTGAGGGCTTCAGTGGAACAAAAACAAGATAAAGCTTACAATATTTGGACTGATGTGTTTCTGACAATAATATTAGAAGGCTTGAGTCGCAGTAATGCAGTGTTTTAAATGTATTGGTCAGACATGGCTACAGATCCCGTCTGCTGTATCAAAGACTAAGGACTCAAGGACTAATAACGTGTCCTTTTTAGCAAACTGGTGCGAATTCTCTGATGAGCTCAGCTGCAGTCTGAACTTATTCATATCTCTTGAGATTCTGGCTGAAGGATTAAAGTGAAACTTAACATGAAGCACTGCTTTGTCCTGCATCATGATTCTGCTTACAAAGCGTGTACCTTTCAGACATGTCAGAAAGGGGCAAACATTGAAACAGCCTAAACTCTTGTGTAAACAGCCTAAACTAAAAATCTAACTTGGTCAAAAATCTGATTTGGGCAACTTAATTCCTGATGCCTGTATTTATCAGTACTGATCTACATTTAGAGAACTCTGTTTAGGACTAAGCAAACAGATTAAGGCTATCCGCTAAGTGCAGCTGCTCTTCTGAAGGTTGTGGTTAGTTGGCTCCTGCTGTTCAGGTGTGGCATTTCTGCTGAATGGAGTCACCTGGTGAAGGTAAAGAGCTGAAATGTCTCGTGAATGATGTATGAGATCTCAGCTGATCCCGGTGTGGATAAAAGATCTCGTCCTCTTTGGCTGAACTTGTTGCCTCAGTGTCTCCCGAGTGCTGATAACGCCTCACTTTCCTGAACAGAGGCTCTTTATCTGCCGGGGCACGGTGACGGCTTTTCACCGCCTAAGTGCATCTCTCTCAATAGCCCCCCCAAGCACCGAGACAGCAGATAGATCAGTTCCCACCGGCGGCCGGCGGGGTGTAGCGTTACTGCTGACATTTGCTCGCCCCTCGTAATCAGTAGATCAGTCTCTAAAGTGTTTGTCTTGCTTCTCCGATGGCACCAAACCCCCTGAAGAATTCCCCCTCGGTGTCGCTCGGCCCCAATTTGTCATGAATCGTTGTCGTCTGTGGGTTTGAATAGCAGAGGGGCGTTAGGAGCTTTCTGACACTCACACAGCAAGCCGGAGCCAACAGTGATGCATCTGTCCGACAACCATCCCTGTAGAATCTGTCTCTCTCTCTCTCTCTCTCTGTAGATCTCGGTTTCTCTTTGTAGATCCCTGTCTCTCTTCAACCCACTCTCACACACTCGCATTCTTTAAATACAAATATTTTGTGGTATTGTGATACTTTTTCTTAGCGTATCACCAATATACTTTTTTTTAAATGCTTAATCACTCATTGAACTGTACATTTCACTGTACAGTGTTTTTAGTCCTGTTTATTTGGATGAATCGCAGAATATCTTTAGTAAAACCCGATGTACTGAATATGGGATAGTAAATGGTATTTTTAAAGGTTTGTCTTTTGACTAATCATGTGTGTAGAGACTAAAATGTGTATTGTAAAAGCATTTTTAATTATTGCAATATGATTTTTCTCACTGTATCACCTTGAAATGGCTGTATTGGCTTTAGTGATGATTAGGCCATGAGTCATATATTAGGTCACTGATTATAACTGCAGATATTAGTATTGTTTGTTTTTATATATATTTATTGATATAGAAAATCTGTCAGACAGAACATTTTCTCAAAGTTACGTAGTCATTGCTTAATCAGAATATGCTTGTGTTATATGGAAAATAAGTAAAAATTTGTTCTTGGCAGTTGAGTCTGAGAATAAAGGCTCATTTCGTCTCGTTTTAGGGGCAGAAATATTTGTCTGTTTCATTATTCATAATTTGGTGTTCTTTGCCCACTTACTTCAATGCAACCCTGTTGTTGGCATGGATATTAAGCCGTATATCCGCTGGTTCCAGTGACTTTGTGTCTTTCATTTCTTTAAACTTTAAAATTTGTATGCTTTTTATTTCCTTTTTGTACTTCACCCTGTGGCCCCTTTTCTTTACAAGCACAGAGCGGCTGTGACGAACCTTATCTCAAATATTTGAACTGATGTCTCTGTCCCAATAGTTTTGGTAAAAGTTACCTCACTATACCAACACTGAACCCATCACTCACTGCTGTTGTCCATTTTCCTTCTACCCACTGCCATTCATTCCCCTTGATGCTAAAACAATATAAATTCTGAAATGGCTGTAAAAGTGGCCCAAATCAGGATTTCTTACCAAGTTCAGTATTTTTTAATGTGTTTTGTATCTGTATTAAACTGCTGTAATGCTTCACATAAAGTTTAATTTTTTTTATCTTCTCCAGTGTGACTGCAGCTATCAAGCAGTTCCAGTTTCTGCAGCTATGCTCATCAATGAGAATTCCAACAATTAAGCTTATTGTAAAATGAGCATATTCAGCCACGCCTACTTTTTTAGTTCTACATTTTTTAAGCTTTTAATTTTCCTTTGCTGCTACACATCCTGTACCTGCGTTCTGCTGTTTCGTTAGAAATACAGTGATTGCCTATTTTTCTCCTTCTCTGACTTTCCCTATCTTTCTGTTTCTCTCTCTGTCTCTCTCTCTCTCTCTCTCTCTCTCTCTCTCTCTGAGCTGGCGTGTTTATTTGTTTCTCTAACCATCCTGCTGCTTAAAGGCTTGACTTAGCTAAACACAGGCTTAAGTGGAACAGCCTCGAGCAGAGTGATCCTCAACTTTCCCTTCAAAACAGCACTTACTGCAAGTGGACATCACTCGCCACCGTCGTTAAATACTCTAGTTTCAGCGTCCAGGCTGCTGCTTTCTGCTTTGCTGTTGAAATTGAGCTTTTGCTAAATAAGAGAAGGGTGAACCCCTGAACTGGTAATGAACTAAATAGCTTCTATAAGAGCATTTACAGTTTCAGCACCTATGGCGTTAAAACTGCTGTAGTGTGAAGCTTTGGATGCTGTATCAGATATGTATCAGATTTCAGTACAACATATTGAAGTGACCCAAAAAAATCTAAAAGCCTAAAACCTAAAAAATCTGATTTTCATTATATATGATCCTATATCACCACTTCACCAAGATAAGTGTCTGGGAAGATTCGTGGTCACGTCGCCCGGCCCAAGATCAGATGACCCTGAGAGTTTGTGGAGCATGTAGATCAGATAGACAGACAGTCATGACTGATAAGTCAGTGTTCGGTTTTCGGCTCTGTTTTGGTTTGTGATCCCACTGTGAACCAGCCGAGCGATTCTGGCGCCTTTCCTTTCTCCGCTGGTCATCCGTCCCTCAACCCCCCTCCCCCAACCCCCCCCCCCCCCCATACACCCACCCACCACCTCCAGAGCTGGTAAGTGTCAGCATTAGCCCCTGCTGCTTCCTTAATCATCAGTGGAGAAAGTTCTGGAGTGGATCGCGACCCTGTGAAGTAGCAGCACCATATTTGGAGCGTTGCTGCTCAGAGACCTCGGGGCTTCTGATCTCAGCGCCCTCCACCACTGGAGCGCTAAAACTAGGCTATCAAGACCCGGTCCTGTCTGAGTGTAGTGAATAGATCTGGTTTGTGATTTTTGTTGGTTTTGTGTGGTGGTGGTATAGGTGCAATTGTTAAGTAGGGCCTTTTTAATTTATCAAAATGCATATAGAGACTATTGGTACCTGAGGATGAAGAAAAAAATCCTGTTAAATTCAATCATGAGCAACAACAATGCCATACATTTTATTAGATTCTTAAATTTAAGAATCTGCTACTGCTGGTGCGTTTTGTCTGCAAGTTAAAACATGTAAATACTGTGTATCATAAATTCTTTAAATATCATGATATTATATTTTGCATCATCACCCAACAGCTCTGTCAGCTCTATCTGATATAGATTTTGCCCATATCGTCAAACACTGTATATTTCTTTACAATATATTTTGTATATTGTAAACAACAGTAACTTACGTTTTTATATAAAATAAAAGTGTAAAATAAACAAAAACACTAATAATAATAATATAATTTAACAAAAACTCTGAAGTGCACAGCATTTAAAGCGTCCATATAAACTCAGGGTGTGTGCAGACCCTTAAAAGTCTTAAAAGTAAGTTAAAGTAAGGGTTAACACAGACAGTAAATATAATTATTGTTTTATTTTCATGCATTGAGCATATGAATTTTTTTTTTTTTTTTGGTGTAAAATGGTGATGCATAACTGACTCTCAACTAACATTTTAATTGCCTGTCTATTAAATACAACTGAACTTTAAGGTTTGAGTTTCCATTGAATGTAACTCAACACCCGACTCTATTAAATGTAAGGTTTAGGTTAGGGTAAGGTTTTAGTGTAAATTAATGGTTGAGGTTAGGTTTATTTGGTTCTATTTGCATTTAATAGACATTCAGTTGAATGTGAGTTGAGCATCTATGAGGCATCTGCAATGGACCATTCAAGTAAAGTGTTATTTTAGATTTTTCCCATTTTATCATGTTGATAAAATTTTGCTCTTAATTTTGCTTCCAAGCAGTATTAAAAAGTTTTAAAGTCTTAAGTCCTAAATCGGGGCTCCTAGTGGTCCAGCAGTCGATGACAGTCTACGATCACTACTATTTTTGTTCTATAAAGTCTTTCAAAATATTTGCAATAAACTGTATCATCTTTCTTTTTTCTTTTTTTTTTTTTTACACAATATTACAAGCGTGACCCCTGTATCTTGAGTTTTGAGTGGTGGTATAGTGGGTATATAGGTATGTTTAAAGGGCTTGGGGTTGGTGTTTAAAGTAGCTGGCTACTGCCGAGACAGGCCGTGGAGCCCCACAGCCCCGGCTGCCTTTTACAGGCCGCCCATAACTCTCTCCGACGTAAACACTTCAGCATGCTAGCGCAGGCTACGCTCAGAGAGCTCTCTCACAGCCAAATTCATCTTTCCCCCAAATGATCTGTTTGCTTTCTGCTGTTTTCTCCCCTCCTCGATCCTTTCCAAGCTGCCTCTCTGCCTGAGACTGCGCCGGGTCCGAGCGTGACTGGGTTACGGCCCTTTCTTCTTTTTTATTCCACGAAATATGTCTTGTTTTATGAGATTCAACCCTCCAAGGTCTCGCTACATATTTCTGCTTTGATTTTTTTTTTCTTCATTCTTCTTTTTCTTCTTTTCCTCTCTCTGCCACTCAGCCAGCGATGATAGATCCAGCAGACGCTGCCAGCTGTAAGTTTAAAGCTGTGAGCTGCTGCCAAACATTAATGATTTTAATGGGTTTGACTGTAAAGGAAATGAGTGGGGCTTTTGTAGTCTGAGGATAACAATGCAGGTTTTGTCGTTTTTAATCCCGACACTTTAGTAGTTGATAAGGCTCGAGTTTCCGTATGAAAAGTCTTCTTTTTTATGACAGACTTGTGCAGGAAAAGACACCTCTCACGAATGTCCTGTAAATGCAATGTACCCTTCCCAATGCACACTTCCCCTAAACCCTACACAACATTTAACCTGATATTAAACCCACTTTCTAAAGTATTGATTAGTTTGTGTCTGTTTCAACAATCATTGATTTATACAGTTGATGCATTCACGTTACAGTGGAGGTTCTTGCTTTTGTATTTTAAGCCTTCTGTGACCAAGGACATAAACAAGAATTTTAAGACTTTACTGCTCTATCCCAGCAAAAGTCAGTACACCCTTACCCTCTATCCCAACAAATTTCCCAACAAGAATCAAGAATCCGTCACCTTACCCCTTTTTCCCCAACAAGAATCACAACACTCTACCCCAGCGTTTCTCAACCTTTTTTCTATCACGTCACCCTTTAAATATATGCGAGATGTCAAGGCACCCCAGTTTACTGCTGGCGCAGTACTTCAGGTGAGTACCCTGGTTGAGAAACACTGCTCTACCCTTCTATCTTAACAAGAATCAGTAAACTCTATCCCAACAAAAAGCTGAAAACTCTATCCCTCTATCCCAACAAGATTCTGTAAACTACCCCTCTATCCCAACAAGATTCTGTTAAATCTACCCCTCTATCCCAAGAATCACAACACCCTATCCCTCTATCCCAAAAGGATTACCCTACCCCTCTATCTCAAAAAGAATTGGGACACCCTACCCCTCTATCTCAAAAAGAATTGGGACACCCTACCCCTCTATCTCAAAAAGAATTGGGACACCCTACCCCTCTATCTCAAAAAGAATTGGGACACCCTACCCCTCTATCTCAAAAAGAATTGGGACACCCTAACCCTCTATTCCAAAAAGAATTGGGACACCCTACCCCTCTATCTCAAAAATAATTGGGACACCCTACCCCTCTATCCCAAAAAGAATAATAAAACCCTACCCCTCTATCCCAACAAGAATCAGGACACCCTACCCCTCTATCCCAACAAGAATCACAACACCCTATCCCTCTATCCCAAAATGATTACATTACCCTACCCCTTTTCCCCAACAAGAATCTGTTAAATCTACCCCTCTATCCCAACAAGAATTTGTAAACCCTACTCTATTTCAACATGAATCAAGAATATGTAACCCTGCTTTCTCTGTTCCAACAAAGTCAGAACTCCCTACCCCTCTAGTCTAAAAAGAATCAATACCCCCTACCACTCTATCCCAGAGAATCAAACACCCCTACCCCTCTATCCCAACAATAATCATCATCATCGGAAAACCCTACAGAGGGGTAGGGCTTGTGAGGGTTAAAATGGGATTGTGAGCAGTTATATGATTTTTTAACTCTGTTAGGATTGTTAAAACCCTGTATTGTGCTTATAGTCTTGACAGAATAGTATTCTACACTCAGACACCAGAGCTTTTTTCCTTTTTCTTCTTCTGCTCCCCATAAAGCAGCAATGTGTTAGTTACTTGTTCCGATTACTGCTGCTGTTGCCCTACACATTTCCAATTATGGTGCTGTTTAGGCTCTTTTGACTCTTTTGAAGGTTTGGAGGTCAAGGAAATGAGAGTTGAAATGCCTGGCATAACCCCCAACACACCCCATGCCACAGAACCCCCACCCCTTCCACCACCCTGTTAGCGAGAGACGGCGAGGGTGTCTGCAGTAAAACGTGTCTGCAAATAAATCTGTTCCACCGCTGGTTAGTCATCCGCTTCAGAAAAGCGTGGATCCGTGAAGGGGTTTCAGGCGGAAGCGCTGAGGGAAGTGAGCGTGTCTGATTTAATAACTGCAGACCACCCAGATTAATCCATTGTGCTACGTGAAGATCCATCAGATCCAATTAGCTCCAGCGTGGAAGAGTGGTGGTTAGTGCAGGGCAATATCGATTCATTCATTATATTTAATATTACAGTGTTACTGTGTCAGATAATAGCATCATAGTTGTTTTCACAGTTGCGTTTATTGATATTAGTGCTGTTAATGTTGACGACCCCAACTTCTTCCCCCTGATTCACTCTTTCCACAGAGCCTAGTGAGGCATTAGTGATTTTGTTTAGCGATGTAAATACAACATTGCTACTCTCGAGTTCAGATGGTAGATATGGATAAAATAGGTTAGGGAGATAATTTGGATGAACTCTCCCTTATCCTTACTCTCCTCCTTCTCTCTCTCTCTCACTTTCTTGCTAGTAAAAGTTTGCAATGTTTCCTCTCCTAAAATACAAGAAAGTTACATTACTATAAAACTCACTGGATAATAAGCCGTACTGTTGATGAACGTCTATTTTCTGGTGTATTTTAATGCATAAGGCGCATTATGTGGCACTAGTAAGGAACAGGGGTGTTGCAATGTTTTCCGTCTAATTCAGCAGGTCTCATCGCTGGGTGGTGGTGGGGCGAGTAGGTTTATCTAAGTTCTGTAAAGCTAAGCTAAGTAAACAATAGCCTTATTCTTAAATAAAAACAGTTTCATTTAAAGCCAAATGAGCACTGGATGTTAATCTACACATATTTTTCTCCTGAAAACTGTGTATTTGGGTACTTTAGTGAGTTTGTTTGTTTACAGTAATCTTAGATTTCCAGATTTTCTCTAGGGCTGGGATGCAGCAACATCAGTGGCTAACCGCTAGAGCTAGCCACGGTTAGCACTAGTAAATGCCACCCAACAACGCTACACTGAGGAACCCTGAGCGATATTAGCTAGCAGTTTGCCCCATGTAGTTTGTTTTAACATGGAAAAACGCACAGGCTACAGTCCAATATACTCACCTCTGAATGGTGAAAGAGCTAGCGCTTAGCTTGGTTAGCAGCTAATGCTAATACTGCTCCAGACTCAGTGCTGAAGAACTAAGACTTAAACTCCAGTATAACACTGCAGTTCAGAGGAGTGGCTTTACTCCTCCTTAATACCTGACTGGTAGAAATCATACATAAGGAGCACCAGATTATAAGTCACACTTTCGATTTTAAGTGCGCCTTATAGTCCGAAAAATGAGCTAATCAATTATTGTGGTTACAGCTATCGCTTGTGTTGCTGGTACATTTTTCCCTGACAAAGATTATTTTGTGTATGTTGTGTATGATTTACACATGCATTACACACTACTTCTGTATGTTCTTTAATGAATATTACCCATATAATTATATATTGTTCCTTTCATTTTCCTTCTAAATAACATTCTAAATAACAAATTCTACACTTCTTATTTTTCCTTATTTTTATATATTGATTGTAGATTGCACTGAAATTTCTTTGTGTTCTGATGGATACAGTATTATTAAAGTCTGTCTCCAGCGCAGGGGCTGCTTGTGACCTTCACTTGTGTGGTCAGTTCAGGTTCTGGCAGTTTTGTGTGGCTGTCTGACCGCTGCTGTAGGTTTGTGTGAGTGTGTGTGTGACCTCGGGTCGCTGCAGTAGCTGGTACGGTGGCACTGCAGCAGGATTATGCTTGTTTTAGCAGGGCAAGTGGTATCATGGCGCCCCGTCCGTGGCTCCTGGGTCGTCTGGTACCAGGGAAATACTGCTTAGTGCCACACACAGTAATCAGCCTTTATTAGATCCAACTGGCACCACACACACACTCTCTCTGTCTCTCTCTCTCTCTCTCTCTCTCTCTTACGTGAGTGTGTGAGTGAGAGAAGTAATATCATTGGACCAAAGCTAATTCTTAATATTTAGAAATTCACGTCGTGTGTGTGTGTGTCTGTGTATTATGTGTATATTAGGGCTGCAACTAACGACTATTTTAGTAGTCGACTAATCTGTCGATTATTTTTTCGATTAGTCACGATTATTTGTCATACCATCAGATAGCATCTTTGTTGTTATTTATTTCCAATATCAAATCAAAATAAGGCGCCATTAAACATGAATATGAAACTAAAGCTTGATAGCTTAATCAAATTTATTTGAAACATTAACATGCACTATTAATGTCACAATAAAAAAAATAATAAATAAATAAATTTAAATTAGGTAATACAAAATAAAAGTGCACCATGTCTTTTAAATTAAGATAATGTGCAAATGTGTAACTCAAAATAGGTTTTCACCACTCTTCACCACTATACTAGATTGATTTATAAAGCACATTTAAAGGACATTAAGTGTCAAAGTTCTGTACAATAAAACTAAATTTAAAAGAAGACAGATCAATATAAAATATAGTAAACTCCTAATCTAGGATATAGGGGAGGGGGAAGCCAGTAATATTAACAAATCACTACAGCTGAACGCTATGTATCACAAATAGAGTACTGGCTATGCCAACTAAACATGACAGCTTAAATACCTTCACTGAATTATTGAGTTTCGACACAGACTAGCTAAGCTAAGCTAGCAACCAACCAAGTAAAAGAGGCTCATTATTTAACAGAATGAATTCTTTTTGCACGAGTAAAATGTTAAATACATAGCTAACTCATATGAATAACGTAATACGTTAGACAGCTAACAATCCTGAAAAATAGCGCTCTTTTAGAAGTTTTCTGACAGGTAAACTAACTACAAACATTAGCTAGGTTCGTTGGCTTAAACACGAAGCAATGTAAAAACTTACACGTCCGAACTAGCGCTTGAACTCAGAGCTCCAGGGTGCTTGCGTTTTAGATGCTCATGCATCACCGTGGTGCTGCCGTGAAATGATAACTCTGCTTTGCAGTGTCTGCATTCAACTTGTTTTTTTTCTTTATTTTGGCTGAAATGTCCCCAAACTTTGGAAAGTTTAGGTCTCGCTTTCGCTGCCTCTCCGTCTTCATGCTGCGCCATCATTCAAGCTGCTCTTCTTTGTTAGCACTGACCGCACTCGTTGTACGCAGCGTAAGTAATACTGCCCCCTATAGTTCCTTCAGTGCATTGCAAAAATACCGACGCGTCGACAATGAAATTCCTCGTCGACGATTTTTTATAGTCGACGTTGTCGATTATGTCGACTAATCGTTTCAGCCCTAGTGTATATATATATATATATATGTGTATATATATATATATACATATATATATATACATATATATATATATATATATATATATATATATATATATATATATATATATATATATATATATATATATATATTGTTCAGTGTTTTTATTCACTCAATCACTGAAAAGCAAAGAGAACAGAAAAATAAGGCATTAAAAAGCTAGGAGACATTTAAACGTAAAAATCGGCTGATACTTGGTGAATTATCATGTTAACTGTCTGGTGTTTGGATGCTTTGAGGAACAATCAGGGCTGTCCAAACTACGGCCCGCAGGCCATTTGCGGCCCGTTTCCTTTTTTGGAGAATGAAAGTTGGCCCGCTGTTAAGCAGGTTTTTATAATGTGAGATTCAAAGTTTGAATGCTAGGTGTCAGAAATGGGCCAAAGAGTCTAAAAGCGGAGATGGTGCGCATTTCTAGCGCAGAAAAAACGGGCCAAAGAGTCTAAAAGCGGAGAGAGTGCGCATTTCTAGCGCAGAAAAACGGGCCAAAGAGTCTAAAAGCGGAGAGGGTGCACATTTCTAGCGCAGAAAACAGGCCAAAGAGTCTAGAGGCAGAGAGGGTGCACATTTCTAGTGCAGAAAAACAGGCCAAAGAGTCTAAAAGCGGAGAGGGTGCACATTTCTTGTGCAGAAAAATGGTCCAAAGAGTCTAAAAGTTGCCGTAATTAAGGAGTTTAATATTAAGAGACATCATGAAATGAAACATCAATTTAAAAAATCTTAGTTTACACAACGATAAAGATAAAGATAGTAAGTCAAGTAAAATGGTGTGTAAATGAAAATAATCAGGAAAAATGTATTATTTAAAGTGGTATATTTCATTATTTGTTTTATTACTGAGTGTGGCCCATGACTTCAAATATATTTCTCCTTCTGGCCCCCAACAAAAAAAGTTTGGACACCCCTGGTTTAAATGATTCGGTTCAGGAATCAAGTGCAAATTTGAATCAGTGACTCAAAACATTGTTTAGAAGTCCATGAGTTGATATCTGAAAGCTCTGAGCTTGTGTAAACAAAGCTGCGAGGAAACTCGGAGATGATACAGAGCTCTTTTTAGACACTGGATTATACTTCAGAACTGAGAAATAACTGAGAAATAAAGCAGTCAAACAATCACAGAAAGTTACTGTGAAGGAAACTTTGAAGGAGAGATTTTGTGTTCTACAATGGATTATTCACAGATTCTCACTGGAAAGCGATGATGCTGCAGTTTTTAGAAATGGTAGGAATTGTTTCTGGCAATTTCTAGCAATATATGTGCTTTATACTGATATACTGTTTTGAGGCATTCTTGAGTTATTAAGCTGAGAAGAAGACTAGGTGTGCTTTTGATGTGAAATGTGGCGCCTGGTGCTGATTAGGTTAAAGTACCGATACTAAATAAATGTAGTATTATACCGTTTTTAATGACGAAGTATTGAGATACTTTTATAGTATCGGTATAAAATGCAACACTACTCAGTATCACTATCAGTACTCAGTGTGTTAAGGATAATAATAAAGTATACTGAGAAACACATACAGAAACGCAGTCTGTAATTATATAACTATAAAGTGTTTTATATGTATGATCTACATGATCTATATATGTGTGTGTTGTGTGCAGGTTAAAGGCAGCTGAAGAATGTTTCAGACAGGCAAAAGAAAAAGCCACCTACAGTGTCAAACCCAAGCACGCCACTGGAATCGTAAGTATGACTTTATTCAGTGATGTGATGCAGTTAGAGTACAGGAAGCATGTAGGCACTTCAGTAGTGTTTGTATCTGTAGATTAGCTGTAGGAAAATCTGTTAATAAAAGTACAATTTTGCAGATAAACAGACAGTGCAGACTCATTAAAGGATGAACGATGCAATCAAGCAGCTCAGTCACACCTACGGTGATTTGCGTCACTGTGATCTTCATTCCATTGTCGTTATTGTCTTCTTTCTCGTTTTCTATTGTTTTATTCTTCTTCTTTTTCCATTGTTGTCATCGTCTTCTTCTCATTCCATTGTTGTTGTCTTCTTAGTTTTCCATCGTTTTCTTCTTCTTCTGTCTTTTTCTGTCTTCTTCTTCTGTCTTCTGTCTTTGTCTGTCATCTTCTTCTTCTTCTTCTTCTTCTTCCGTCATCTTCTTTTCCTTGTTTTTCCATTGGCGCCTTTTCTTCTTCTCATTCCACTGTCAGTCATATTTTTATTTCCATTGTCGTCTTCTAGATTTAATCACCTGCATTGCTTACTAGTGTTTTAATATTTTACTTTAGTTTGTCCACCTATCCTCTTACCTTGAAGTCTTAAAAAAAATATCACTGTTGGCTGTTTTTGTTAGTTATTGAAGGTAAATTTTACTTTCACGGCTCAATTTATAGTTAATTGTGTGTGTGTGTGTGTGTGTGTGTGTGTGTGTGTGTGTGTTTTCTGTTCTACAGAAAGCGAAGCTGGGCATGAAAATCTGAATCTGACCCCTGGAGGAGCTGGACTTTTTTAATCCTATCCTTTAAGAGCATCGCTAATGTAGAAATCCAAAACTATCCAGTCTAACGGAGCAGGCCTGGACTGCAGACACGGGATTACAGTGAAGTTTTAATGTTCATACTTCTGTATCCAGCACCCGCTCACAGAACCACCGTAGCAGAACTCTACAGAACTTTACTCCATCTGCAGCCGACCCACCGCAACCAGACGAGCGGCAGTGTCCGGATGTTCCGCGATGATGCACCCGTGTGATCTGCTGAAACGACAGATCCTGTTAGCTGGAGGACTGCAGTCTGGACTGGACTGGATTAGACTGGACTGGATTAGACTGGGGGAGTCTGAATGGTTTGAACCCAAACCTTGCCGAAAATAGACATTTTGGAAAATGCGCTGAAAAGTACGGGAAAGTGCTTCTGGAGACGAACGCACAGGAATGAAAGAAAGAAGAGCAAACAACAAAAGAAATGAAGTTTAATAAATTATTGGAGAGATGATGTGGATATGAGTGTGTGTAGATTTACCCAGGTTCATTAAATTCTGCAGTAATTCGTCCGAGTGCAGTGCATCACCAGCAGCACCACCAATGGAGGAGCTCTGTTTTATGTTTTTAGGCCAGTTGATTCTGTATGGAGCTTAAAAGCTGACATAAGTATTTAAATCTGCAAATATGGAATGAAATTTTCAGAATTTAATTTACCTTTACCTATTGAAACTCAAAATATTTAATAGTGTGTATTCATAGATTTGGATTTTAACAATGCTTTTGCGTGTTTTGATGAGAGGTGGAAATCTGGTTGATTCAAAACATTTTTGGGTGGATTGATTTGAATTTATGGATTTGCAAACTTGAATTCGATTTATACAAAATCTGAAAATGTATCTGAATGTTAAATTAAAACATCTTAAGCAAATGTCACCACCTCACGTTATAAAAAGTCCAATTTCTAAAAAACATTAATTATACCTTATTTCAAGCTTCAAAAGTCAAGCTAAATTAAATTAAAATCCAAAAATGTGGTTTCAAATTCCTGTAGTTTTTAAGCTCCACAGTTGGTCAGATGGTGGCAGTGAGGTCAGCACCGATGTTCCCTCGCCATTAATATATCACTAAAGCACTGCTTCAGACTGTCTCCACAGGCTTTTCTCAAATCACAACCTGAAGCTGATTCTATTTACAGGATTTTTTTAAATTTACAAACCCAAACCCATCTGTGAGATTTTTTACAGGCTTACTAAAGTCCTGCTTAGAACCTGCACTCTGGAAAAAATACAGGCTGGCAAATAGAATATCGCTTAAATATTGTGGAGCTTAAAATCTGATCCAATATCTGAAGTATTTGAATCTGAATTTTTATATAAAAAAATTTAATTAAATTTACCTGACTTTTAAAACTATGATATAACTCATAAATCTGAAGTATAACAATTATGTGGTGAAATAATAATAAAAAAAAACACGGGTTGTTTTGAAATGATGGACAATTTTGAATCTGATTTTTTTATTTTTTTTTTTATCTAAAAATGTATGCATCGAAATTTTGTAAAATCATGAAAAGGTAGTTTTTTAAAAATGAAAAATCTGAAATTAGGCTTTTTTTTTAAGAAGAAGAAGAAGAAATTAAATATTTTAAAGTGTCAAAAAAGTATAAAAACGGATTCACGTTGTACAAAATAATGTAGATTCAAGTATTTAGTAAATTCTCAACTTTTAAGCTCCATAAAAATGCAGAACACATAAAACAACACAAGCATTTGCAATAGAGGCAGAGCTTTCAGAATCAGTCACTTTATTCTGCTCCACTCGAGATCGGTGCTGGTAAAGCCCCTCGTTTACTGAATGTAGCTTGAGAATCTGTTGACTGATTTTCATTGCATTGCATTTCTGGTAATGAAGGCTGAAACTGAAACTGTAGGTGAAGCCTGGGAACGCCGACCATCTGCTTAACTGACCTGAATCACGGCCCAAAAACATTCAGTACTTAATATTATTATTATTTTCTTTTTTTTTTTTAATGCAACGTACAATACTTGACTTGATTGCTTAAAATGTATTTAAAAATGCCATTATTTTATCTAATGTAAAGTAGTATTAACATCTTTCTGTAAGATATTCTTGTTTATTTTTTTATTGTTTTTTCCCCTGTCTCAGCATGTATGTGTTCAAAGTGTCAATCACTCTGGTTCTGGAGCGAGGAGGTTCTGCCCACGTGCAATAACTGTTCGTACCTTTCTGTTTGTTTGGTTGGTTGTTTTTTGGAAATAGTGTAATTTATGTAAAATAAAGGGATAAATAAATAAATTATGAAATAGTTGAGTCATTTCCAGCAGTCATGCAGTCCGACATATTGGGCTAACTTTATAATTTGTAGCTCGTACTTTAAGGGATTTTTTTAATTAGAGTTTTTGATTAACTTGAAATGGTTAAATCCGTGAATTTAAATTGTAACTGTGCTTTTCTTGTGCTTTTTTAACCTTTTTTGTGCTAATTTTTAAATTTAAACAAATCAAATTTATAAATTTAAATCTATGGGATTTAAAACTCACTTTAAAGAAATGTCAATTAACGACACTGTCTGGTAGGTAGATTGGAATTCGTGGATCTGAATTTTTTAAGTTATTTATTTTTGTTTTAGCAGAAAATTGTATTACCTAAAGTTCAAAACCCAAAGCATTGTTAAAATTCTAATGTATGAACACGTTTCAGATAAATTTAATTCAAAATGTCATTCAAAATCAATTCAAAAGTTCTATACAAACTGTAAAATTTTGGAGGCCCTAAACCAGAGTTCAATTTTCTATTGTACTTTTTGACCTATTTGGGCTACAGTAATATGATTGCTATTTCAACTCCACAGCGAGTGGCTGGATATCGATGAGGCCAGATTGCGTGTGTACAAGCAAGCTACCTATCGAGCTTCCACTACATTCTCCAATGCCTCAATTTTCTCCAGATTGGCCTTTATTTGTGCAAAAATACATCCTGTAAAGCAGAAAAAGAAACAGCAGTTATAATCCTCTCTGTCATGTTCAGATTATTCCCGCTAGAGATACAAGCGAAGTACGTTGGGAATCAAAACTTCACAGAGCAGGAAGGTGTGGACCTTGGACCACCATGTCTGTGGTTGGTCCAAAGAATTTGTTTAGCCAATCTTTTTGCTGCATTATAATGCATTTGCATAAAGTTGAGAAAATCTTAGTTCAATTTGTTGCTTGACGCCAAATTGCGCTCACAATTGCGATCTCTTATAGAATATACAGCTCTGGAAAAAAATGAAGAGAGCACTTCAGTTTCTGAATCAGTTTCTCTGATTTTGCTATTTATAGGTTTATGTTTGAGTAAAATGAACATTGTAGTTTTAATTTTATAAACTACAGAAACATTTATCTTAAATTCCAGATAAATATATTGTAATTTAGAGCATTTATTTGCAGAAATTTGAGAAATGGCTAAAAAGACACAAAAGATGCAGAGCTTTCAGACCTCAAATAATGCAAAGAAATCAAGTTCATATTCATAAAGTTTTAAGAGTTCAGAAATCAATATTTGGTGGAATAACCCTGGTTTTTAATCACCGTTTTCATGCATCTTGGCATGTTCAAAATTCAAGCAGTTCAGTTTGGTTTGATGGCTGGTGATCATCCATCTTCCTCTTGAGTATATACTAGAGGTTTTCAATTTGATGAAATCAAAGAAATAATTTTTAAGTGGCCTCTTATTTATTTTATTTTTTTCCATAGCTGTATATCATCTGTCGTAAGATCTGTATAAGAGTGTCTTGACATCTAAAGTGAATCCCGGTCATGCATCTTGCCAATTAGCCTTGCTCTCTCTGGGTGGGTACAGTAGATGGCGCTCTTTCCCCTCATCACTCCTAGGGTGATGTGGATCAGCACAAGGCATCTGTGAGCTGATTTATCAGAACCGAGTGATGTGGGATAAACAGCTGAGCAGCAGCTGAATGGGAAGGACAATCGGCTAGCTAAATTAGAGAAGTGGGGGAAAAAAATTAAATACATTTATTTAAAAAAAAAAAATCCAAACATTGTCTACTTAGATTAGACAACTAGTATTAATGGGAGATTAAAGTATTTTTATCATGCACTAATGTAGATTTCCTTATAAGACAGACACAGCAGATGATTCTAATTGAAATAGATTTAATATAGAGTTCATTTCTTTCTCTAGATATATACATTTTGGTGTACCATACTTTTATATATAATCTCTATCATACTCAGTCTAGTAATACATCACGTTCAAGGAATAAAGCATAATGTGAGTCACTGCAAGCAGCATGATTGGCCAGTTCAAGTCTCGGTCCCGACCCGGTCTGGGATTGAAAGTCCAGCAGCACAAATCGCGTCTTCCTTTGGAATACTGGTGAGGACGTACTGGTCCGCCATATTGGCAGCGTGGTACTGCCCAACAGTTAGCAGGGCGGCTGGTGTTGGACTGGGAACAAAGTCTGCTGCCACCCACCCGCTCGGGCACATTCACCGGCAGGTATGTCCGTGAATGTGTGGCGAGTTTGGTGGTGATAATGACCGTGTGAATAATTCCATTCCTTTCCTTTCCTTTAGTGAATCACCACCTTGATTGGAGGAGCGAGGTGAGTTCACTCGTTTTATCAGTCATATTTTCATCAGAAAGTCTCAGATGCAGTTTTAAGTCTTGAGATGCAAACTTTATACACAACTTTTGTCCATGGAGCTTCAAAGCTGACCATCTGTATTTTGAATTAGATTAAAAGATGCTTTTTGTATTTCAAATATGTGATTTTTTTTTTTATAAATCAGATCCATATATATATTTTTTTAATCTAGCTAACCTACAGGTGCATCTCAAAAAATGAGATTATCATTGAAAAGATACTTTATTTCAGTAATTCAGTTCAAAATGTGAAACTATATATATTATATAGATGTATTAAAAAAAAATATATATATATATATATATATAAAAAAGATGCACCTGTAGTTTTATCTCTAGACTAAGTCGTATGTCTGAGTTTTCAGTCAATAATAGATTTCAGATTCATAAATTCAAATCTGTCTCCTGGAAAATGTTTCAGTTCTAAATTCAGTTCTTTCTGAATCTTTCTAAATTTGAAATTATGGATCTGAATTGTTTAAATCTGACAATTTATGCAATTAGAATAAAAAAATTAAATGCTTGATTTAAATTAAAATACTTGTATCAGCCTTTAAGCTCCATAAACATACATAACCTTCTTAACACAGGAACAAAGAAAACAGGATTTAGGGATTTTGAGGTTCAGGATAATGATGGTGGTGGTGTTGATGATGTTGGTACTGTTGAGGAATTGGAAATGGAGTAAGTGTATAATAATAAAAACTGAAAGAATGATGTTGGCAGCCCTAGACCTTTCAAAATAGATTAGCAGCTTTGGGCACACTGCCTATATAATAAAGTATCAAAATCTATAAATCAAAGAGTTTCTCGTATGTTTTTTTTGTTTTAAATGTTGTTTAGATGTCCACAGCAGGCTCCCGCAGTCCGTCTCTCAGTCTTATTGTTTCCCGGACTCGGCCACGCTGACGGAGATGCACCGGCACTGCTTGACGCGCTGGATCTTCCGGTGCCGGAACGGCGGCTGCAGGTCGGGGCAGTCCAGCTCCACGGTGAGCGTGGTGAACCGGTGCGGGCGGCAGAAGGCGCAGGACTGGAAGCTCTCCTGCTCCTTTTTGACATGGCGCGGGATGTAGAAGGAGTTGCACTGGCCGTAGCAGAAGCGGTTGATGATGGTGCGACTCCGGCAGCCCTCCTGGCTCACCGTCTGCCGCAGAGGCTGGGTCTTGCACCAGTCGCTCTTCAGGTACTTCCTCTCTGTTACCACCAGCGCTTCCTGACTGGAGGCCAGTACTTCCTGCTTGCGGCCGCGGCGATCTGAGGTGTTGGAGCTGGTCTTGAACGGAGAGGGGATGGAGCCCTGGGGGCGGTTCTTGCGGGATTCGGACAGGGCACACAGCACGGCGGCCAGCAGGACCCACAGTAGCAGCTTATAGCACATCCTGAAAGAGAGAGAGACAGAAGGAAAGATGGAGATTTACGTTAGATCAGATTTTCTGGGTTTTCCATTCTGTTCAGATTAAATCTGCTGAAATGACTGACCACACTGTTAGTTGTAAGTGATTAGATCAGATTTGCTTGTCTGGACATGTCTTGTCTGGCAACCTACGCAGGTACCACAGCAACCCACGCAGATACCACAGCAACCCACGCAGATACCACATCAATTCACTAAGGTACCACAGCAACCCACGCAGATACCGCATCAACCCACGCAGATACCACAGCAACCCACGCAGATACCACATCAATTCCCTCAGATACCACAGCAACCCACGCAGATACCACAGCAACCCACGCAGATACCACATCAATTCACTCAGATACCACAGCAACCCACGCAGATACCGCAGCAACCCACGCAGATACCACATCAATTCACTCAGATACCACAGCAACCCACGCAGATACCACATCAATTCACTCAGATACCACAGCAACCCACGCAGATACCGCATCAACCCACGCAGATACCACAGCAACCCACGCAGATACCGCATCAACCCACGCAGATACCACAGCGACCCACGCAGATTCCACAGCAACCCACGCAGATACCACATCAATTCACTCAGATACCACAGCAACCCACGCAGATACCGCAGCAACCCATTCAGGTACCACATCAACCCACACAGATACCACAGCAACCCATTCAGGTACCACATCAACCCACACAGATACCACAGCAACCCATTCAGGTACCACATCAACCCACACAGATTCCACATCCACATTCAGATACCAAACAAAAAAACTGTACGTCCTGTTAACTTGAGTGACGACTGCTGGAAAAAGTCAAAACACTCACTATGCCATTCAATCAATAATTATTATTTTAAAGACATATATTTTTAAACACATTTTACCCTCATTTTTAGACCTGTTCGTATTGTTTTTTTTTACCCCTTTTTAATAACCATATGAAATAAAATGACAATGAATTTATAATGATAAATAAACAAACATTCTAATTAACATGTCACTCTGACAGGTACAACCATTAAAAACGTTATGATGATGAAACTGGCACTCATCAGGACCACCCCAGGTAAGAGCACCTAAATGCTTCTTCACAGAGTATTTTGGTTTGTTTAACACTTTTAAGTTACTACATGATTCTCTGTGTTCCTTCATAGTCTGGATCACTTCACTATTCATTTACACTGTAGGAAAAACAATGAATTAGGTCTGTCCATTCACTGTCACTGTTTTAAGTGAACGTTCTGATGATCTGGTGTTTGGTTAAATGTAACAAAATCAGCATGATCATAATGATCATCATTCTTTTTCTTTTCCGTATTAAAATTTTGCTGAAACTGTAGATTGTAATCTACAGGACGTGCTGTTTGCTTTCTTAGAGAGAAACAGGAAATGAACGTCTTATGAGGATGAAATGAAGTTAATTGAGCCGTTACTGGCGCTGGCTAATTTGTCAGTTTAAAGAACGTCTTTAAAATAAACAGGTTCATTAATCAGAGAGGGAAGTTTAAGACGAACGAGTGAGGAGAAGAGGAAGGCAGAGTTCTTCAGAAAAAACAATTAGCCCTCCCGCTCAGAGCACTGGTGAGGAACGCTGTGAATATGTAAACATTCTCAGAGGAGGCTGTGGGTTATGACTGGGGTATGTCTGTGGTCAGAACTGGGAGTTCATTCATGTAGGAAACTGGTCTCGCCCATTTACACCACTCAGAGTGCTTCAGGACCCACATTAAAAGCAGCCGTTCTGCTACAGTTAAAAGCTGTGAAATAAATACAAGTGATGGCTAAAAACCAGAGGTGGAAAAAGTACTGAAAAATTGTAATTAAGTAAAAGTACCTTTACTTTGCTAAAATTCTACTCAAGTAAAAGTAAAAGTACCCATCTAAAAATCTACTCGAGTAAAAGTAAAAAAGTACTCAACTTAAAATGTACTTTGAGTAAAAGTTACATAGTTACTTTTATTTATTTGATGTAAAAAAAAAAGTACAAATCATAAATTAAATAATTATATTAAATAATGCGGACCTTTCAGGGAGTATTTGTTCAGACCACGCCATTAAAACATTTTTAAGAACAAGTGGTATAGGTTTCTATGATCCATTGTTCTCTTTATTGTTAAAAAGTTATGGTCATATATGTGACTATAAACCATATTTTTATAGTTTTACAGGTCATTATTATTTTTTTACTTAACGTCTCTCCCGCTAACCGTAATAAACACTGCATGGAGAAGTTCAGCTGCGCTGCCATGGAGAAAAAAACTAAATAATTTTTTTTTAATTTAGACAATTTGTTTTTTTCCCAGCATTTCAGTTTTTACTCAGTAACGGGGAGTTT
Source organism: Astyanax mexicanus (assembly GCF_023375975.1). Lineage (NCBI taxonomy): Eukaryota > Metazoa > Chordata > Actinopteri > Characiformes > Acestrorhamphidae > Astyanax > Astyanax mexicanus. Next base: position 41,499,011 of record NC_064422.1, on the reverse strand, counting down.
TCCAATGTAGCGAAGTAAATTACTTGTGTCAAAATGAACTTGAGTAAAAGTAAAATTACCTATTTTAAAAACTACTTTAAAAATCACAAATTACTCTTAAAATCTACTCAATTACAGTAACGTGAGTAAATGTAATTAGTTACTTTCCACCTCTGCTAAAAACTGAACACATTGTCCTACATTATACATTGTCCTAGCTATAAACCTATAAGCTGTTTGAAAAGTGGATATTTCTAAACATTACTTAACTATCTTGTTCAGTAAACATTTATGGGCACATATACATTAAAGGAGAACTCCAGTGTGAAATAGACTTTGGGTGTATATTAAAACGTGATAAAAAGCTATTCAGTTTTTGTTGAATAGCACAACTCCGCTCTCCCGAAGCTTTCTGAGATCCAGTCTTTTGTGCACTTTGCCCAAACAGGCTTTAAAATGAGTGAGACGGGACATATTTCTCCCCTGCAGACAGATCACTTTTTGCACCATTATTCAGGCGCTCCACACCTCATTGGTAGAATCTGGAGAGCCCTGACATTTAAAACGAGGCATTTAGAATATTGAAATATCTGAAATAATATCACAATACTTCATGGTATTTTCGTGATAACTATACTCTTGGCGATATGACAAAACACTGAATTACAAAAAAAATATTTCAAGAATACACTACAGCAACAAAATGAAAATTAAATTTTATTATCGCATAGAATACGATATGGCGCCTGAAAACGGTGTAAAACACTTGACATTTATCTGCAGGGGTGAAATATGCCCAATCTCACTCATTTTAAAAGCCTGTTTGGACAACGTGCACAAAATACTGTGTATCAGAAAGCTGCAGGAGAGCGAAGGAGGACCATTCAACAAAGCTAAGTACTTTTTAATCACATTTTAATACACCCAAAGTTAATTTTACACTCGGGTTCTCCTTTAAATCGAAGATCTTTGAGTTGAACCAATTTATAAAAAAACTGAGTTTTGTCTCTTGTATGATTAACTACCTGGTCTCTGTGTTGTAAGCTGTAAAAACAAGCATAATTTCCTGAGCTGCAACAGTAACTCTGTGTTGGCTGCGCTCTCAATACTGTTCTCTCTATAGCTAATATACAGGGGTTGGACAATGAAACTGAAACACCTGTCATTTTAGTGTGGGATTTTAGGTTTCATGGCTAAATTGGGGCAGCCTGGTGTTCAATCTTCATTAATTGCACATTATTGCACCAGTAAGAGCAGAGTGTGAAGGTTCAATTAGCAGGGTAAGAGCACAGTTCTGCTCTAAATATTGCAATGCACACAACATTATGGGAGACATACCAGAGTTCAAAAGAGGACAAATTGTTGGTGCACGTCTTGCTGGAGCATCTGTGACCAAGACAGCAAGTCTTTGTGATGCATCAAGAGCCACGGTATCCAGGGTAATGTCAGCATACCACCAAGAAGGACCAACCACATCCAACAGGATTAACTGTGGACGCTGTAGGAGGAAGCTGTCTGAAAGGGATGTTCGGGTGCTTTTGGATTGTATCCAAAAAACATAAAACCACGGCTGATCAAATCACGCAGAATTCAATGTGCACCTCAACTCTCCTGTTTCCACCAGAACTGTCCGTCACCACAGTAAATTATTGTGCTCTAAAACCAGGTGTTTCAGTTTCTTTGTCCAACCCCTGTATGTGAATTAATGATTTTGAGAAAGGACTACTAATGTAAGCTTGTTTCGTCTACAACGTAACTAGATGGAACGGATACCTATCCAATTTAGGACCACGTGAAAAAAAGTGACTCATCTGATTTGAAAAAATTGAATTTGGCATGTTTACACTGGTAATGGTAATGTGAACGTAGCCTAAGTCATGTTTTTATTTTGATTAGGAATAATAAATTATTAGGCCATTATTCTGAAGGGGTAGAATCAAATGATCTGATCAGAGTGTGGAGGGGATTTTATCACAGGTGACCAAACAGCATCAATATCATCCACCCCTAATCCAGAGTACTAATACTCAACATGAAGCTGCAGAGATTCCCACAGTGATCCAGTGATCTGCTCAGTGTTGGGCAGTTTTCTTCAGAGTTTAGTTTAGCTGAAAGTGAAGCAGATCATCCTTTAATTCCCTCCCAGAAAGCAGCTCATTTCATAAACAGCGCTTTACAGAATCTGAGTCAGCCCAGCAGTTTAACACAGAGACGCCACATCTGCTGCAAAGATGTCCGTGTGATTGACAGATAGCTTTCTCTCGTGACTGAGCGCTAATCATCCCGAGCCGCCGTCGCTTTGGTCCCGCGGCCCGCGAACAAAGTGACAAATTAAGCTTAATCTGTGTCTTCCTGTCCCCTCAGGAAACTCTGTGAGACACACAGGGTGTATTTGACCCCGAGAAAACACCACTTACTTCTTTAGAAGAACATTTTTCAACTTGTTAGATTTTGCCTAATTTTTATGTTCTATTCCAAAATCGAGCATGTTTGATTCCGCCAATCAAGGATTACTAAAATATAGATTTTTTTAGGCCAATGATTATACTTGTGCTTTGTGATGTACACCTCACCAAAATACTATGAATATTAAAAGGGCACCTATTGCAGGATATAACACCTGTAGACCTGTTCTAGAGTGGGTCTAGTTAAAACTAGTTTAAAACACAAATTAAAGTTTTAGGATAGGATTGAGTTTTTGAGATTTTCATGTTTCATACAGGGGTTGGACAATGAAACCGAAACACCTTGTTTTAGAGCACAATAATTTATTGTGTTGACGGACAGTTCTGGTGGAAACAGGAGAGTTGAGGTGCACATTGAATTCTGCGTGATTTGATCAGCCGTGGTTTTATGTTTTTTGGATACAATCCGGGTTAGCACCCGAACATCCCTTTCAGACAGCTTCCTCTTACAGCATCCACAGTTAATCCTGTTGAATGTGGTTGGTCCTTCTTGGTGGTATGATGACATTACCCTGGATACCGTGGCTCTTGATACATCACAAAGACTTGCTGTCTTGGTCACAGATGCTCCAGCAAGACGTGCACCAACAATTTGTCCTCTTTTGAACTCTGGTATGTCTCCCATAATGTTGTGTGCATTGCAATATTTAGAGCAGAACTGTGCTCTTACCCTGCTAATTGAACCTTCACACTCTACTCTTACTGGTGCAATAATGTGCAATTAATGAAGATTGGCCACCAGGCTGCTCCAATTTAGCCATGAAACCTCCCACACTAAAATGACAGGTGTTTCAGTTTCATTGTCCAACCCCTGTAACTGCTGTATTGTGTAATTGTGTATTGTGATCTACAGTCCTCTCCAAAAGTATTGGAACAGTGAGGTCGATTCCTTTGTTGATCCCATTATTTCTGCTGTAGTCTAAAAAAAATTGGGATTGACATTAAAATATGAATATGTGACAAAAGATCAACATTTCAGATTTTATTTCCAGGTATTTACATCTGGATCTGATAAACAATTCAGAAGATTCATCACATTCTCTCTGAACCCACCCATTTTTCTTGTGAGCAAAAGTATTGGAATAGAAAATTTGATAAACTTAAAGTAAATTAAAGTGAATAAAACTTAATATTCATCTGTGCATCACATCTGTGACTCACTGACATCACTAATCTTCTGCATTCTTCTTCTATGATGCTTTTCCAGGCTGCAGTGAGTTTTGGGTCATCATCTTGCTGCATGATTATCCCAAACTACGTAGTGTACACTGTAAACCCCAATAAGTTCAGTCTACTCAAATCATTTGAGGTGACTTGTGGCCTCAAATTGATGAAGTTTCCAAGAGCTTTAAGTTGTTTTGTATATTGTAGTTGTTTTTATAGCCAAAACTTAAAAATTAAAGGGGCACCACAAAAGAAATAGGCATGCGACGAAAAATCTTTTTGATTTCTTTTACGCATTAGCATTAGCGCTACGTGCTTCTCTCTCGTACCCACAACACATCTCTTGGTGCAGCTGTACAGCTATAGCTGCAAAAAAAAACAGCAAAAGCAAACCGCTTGGCCTTTTTTTTTTTACCTCCTCGACCTGAGCATGAACTTGAGACCAGCTGTTTACTGTTTCTCCACTCCAGCAAAAGATGCTCCACATATGAGCTGCTAACAAACGCATCCATTTCCCTTTATAAAGCTACGAGTCTCTCGTCTCTCACATATGAGGGTTTTTTTTTTGTAGTTGGTGAAGAAGGAGACGCAGTGTTTCAGGAACAGATTCGTTCACATTACACACAGATACAGATCACTTACATTTGTGAATGTGAACCATCAAGATAGACAAATCAGATCTGAGCACAAAATCGGATTAGAGCAATGTGGCTTGTAATGTGCCCATCCCACTCCAGCAGAGGTTTATAAAACCATTCTAATCCCTTTTTTCTTCCCTCCCCTCTCTGTTCACTCTCTCTATCTCTCTCAAATGTGCTGAGATGCGCGGCGGGTCGGCCGGTATGTGTCCTTTTGTGGTTCCAGCTTTCAGGAATCAGCCCTGTCCTTCCACTCATCAGAATTATTACACAACCCTTCTAACTCCTACTTTTTTTTTCTCTTCCTTTCCTTTCTGTTTTCTCTATCTATCTCTTTTACATGTATGGAGATGCCCTGTTCCTGTTGTTCCCAGCCTGGCTCTCCACTGCCCGCTGTGTTGTTCTCCGGCTCTGCAACCCTGCACTGATTACCATTAACACACTCAGTATCTGTTTCTATATTAGCCATAGCTCTATAGTTTGTGCCCATCACATTCTTATATTCATAAATTAGTACCTGTTATATTAGCCATAGTTCACATTAATTCTCTGTACTGTTTTTGTTCTGTTATTTGTTTGTTGTTTGTTTGTACTGAGCGGGTCGACCCGAGTAGGATGGGTTCCTCGGACTGAGTCTTGGTTCCTTCCAAGGTTTCTTCCTCTTAAAGGGAGTTTTTCCTTGCCACTGTGTCACCATAAAATTGGCATCTCTGTGGTGCTGCTCATAAGAGGCGTGGACCTGTTTTACCTGTTAAGCGGCTTTGTGACCACCTTTGTTGTAAAAAGCGCTATATAAATAAAATTGAATTGAATTGAATAATGTGAACATAGCCTTAGAGCCTTAGACCTTAAACCAGAGTTCGTTTTTTAACGGGACCAAATAGTGCTGGAGTGAAAACGCCACACACTGCAGTGTGAAACCAAAACTAAACGGAGAGAATGTACAGAATACAGTGTAAAACACATGTAAAGCTTGGTGCAAACTCCGTTTCAAACTTTCAGGTGTGAAAACGGCCTCAAAATACAGCATATCTTGAAATACAACTACGGCGGGCTCTTTCTCTTGTCTCCCGGCTGTCTCTGCAGATGGATGCGTCTCTCAGAATTGGCGCTGTGGTGTTGCGGTGTTGTCGACTGGCCGCGGTCGAGCGTGACTGTTTTTCTGGTCTGCTCTTAAAGCCGACTTCCCGGTTAACCCCGCATAGCTGCAGTTCCTCGGTAGACAGGCTCTTCAGAGCAGCTCTTAGCTGTTGTCAAAATAAGTAGCCGGTTTTGAGTCTGTGGTTTGGCAGGCTGTGGATGTTTGCACAGAAGATGATAAATGTTCTGACCTCTAGCCGCTTTGCTACGACACCGTGGCTTCAGTGGAGCCTCCTCGTATATCTCACTCTGTAAACCCTGCGGCTTATTTCGGAGAATAAAAACGCTCTTAGAGATCAACTGACAGACACGCAACGAGCCCCCAATGAGTCTTCTTGACTCATGCATCACTGCATGGTTCGGTTCTCCATATTAGGCGTAGCGTATGTACAGTGGATGTAGTAGAAAGTTTGGTAGCTTAATATTAAAATCATTAAAACTTGCATGGATTTTAACATCTCAAACTCTTCAAAGAAGCACGTCTTGCTTAGATTAGACAGCGTTACACATCCTGGCATTTTCTCAGTCAGCTTTATGAGGTAGAGTCACCTGGAATTCAGGCTTTCAGTTAACAGCTGTGCTGAACTCATCAAGAGTTAATTACTTGAATTTCTTGTCTCTTAATAAAGTGTTTGAGAGCATCAGTTAAAGTAAAGTAGTGAAGAGGTAGAGTTACAGGTATACAGTGAATAGTGATTATTTTAAATAATGTTCTAATCCAGATTATGAGAAGCAACAACTACTCAACTAAGTAAAGAAAAAACATCTGAAAGTCAATGTTCATTTCCCAGAAACAGCAATGGTGTTCCTGGGTCTATTTGATCCGGTGAATATTTAACTATCCAAAAGATATCCAAAAGAATACTTATCCAAAATAATAATTTCACAATAATAAAAGCAGTGTGAATATTTTATTACTAACTACATTGCTAATTATTCTCTTAATATTTAGTGCAGTGGTGTTCCTTACCTCTAACAGGTAATGGTTCAGTTAGGATAATCACTTGTTTAAAAAAAAAAAAAAAGATTACTATTTTATTTTTGAAAAGCCAACATATTAGACATAATAGTTTTACATAACACTAAAACACAATTTTGAATTTTGTTTGTTTTTGTTTATTGCAGGGGGTTATATGTTGATTACACTAATTAAGGCAAGCAGAAGAAATTTTATACTGAAAAAATACTTTCAACTATTTTTCCTAGATCAGATAAACTAGTCAATTTGACCCAAAACATAACAGTAGGGTAAATAACTTTGCAAGTTTCCTCAAGTGAAGTTGCAAAGATCAAAAAGTCCTGATGAAACTGGCTCTTATCAGGACCGCCGCAGAAAAGGAAGAGCAAGAGTTTCGTCTGTTGTACAGGATAAGTTCATCAGAGTTACCAGCCTCAGAAACCTCAAGTTAACAGCTCCCCTGATTTAAGCTTCTGCCTCGAATCAACACAGACTTTATGAAAAGAAGGGTTGCCTCAATTCCTAGGGGGAATGTTTGTGTTCACATACTACAAAAATTAAAATATAGATTTATTTTAGTGGTGTCAGATTAATCACAACAATATTCTTTGAATAACTGTGATTAATAACATGTGTTCTTCTCAAGACACAAGTTTTTATAGTGAATATTTAAATGTAAATAAAATAATTAATGTAAGAAATTTAAAAATGTATTATATTTATATTAGTGGTTTTAATTATAATACTACTATAATCTTGTATGTTTGAGGGGAGATAAGGCCCTGGACGTGAGGCGCTGGAATAAAGAATGTATGATAAATTGGACAGAGGAAACTTTTTTTTTTTTTTAACTTTGTTACTTTATTATAAACATCTCAGCTTGGTTTATAAGGATTTCTGAATTAGAACTTTAGAATTAGCTGAGTATAAAAGAGCGTTTTCACACCTGTAGTTGTAGTTTCTAGTTTCTGTGGTCCAGATCAGTTGATGAGTTTGTTTATTTGGAGCGCACCAAAATGTGCACCAATAAACCACGTGAGCACATCATGTCCTCTGATTGGTCAGAGCTGTCTTGTGTGGAAGCAAGAAAGTAAATAAATTTTTTTAATTATACGTGCAGCGCAGCTGTGAGCAGTGAACGCTGCACCTACTGCACTCTTAGTGTGTAAACAGCATGGAGCAGCATAAACAGCGTTTGTTCATAGCAGCAGTTTAGCTCTGTTAAAAAGAAGTATATTTGATAGCTGGGTCCGATCGAGACCAGATCATGTTCTCACCACAAGCCACCGCTCCAGAAAAAAAAAAAATCTGCGCATTGGGAGAGGCAGAATACGATGGAATTTGGGTCAAACTTGGTGCCGTAATTAAGCGCATTAAAAAATGATGGCGCATTACTGATTCCAAATGAATTGCGTGCATTAATGCTTTAACATTGACAGCCCTAATTTATTTACATTTTAAGCACCATTCCAACTTTTATTTTTTTTAGAAGTGGGGTTGTACTGTATGCCCTTTTATTTCCAAAAAAAAACTCTAGGAAATTTTTATTTTTCACGAAGTGGCCTTTTAATTCTCTGAAGTAATTCTCTGACCCTCAATAAGTCTCAATGTCATCAAAAATCAAGAATCGTTAGATTTGGGAATGTGGACGGAGAAACTGACTCCAGATCAGGACTCTGAGTCGAACTGCATCTCGAGCTGCATGAATGAGTAGTAGATTTTATCCTGAAGTTCCTGACCCGAGGCCCGGGTTCCCTGTTACGTGAAAGCAGTCAGGACGAGGTTCTGAGGAGAAGGGAAGTCGGGTTCAGATCGGCGGAGTCGGTTTTCCTCTCATTCTCTCCTCAACACGTCTGCACCTACATCTCCAAAACAACGCTTTTCCAGGAAAGGAGGGAGGAAAACACTTGAATTGCAGAGTTTTGAGCTAATCGTGGAAGTCTGATGTGGTTAGAACTGATGAAATTTCGGGTTTTTTATTTTGAAAGTGGTCACATACCACGGAGGAGAGTGTCAGCCCTGGAGGAACCAGCAGATTGATTTTGGGGAAGAAATGAAACCAGCGAGCCAGAACAAAACCAAAAATGGAGCAATGCTGCTTTATCACAGAGTTTTTCTCAAGCTTCTTAATTGTTGGAGACTCTAGACTGGTGAAAGGTTGAGGGTGTTTACAGAAAGGAGGTGAGAACGGCCACCTTATATGAAATCGGTCTTGACGTCCCTGCTGAAAAATAAAAAAAATGCTTTTAGACCTGGTTTATGATTGTCTACGTGACTGGAATCTGCTTATCCATACTAAAACTAAAAACATTTACAGTAAATTTGTCAGTGTTAAATAAACACTGATAGTGTTAGGCCCGCTTACTTTATCAGTTGAGGAAACTGAAATTTATTCATTTAGGTTGAGAACCTTAGACAGTAAACAGCAGGGTTAGTCAGCAGACTTTCTTTGAGGGAGGGATCTATACCTACTGTCCGTAGTAAGTCAGCAGATTAGGGAGCTCCAAGTACTTTGAAATAATGAGTTTTGTGCTTCTATCGCAGGTAAGTATGAACTAGCTTGTTCTTGTTTTGCCGTTTTGCACAAGCTAACACTAATGTGTGTTAAACACTCAGCATTAACATGGGGCATGGCCTGCAACAGCTTATCTGCATAAACGTGACAGAGTCCTTAAACGGCTCATTCTGAAAGGGACTGAAACTGACAAGAAGCTGGTGAGATCTCTTTATGTGCGAGAACATGTTTTTTGTAGCCCACAGACCTACAGTATTGAAACTTGTGTAAACTGATCATGGGGTCAAAAATGACATGAACTTTCACCAGGAGAAAACTGCAACCAATCTGCTCTTCAAAATCATAAAAAATAAATTAATGTGTCCAAACATATATTTGGTACTGTATACAGTCTCCAAATTATTTTATTGCTGTCACTCTATGAAAATCTATGATTTTCGCTTTTTGGCATAATGTGACTCAAATATTTTTTTATTTATATGGTGTCAGAATGTGACAAATAGACCAAGAGAAATGCTTTAAAATAAGTTTTTTTTTTATTGACTTCCATTAAAAGACTCTTCCTCTTGTAAATCCTTTTTTAATTTTGCCGGAAATACAAGGTTTTTAAATCACAGCAACAGATTGTTTGTGCATTAAAAGTGCTAAAACCATTGATTTTAGTCCACTTGATCACTTTTAACTAATTCATCAGGTTGAACCTTTAACCAATTTGCTCTCCAGAATCTTAAAAAAAAAAAAAAAAAAAAAACATAGACCAACACAATTGTGTTGCTTTAAAAAAAAAAAGAAACTATGATTTTTGCTTTTTGGCATAATGTGACTCATATAATTTGTATTTATATGGTATCAGAATGTGACAAATAGACCAAGAGAAATGCTTCAAAATAAGATTTTTAAATTGACTTCCATTAAAAGACGTTTTTTCACTTCCTCCTGTAAATCCTTTTTTAATTTTGCCGGAAATACAAGGTTTTTAAATCACAGCAACAGATTGTTTGTGCATTAAAAGTGCTAAAACCATTGATTTTAGTCCACTTGATCACTTTTAACTAATTCATCAGGTTGAACCTTTAACCAATTTGCTCTCCAGAATCTTAAAAAATATATATATATATATGATTTTTGCTTTTTTGCATAATGTGACTGATGTAGTTTTTATTTATATGGTGTCAGAATGTGACAAATAGACCAAGAGAAATGCTTCAAAATAGCGTTTTTAAATTGACTTCCATTAAAAGAGGTTATTTCTCTTCCTCCTGTAAATCCTTTTTTAATTTTGCCATAAATACCATAATGCCGTAAAGATTTTTAAATGGCAGCAACTGATTGTTTGTGTAATAAACGTGCTAAGACCATTTTAATTTAGCTTAATGTCCACTTTATCACTTCACCACTTTATTATTTCACCAGTGAATCAGAGATATGTGAATCATTTCTACCAGTCTGGTTCTTGTAAACCGCAGTACTGACCTAGAAGGGCCATTAATTATTAGAATTAGACATAATTACCGCGTCCAATTTAATGGGAAAAGCAAATGCCTGTAATGGGTGCAATATAAGTACTTCCTCCACCCCTCCCCTCCTAAAACCTCCACACCCCCGACAGAAGGTCAAGCCCTCTACTTTCTCCCAGAAACGTCTGAGGCCGCGGGTTCCTGACCCCTGTTCCTCGGCCGGCTCTTACACGGGGCTTAGCTCTGTCTGTCTCGCTGCCTCTGAGACATCAGTTACTCGTGTCCGGAGGCTTAGCTGCGTTTGATCCGTGCTTTACGCAGATATACCGCATTCACCACACCGCTGCTTTAATCCACACCACTGCGCTGATAAGGCCGGGTCAGTAAGTCAGTCTGAAGTGAAGAATCTCGGGGATATTTCTTGTCAAACGGAACGGAAATAAATAATAATTATAATAATAAGCCGACGTGTTCGAAAACATTTCAGAATTCCTCAGTGACCCCATTTTGCATAATGCCTTCAAAAAAGACAAAAAACAACATATATATATACAGTACAGGCCAAAAGTTTGGACACACCTTCTCTTTTTCAATGCGTTTTCTTTATTTTCATGACTATTTACATTGTAGATTCTCACTGAAGCATCAAAACTATGAATGAACACATGTGGAGTTTTATGTACTTAACAAAACATGAGCTGAACCTCCACAGTCACCGGACCTGAACCCAATCCAGATTTAAGGTTTGGGGTGAGCTGGAGCACAGAGTGAAGAAGACAAAGGGGCAACAAGTGCTAATAAACACCTCTGGGAACTCCTTCCTTCCTTCAAGACTGTTGGGAAACCATTTCAGGTGGCCACCTCTTGAAGCTCATTGAGAGAATGATGCCAAGAGTGTGCAAAGCAGTAATCAGAGCAAAGGGGGGCTATTTTGAAGAAACTAGAGTATAATTTTTTTTGTTAAGTACATAAAACTCCACATGTGTTCATTCATAGTTTTGATGCTTCAGTGAGAATCTACAATGTAAATAGTCATGAAAATAAAGAAAATGCATTGAAAAAGAGAAGGTGTGTCCAAACTTTTGGCCTGTACTGTTTATATATATTTATTTATTTATAGTTAGTAGTCCCTAATCTTTTTTTTTTTTATTTCATTCTTTTCTAAGAACTCTTTTGGGTTTAAAAAGAGCTATATAAACAAATAAACGCTGATTAACAAAAAGATTTGATTTCTATGGAGCCTAAAAACTGATATGTGAATCTTATTTTGTGTAATATAATTTACTAAATTAATGAATTTACCCTAAAAAACGAATCATACCTTTTTAAGTCTCCTTTTTTGGCCAGGAAAGCTGGAGTTCTCTTGAGTCTCTACACGGATCATCTTCATACTAGGCTACATACGTCTGCTATGTTCTTACTGGAGTGTGGTGTGGGGGGGTGGGGAGTTGGGCGTGTGCAGGTGTGATGGATCACAGTATAAACCAATAGGGAGTCGGGATGGTATATGTTGATACTTCTCTACATCCAATCACAATCAGATTTATCTGGATATGGGTTTTATTGAACAATGAGAAGCTGGAATAAAAACGAGCTGAAATGAAACAGGAGTAACGAGGCTATTTTTTTTTTTATGTAAAGAGTAGAAAATTCAGACAATTGTGTGAAAACGATGGAAGAAGTAGAAGTAAAAAGTCTAATTCCAGTAGTTTAAAATGCAGCTTTTAAGCTCGATACGTTTCACAAGTTGGACTTGTATGGTATTTATATGCACCATTGTCTGTTTGGAGATAATTTGGTGTTTATAAATGGCAGTATGCTTATCTTCCAACAGTAAAAATGCACATGTTCTACGGAGTTATTACTGTAAATAATAATCCACCGGTACAGACAGGCCTCAGATTAATACTATATTCTCAAACCCTCAATCAGAGCTCAGAATGTAGATTCCAGGCCATTAGCTGTGAAAATAGCCGTGAGGTGTGGTAATGTTACGCAGTGGATGGACTACAGCATGCCTCGGGCTGTCGGGGCATTGGCATGCAACCACAACACACACCCCGTCAACCCCGAAACAGCTCCCATAACCCCCCTGCACAGAGTCTCCCTCACACACACACACTCCTTACCATAATTGCCACCAGCTGAGAGATTGCTGTTTCTAACCCACACGCAACCACCAACCCCCGACATAATACACAATACATTTCCTCAGCTTTGCTAATGTTTCTGTAGGGCTGAACGATATGGCAAAAATCTCTTTGGCCTGTTTTCTGCGCTAGAAATGCGCACCCTCTCCGCTTTTAGACTCTTTGGACCTTTTTTCTGCGCTAGAAATGCGCACCCTCTCCGCTTTTAGACTCTTTGGACCTTTTTTCTGCGCTGGAAATGCACACCCTCTCCGCTTTTAGACTCTTTGGACCTTTTTTCTGCTCTAGAAATGCACACCCTCTCCGCTTTTAGACTCTTTGACTCGGTTTTCTGCGCGGTTTTCTTCTACAGACAAAGAATAATAAATAACAAGACAGTGTGCAAATTTTGCAGTGTGCAAAAAAGACCAGGTGAGGTAGTAATTACTCTATTACGCAATTAGTTTATTAATGGTTACTAATTAGGTTGTAAATGCTTTAAAAATCATTAATAATCAGTTATAACATACATAGAAAGGGCAACAGTATAGATGGCTGTGGGTTCACTATTTGGCAAACAACAGGTCATTGTAGCCCTTTCTATGCATGTGTTATAACTGATTATTAATGATTTTTAAGGCATTTACAACCTTATTAGTAACCATTATTAAACTAATTGTAAATCATTTATAAACCCTTTATAAAGGTAGTCTTATTTTAAAGTGGTACTAAAAATTATATTCTATTAGTTATTCATTGAGGAAGGACAGGGACATAAGCAAACAAGAAACTTAAGATAAAAAAGGAGAAAGGAAAATAAAAGGAAGGAAAAAATATAGCAGGAAGGATAGAGAAGAAGAAAGATTAAATGTTGGTCGAGAGTGATTTAGTAATTATTGGGAGAAAAGGAAAACAAGAATAAAGAAATACATTATAATAAATAATCGATGGAGGAAAAAAAAATCCTAAGTAATGCCAAACATTGCTTTGATATACATTTTTGTAGGTGTTGATAATTACATTACATTACATTACATTTCATTTGGCAGACGCTTTTGTCCAAAGCGACTTACAATAATGAAGTACAAAGTAATAGGAATTTAGATAACCCATTTTTAGATAGGGCTTAAAGGAGGTCGAAGGGAAATAAAGGGATAGAGAAGTGAAGGAGGGGAAGAAGGAAGAAGGGTTAGAAGTAGTTAGTGTGTTAGAGGTGTTAGGAGAGTAAGTGCTCTTTGAAGAGCTCTGTCTTCAGGAGTCTCTTAAAGATAGCGAGAGATTCTCCTGATCTGGTAGTGGAAGGTAGTTTGTTCCACCATTGGGGAACTCTGTATGAGAACAGTCTGGATTGCTTTGTGTGAATGTTTGTTTGGCAAAGCGAGGCGACGTTCATTGGAGGAGCGCAGCGGCCGGGAGGTAGCGTAAGCCTTCAGGAGCGAGTGCAGGTAGGAAGGAGCTGTTCTGTCATCACCTTGTAGGCGATTGTAAGAGTTTTGAATTTGATGCGAGCATCAACTGGTAGCCAGTGGAGCTCAATGAGCAGCGGGGTGACATGTGCCCGTTTTGGCTGGTTGAAGACCAGACGTGCTGCTGCATTCTGGATCATTTGGAGTGGTTTTACTACGCAGGCCGGGAGGCCAGTTAGCAGGGCATTGCAGTAGTCGAGGCGTGAGATGACGACCGCTTGTACCAGGAGTTGGGTGGCCTGTTGCGTCAGAAACTGTCTAATTTTCCTGATGTTATAGAGCACGAAGCGGCAGGATCGAGCAACCGAGGCCACATGGTGCGTGAAGGAGAGTTGGTCATCAACCATGTCACCCAGGTTCCTAGCAACCTTTGTCGGTGAGAGAGAGAGAGAGTCGATGCTTATAGAGAGGTTATGTTGAAAAGATGGTTTTGCTGGTATAACCAGAAGTTCAGTCTTTGAGAGATTTAATTGAAGGTGATGCTCCTTCATCCAAGAGGATATGTCAGAGAGACACGACGATATCCGTGCAGAGATTGAGTTATCTTCAGGTGAGAATGACAGGTATAGCTGGGTGTCATCAGCAAAGCAATGGTAGGAAAAGCCATGTGAGTGGATAACCTGACCAAGAGAGGCAGTGTATATTGAGAAGAGAAGGGGACCCAGTACCGAACCCTGGGGAACCCCAGTGGATAGGGAGTGGGCTGAGGACAGCTGTCCTTGCCACGACACCTTGAACGAGCGTCCAGTGAGGTATGATCTAAACCATGACAGCACATTGATAAGCACTGATAGAGGTGCTGGGTGATATGATAACAATTTTACATCACAAATGTAACATATTTATGGTGCTTTTACACCATATTCTACACCAATTCTGCTATTCTGCTCTTTAAATGCTCTTTCATGCATAGTACAGTGATTCTTATTTAATTTTTGCTGCACATAATCCAAATAAAAAGCATTTTTTTACACTCTCTGTAATGAAATGTACAGTTGTGTCAGTTTTCTTTAAGAACTAATGATTTATATCCTCAAGTTTCCTACTGTTGATTTTTCAAAATACGATACTATAAGAATGTGTGGTAATGAATTATGTAGCATACATAATACCGTATACTTTATAACGTGTTATATACCGTACAAGTAAAAGGTTTGGGCACACCTTAAATTTAATGTTGATTAGTAAACAAAAAATTGAACAACAAACCAGAATATGCCTTATATTTTACATTCTTCAAAGTAGCACCTCTTGCTTAGATTAGACAGCTTTACACATCCTGGCATTTAATCAGTCAGCTTTATGAGGTAGAGTCACCTGGAATTCAGGCTTTCAGTTAACAGCTGTGCTGAACTAATCAAGAGTTAATTATTTTAATTTCTTGCCTTATAATGTGTTTGAGAGCATCAGAAAAAAAATCAAGAATATTGAAAGTATCCTCAATTGCAGTCATTAAAAAAAAAATGTTATGATGAAACTGGCACTCATCAAGATTCGTTCATCAGAGTTACCAGCCTTAGAAACCACAGAAAAGTTAACAGCTCCCAGATAAGAGCATCTAAATGCTTCTTCTTCACAGAGTATTTTTGGTTTGTTTTTAACAGTTTTAAGTTACTACATGATTCCTTATGTGTTCCTTCATAGTCTGGATCACTTCACAATGAATGCATTATCCCTCCTCCACCAAACTTTAAAGACATGTACATTTCTCCTGGCATTTGCCAAAATCAGGCTTAGATAGAAGGTACAAGGTTTTCGCTGCCCATTTTAGATGTGATTCCTAATTATTTTCGGAATTGGACATTTTTGAAAACTTTTGTATTCCATTACTTTTGCATATAACTTATTAATAAATGCATTTGATTTGAACAGGGTTTCACAAACGTGCATAACACTGTATATAGGTTTGGTGAAAAACAGGAGTGGGCATTTCCAAACGTGTGTGTGTGTGTCTGTGTGTGTGTGTGTGTCCTGCTGAAGGTGCCCTGTGGTTTATCAGACTTGGTAAACCAGCAGTGTGGAAAGTTAAATACAGTCTAAATACAGTTAGAGCTTTCTCTCTCTCTCTCTTCCCTCTCTCCCTCTCTCACTTTCAGCCTGAAGGTCACAAACAGGAACCTCAGCCAGTTTTCTACATCTTTACAGTGTGATGCACATTATTAAAGAATTTAGAGTTAAAGAATTTACATAAAAAAATCTCTCAGTATATCTGTACATTTATTTTGCCTCTAAGAAATACATTTATAGCAGCATAAGGTCTGAATGCCAGTGATGTGCCAGTATGTAGTCCATTGGCACTGGGGTGTAATGATAATAAACAATACATGTCGATCTACAGCAGAAAATTCACACTGTTCTCATTTTCCATACAATATGCAAGACAAATAGACTATAACAACCCAGTTTAATTCATCACATGTTGAATCAATGACTTCTGAAGAAGTCTATTAATAGATTTAACTAAGCAAATAGGTAAGAGCCACCTCCCTTTGAATGATAACTGCATAGGCGATTATATTATTCAAAGTTATTTAACCCTAACTGATGCAGTAAGTAGCTTCTCATTTGTTAAACAACCAAGTGGAAAGAGTCCAGACCTCCATAATCATCAACAATCTTTTATTGTTGATGATTATGGTTTACAGCCAATGAAAACCCAAAAGTTAGTGTCTCTTAAAATAAGAATATTATAAAAGACCAATTGGTACTTTTAGCAGTACTGTGGGCAGTGTGCCAAGTCCTGCTGGAAAATGAAATCCTCATCTCTATAAAAGTTGTCAGCAGCAGAGGGAAGCATGAAGTGCTGTAAGATTTTGTGGGAAAACAAAACTGCACTGACTTTAGACTTGATAATAAAACACAGTGGATCAACACCAGCAGATGACATGTCTCTCCAAACCATCACTGATCATCAGTAAATTTTACATTTCATTCAAAGTAAATCAAGGGAGCAGAGTCTGGAGGAAGAGTGGAGAGACACACAGTCCAAACTGCTCGAGGTCTAGTGTGAAGTTTCCACCAATCAGTGATGGTTTGAAGAGACATGTCATCTGCTGGTGTTGATCCACTGTGTTATATCAATTTATACATCTTTAATTTATGCTGCTGATGGGTGTGGAATATGGAGCTACACTACCACTTATTTTCTTCATTAAATCTCTCAGTTAAACTTACTAACTCAGTAATTATATATATACAGTTATGGCGGATATAAAGAGTATCTAACCTGCTGTAGATTTCTGCGGCTATATACAGTTATGGAGGATATAAGGATTATGTTTGCATGAGGATAAAACTAGTATTTGATATGGAGATAACAGATCATATACAGACACATTCTTGTTTAAACTACAGATAATAAAACCCACTCTAAAGTAACTATACTGTGATTTACAGAAAAAATATGTTTACTGCAGAATTTACCCGCCACTGAATTTACACCAGATCTACAGTGACATGTTTATTTATAAAGGTTCCATACAGTAAGAATGAGTTCATTGTACTCTAGTGGGAAAAATATAGTAACATAACTAACAAAAAGAATATAGCAGTAATGTAACAAATGTAGAAAATAATGGTTAAAAACAGGGTGGTAAACAAATATATAAATGATAAATGAGCTGTCTATTTATTGTGAACTTATAAATAATAAATCATGATTTTTCTTTTCTTTTTTGTTTATTTGTCATTTTTATTTGTTTTGTGTCACTACACTTTGTAACATATAAATATATCTATTAATTAGGTAAAAAGGGAAGGCAAAATAAGCTAAAGCTTTAGCCTATACCTTTTCCGGTTTATATTGTTTAAATGCAAAATATAGGATGTTTTTTTTTTCTTTTCTTTATTATCTATTTTTTTCTAGTTTTGCAAAAACTGAACTGAACTGAACTAAATTAACTAAAAACAATATCAAATAAAGTAAAACCTTTAATATGAATTATTAAAGCAAACAGGTCCCTCTATGTAAGACAGGTATTACATTCAAGCCCTACCAACAGATAACCGTATACGGTCAACATTTTATTTATTTAATAGTTCATTTAACAGGGACAGTGTGCATTAATTAACATTACTGTAAATGCACCAGAATTAGCCTAAAGGCTATTTTTCATCCGTTGTCCCTGGACAGATCTTGAAATTGTCTACCTAAAATCAACATGAAGATTACAATGAACAATGCAAATATCGGTACTTAAATAAAGGTACTTTCCCAAGAAAAAAGGAAAAAAAACAACTGTAAATATACTACTTCTTATATTTGTTACACGTCTAACATTAACATTACATTAAAAAACTAAAATGTGCTTTATTTAGACTTAGATTTCTTAATTTGTAAAATAACTTACAAGAGTAAGGAAAATAAATGTTTGAATTAATGTTATGGTTATTTCGTTATGGTAATATATGTTTATTTATTGAAGGGCTCTGTTTTAATGACCTTTGATCCAGCTGTGCCAGTTTCTGACCACTACAGTGAGCCACAGGGCTAATCTCACTCTGCTGGAGCTGAATGCACCTGTTTTGGCAGCTCAGCACAAAGACATCAGCCAGCTTTCAGCCGGTGACACACTTCACTATAAAACTGCTCATTAACTCCCTACCCGCTCTGATACAGATTTAATCACAGAGCCGCATTAACCAAACACACTGCAGTCTAAACACACACCCCACACATTTCACAGCCATCCAATAGCGGCCCACTATTTACACACTACTTCCAGTAGTAATCTTGCGTGTGTTAGTAATATAATTTAGATCTAATCTAAGTCTACAAACTCACTGTACTGCACCAAGTGCCTAAAACCTTCTGTACTAACTGGACTGTATTAATAGCACTGCTAGGCAAGCCATCAATCGTGCACCGTACAGCTTGATTTAGGGTGTGTCAGTGTGTCTTTGCTATCGTAACAATGGGAAAAGTATGCTTTGCCTGGCTTGAAACACACAAAAGGCATGTAATAATTCCCCCTTAATTAATAACGGGTGTGTTTTGGGTGTAACATGCAATAAACCAATCAATGTGTCATTTGCTATTCATTTTAAAAGCCAGGTGAGCTCTGACTTTGGCAGATTGCTATTTTAACGGCGCAGCTACCTGTACATGTCCAACACTTCTCAGCAGAGGAAACTGACCTGCTTGTTCATTCTGTTTATAGTTGATGTATAGTTGAAAATGATGATTTTCTTTGATTTTAACAAATTGAAAACCTCTGGAATATAATCAAGAGGAAGATGGATGATCACAAACTATCAAACCAAACTGAACTGCTTCAGTTTTTGCACCAGGAGTAAAGCAGCATAAAGTTATCCAAAAGCAGTGTGTAAGACTGGTGGAGGAGAACATGATGCCAAAATGCATGAAGACTGTGATTAAAACCAGGGTTATTCCACCAAATATTGATTTCTGAACTCTTAAAACTTTATGAATATGAACTGGTTTTCTTTGTATTATTTGAGGTCTGAAAGCTCTGCATCTTTTTTTTTTTTTTGTTATTTCAGCCATTTCTCATTTTCTGCAAATAAATGCTCTAAATGACAATATTTTTATTTGGAATTTGGGAGAAATGTTGTCTGTAGTTTTTAGACTAAAACAACAATGTTAATTTTACTCAAACATATATCTATAAATAGCAAAAAGTCGAATGCTTAATTGTTACCATTTAAAGAACCTTTATTCTGGCAAAATTCTGGCTATTTCTGTTGCAGAACCTTTTAGAACAGCATCGGCATAAACTGTGGTACTTTCATACTGTAATAAACCTTCATTATTTCTCAGCACATCATAATTCTCTCATTTCTGCCCCCTCCTGATTTGAATTACAGTCCAGACTCATTTTAGACCTGTGCCTGAATAATAAAGCATGAATCTCTGCCCTATATGGTGTATATATATATATACATATATATATATCTGTAAGTTTAAGTCACTTTAACAGTTCTGGGGTGGCCCGGTCGGTGGTCCGGCCCCCGTGAGAGGAACATTAGCGTGGTTGTGGGCAGGTCGGCTGATGTTTGATGAAAACAGAATCAAAAACGCAGAATTACGGCTCGGCCAAATCCTCTTTACCCAACAGTGCAAGGTGGAGCAGTCACCGACCCCACCAGAGAAATCATTAATCGGATCATTAACCCTTTCACACCCCTCACACAGTCCGACAGAACCCTACACTGCAAAAAAACACTAGATCTTGTGAATGTATCTAATTTTAAGTCAATAAATCTTAATAAATCAATCAAACTTTTTTTCTTACTAAGCTTTGTGTATGTGTAAGATTATTTTGCTTATTTTTAGGAATAATGATCTTAATTAATGTTAATTGTTAGTGTTAATTAGCATTTTTGACCTTATTTTAAGTAGTTTGAATCGAAACAAGCACAAGAAGTCACCTCTACGCTAAAAATCATTGGAAAAAACTAGACAAAATATAGCTATATAATTAAGAAGTATATGTTTATATTAAGCTAAACAAATCTGCCAAAAAGGTAAGCAACTTTTCTAAGTAAAGTTTCTTTAAAAAATAGTCTCTTGGAAACAAGAATAAAATTAACTTTACTGTTGACCTTTTTATGCCTATTTTGAGTTAAATTACTTTTTCACAAAGAAAAAATTCAAAGTAAGACCAAATTATTAATCATTTCAAAATGTGTGGATGCTTGGAGCACTGAAAATAATTAAATAAATATTTGCAAGGCAATAAATCTTCTTTTTTTAAGAATTGTTGTCTCACTGAACATTGTGTTAGATTATTTAGCTTATTTTAAGAATAATTATCTTATTAGTTTTATCTAATGTCTTTTTTTACCTTAGTTTAAGCAATCTTAACTCAAACAAATTATAAAAAACAAATAACAAAAGTTATTCTGTCCAAATTTAAGACAAAAATATGTGATTTTTGCATGATTTAAGAGACTTTACAACTGCTTATTTTAACAAATAGAAAAGAAAAACGTACCCCATTAGCAGATTATTTTGCTTAATATAACCATATATGTATCAATTTTTGCCAATCCCCATTTATACTTTAGATTCTTCAAAGTGGCACTTCTTGCTTAGACAACAGTTTTGCATCTTAACCAGATTTTCTCAGTCAGCTTT
The DNA here is from genome assembly GCF_023375975.1 of Astyanax mexicanus. Lineage (NCBI taxonomy): Eukaryota > Metazoa > Chordata > Actinopteri > Characiformes > Acestrorhamphidae > Astyanax > Astyanax mexicanus. The sequence continues at coordinate 41,478,001 of NC_064422.1, read as the reverse complement.
ATGAGGTAGAGTCACCTAGAATTTAGGCTTTCAGTTAACAGCTGTGCTGAACTCATCAAGAGTTAATTACTTGAATTTCTTGTCTCTTAATAAAGTGTTTGAGAGCATCAGTTAAAGTAAAGTATTGAAGAGGTAGAGTTACAGGTATACAGTGAATAGTGAATATTTGAGTGATGTTCGTATCCAGATTATGAGAAGCAAGAAGTACTCAACTAAATAAAGAATAAAAAAAGTTCAGTCAATCTGAAACTTAATTTCAAGAATTTTGAAAGCACCCTCAAGTGCAGTCACTGCGAAAAAGACCATCAAAAAACGTTATGATGATGAAACTGGCTCTCATCAGGACCGCCCCAGGAAAGGAAGAGCAAGAGTTCCCTCTGTTGCAGAGGAAAAGTTCATCATCAGAGTTGAGAGATGTGTAAAAAAATATTTGTATCATATTTTTATAAAAAAAATCTTTTGATAAATCAATAAAACAGATGGAACAAACTGGGTAGAAGCTTGAATGACTAAATGATTCTTAACCCTCATTAAATGACTTTACAATATGATGGACATACTGTTGTATCCAGGGTTGCACTGTTTTTTTTATATTTTTTGTGTTGTTGTCTATGATATTTTTTTTATATAATTATCACTTTTTAATTTAATCCTTTATCAACAGAAACAGACTGAACCTGACCAAACTGACTACAAACCAAATCTGACTCTTAAAATTCCAAAATAATGAATTGTAATTGGATTCAGCCCTAAATTCTGAGTTTGGGAATCAAGATACACCCGAGAGAAGGAAAATCTGAAGACAGACAGACTCTACTAAAATGCTTTATTTAAGGGTTATTTAGTAAAGGCGTTGATTACAGGCTACTAAAAAAAACCTTACTGTTTAAATGACTCCTCACTAGGATGAACATGCTGACATAATATTTGATTCTTTTAATGGTTAGTCTGGTTTATGCTGGTTAATGATGGTCTGTGAGTATGATCCTGCTTGTAGACCAGCTAAACCATCACTCCTTAGCAAACCCATACCCTATACAGGTTAAGCACTAACCAGTACAACCAGTCTAATTCCAGTCTAACTAAGTAGCCGGTCACAATAACTATGTACTACTTACAGTGTATATTGTTATTTTCATTTTAAGACTATTTAATGTCACTGATATAATGATAACATTAGGAGTGGTCGATATGGCCCTAAAATAATGTCACAATATTTCATGATATTTTCACACCCATAACTGAGATAATAAAAAATACAAGAATTTTATCAGATTTGTAACAGAAGTCAATGATCCAGAATGTCATGATACTAATAATATTAATAATGAACTCCATATATCTCCATATATCCAGGATTAAAGTAAAATAAAGGATACTGGACAGATATAATCTGTCTCTAGTAGATATATAAAGGGAAATGAGAACAGTGTACATTTTTATTTAGCTAAAAACAGTAAAAAAAAAAAAGTAGTACTCTGATGTGATAAACGATATTTCAAGATATAATATTGTTCATGATATTCGAAAATGTTGACGATATTTTTGCATACGATTCGATATGGCAGACCCCTAGATTACATAATATCATAATAATACAACGTAAAGTTATAGTAAAGTAATTATGGTAATTGTAAGGTGTATCAAGAGAGTGGATGAAATTGCAGTACTTAATTTTTTTAAACACCTTAAATAAAAAGTAAATGGCTGTTTTTTTTTTTTTTTTAAAACATGTTTGCCATTTTCATTCAGGTTAATGATCCTTTCCTGATGAGAAAAAACATGATGCGCTGTATTGATGTTACTCAGGTTATTACTATGTTTTTACAATAGATTAATAACATAATTATTTGCAATATATCACAGACTGAACACTATGCAACAGTACCAGACAAAAGTTTGGACACACCTTCTCATTCAGTGATTTTCTTTATTTTTTTAATCTAATTTATTTTCTAAATTGTAGATTAATATTAAAGACATGAAAACCATTAAGAGACACATATGGAATTACGTATTAAACAGTAAAAAAGTGTTAGTCCTCCACATTAATCCCCTGATCTAAACCTGATGAACTGAGATTGAGGTGATTTGAGGTGATTTAATTGAAATGAGCTGGAGCTTCACATTGTAAAGGAAAAGCAGCAACTATTGTTCAGCACCTCCAGGAACTCCTTATAACAAGATGCTGAGAAAACTATTCCAGGTGACTCTCCCTCACGAAGACACTGAGATTAAAATTAAAACCAAGAGTGTTCAGATCTGTTCGAAAAAGATAAATGTAATTCTTATTTAGAATAATCTAAAGTATAATTCTAACATATTCTGGTTTGTCAGTAATTCTGCATATGTTCCTGTATAGCTTTAATATAGTCTTCAATATTAAATGTTACAATTAAGCACAGTTTCCACACTGTTTCAGTATTGAAACTGGCAGTGAGAGATTTTATGGTTTAACCCCAGTTAGAAGCTGTGGATGAAGATGAGGACCATAAGGGGTCCGTAGATGAAGACCACTCACCTCCCGTCTGCAGTGGTCCGGCTCAGAGTGTGTGTCCGAGGGTCCGAGGGTGGGAGTGTGTGTGTATTCCAGATGTAGTGGTCAGGGCGAGCGGTGTGAGGATCCTGGACAGGAGGCAGTGCTGATGCCCATTGGCGGTGGTGGAGGTGGTGGAGAGGATGCGTCTCCAAAGCGAGTGTCCTGCAGGGTTCTGCTGGGTCAGGGTTCTCCTGGGTTACGGTTCTGCAGTGTCCAGGGTTCTCTGTAGGGCTAGAGATCTTTTGAGTAAAGGTTCTGCTTCTGAGTCCAGAATTTGATGTTCCTCACTGTAGGAAGCTTGTCCCTCTTGTCCACCCTCTGTCCTTCTGTCTGTCTGAGTCACTCTTCCTCCTCTTCTCTCTCTCACTCTCTCTCTCTCTCTGTCTCTAGATGTGAAAGTGTGTGAGTGTGTGTGTGTGTGTGCCCGCTGTGTTTGAACTCGTGTTTCTGGCTCTTCAGCGTCCAACCGCATGTGGATCTTATCAAACCGCAGGATTTCTATTGGCTCCGATCACCAAACAAAATCAGACCAACTCTAACTCTACCTCTCTCTCTCTCTCTCTCTCTAAACCTTTCTATCTTTCTCTCTCCCACTCTTTCTGAGCCTCTGTCTCTTTCTCCCAGTTTCTCTCTACCTCACCTCTCTCTTTCTAAACCTCTCTCTCTCTTTCTCACACACTTTAAACCCCCCTCTCTTTCTCTCTCTTTCTCCCTGTCTAAACCACTCTCTCTTTCTCTAAACCTCTCTCTTTCTCTCTCTCTAAACCTTTCTATCTTTCTCTCTCCCACTTACTCTTTCTGAGCCTCTGTCTCTTTCTCCCAGTTTCTCTCTACCTCACCTCTATCTCTCTTTCTAAACCTCTCTCTCTCACTCTCTCACACTCTAAACCCCCCTCTCTTTCTCTCTCTTTCTCCCTGTCTAAACCTCTCTCTCTCTTTCTCTAAACCTCTCTCTCTCACTCTAAACCTCTCTCTATCTATTTCTAAACCACTTTCTCTTCATCTCTCTCTACCTCTCTTTTTCATTCAGTCTCTCAATCTTTCTTTCTCATTCTCTCTCTCTAAACCTCTTTCTGAACCTCTGTCTCTTTTTCCCGGTCTCTCTCTCCCTCTCTCTCTATCACTCAGCCTCTCTCTCTCTCTTTCTAAACCACTCTCTCTCTCTCTCTCTCTTTCTCCCTCACTCTACCTCTTTCTTTCTCCTTCTAACTACCTCTCTCTCACTCTCTCTAAATCTTTCTCTACCTCTTTCATTCACCCTCCCTCTCTCTCCCTCTCTACAAAATCTAACTAAATCACTCCCTTTCATTCATCCTCCCTCTCTCTCTAACTTTTTCTCTCTCTCCATTTTCTTCTCCTTCTCTCTAAAGCTCCCTCTCTCTCTAACATGCCCACTTCTTATTCTACACACACACACATACACATTTATTCACTGTATAAAAACACATAGGCCTCACCAGTATGTATAAAGTTATGATGCACCCCATATATTTATTAACAATAGTAAATATGGTTCATCCTATTGTGTGAGCACCTACAGTAAAGGGCACTTTGGGGCACTGTCTAGTTGGGGAGGCACAGAAGAAATTCAGTTTTTTTCCATAAGAAGGGCAGCTTTTTCAACCATGGGGGAACTGCATAACTATTACATTGGGATAAGCTTAAGAAGGTGAACATTTTTAACACAGGATTATTTTATTATTAAAAACACTTAACTGAAAAGAGAAAGAAACATGCAGAATTCAGCAATAATAATCTTTCTTTCTTTCTTTTTTATTTTCTTTTTAATGTATTTTCTTACTTCTTACTTTCTTTCTTAATTTCCCTCAGTGTTAAAACACTGAAATAATGTAAATCAAATTGACAACTGACAATTTATTACACAATGTCAGAATTCCATTATGTATGGACAAATAAATATTATTTTTTCAATGACCTCCATTAGAAGTAAATATGCCTGTAAGGATGCTGTTTTGGGGGTTTTAACCTGACAGTAAGAATATATTGCTCTACGTGTGTGTGTGTGTGTGTGTGTGTGCGTGTGTGTGTGTGTGTGTGTGTGCGTGCGTGCGTGTGTGTGTGTCTGCTTCCCTCTGCTGGACTCTCAGTAGAACTGAGCTCAAAGTTTCTGACATGATTGAAAGTAATAAATGCAGTGTCAAAGAAATGTTGAAATGCTCGAAATGTTTTGGATTTTTTCTTTTTCTTTATTAACCTAGTTCCTGAAATAATCTGGATTAGAACATTACTCAAATAGAGCTATTCACTGTATACCAACTGTACCTCTTCACAACTTTACAACTGATACTTTCAAGAAATTCAGGTAACTAACTCTGCACAGCTGTTAACTGAAAGCCTGAATTCCAAGTGACTCTACCTTGCTTAATAAATAATTCCATATGTTTTCTACATAGTTAAGTAATGAATTTAATATTAATCTACAATTCAGAACCAGTCAGTTCTTCTGAGTGTCCAGCAGAGGGAAGCAGAAACACACACACACACACACACACACACACACACACACACACACACACACACACACACACACACACACACACACAGTTCACTATAGATCATCATAGTTTATTATAGATCATTTTGCTTAATTTTTGTTTATTAGAGATCATTGTAATTCATTATAGTTCATTTTAAACATCATTATACATAATTATAGTTCATTATAGCTCATTAAAGATCAATATAATCCATATAGCTTTATAATAGAATTATAGATAATTGTAGTTTATTATACCTCATTATAGTTATTGTAATTTAATAAATAGAATTATAGTTAACTATGGATAGTTTGAAATCATTATAGATCATTAAAGATCATAGTAGTTCATTATAGTTCATCGTAGTTCTTTATAGTAAATTTTAGTTCATAAAAGATTATAGTTAATTTTAGACAATAATACATCATTATAGATCATTATGCTTAATTGTAGATTATTATAGTTCATTATAATTATTTTTAGTTCATTATAGTTAATTGTAGTTCATTATAATTACCTGTAGTTTATTATAGTTCATTATAGATCACTATAATCCATTACAGATAATTATAATTAATTATAGTTCATTATAGATCATTATTAGTATTTGATAGCAGCGCCCTCTAGCGGCCCCTCCCTGCCGGAAACCGGAAGTTCTCCTGATTGTAATGGTCTAATAATAAACAGAAGCTGTGCGGCAGTAAACCGGTTTAAATGATTCGGTTATTTGATCTGGTAAAGGGTAAAGGTGTTACTGGGAGCTGTGGGAACTGTGGGATTCAGAGGGACGGTTAAAAAACTCCTAAAAACATGTTTAATTTTCAGCTTCATAGCCGAACTTTCCGTTCCACCTTAAATAGCGCAGCAGCTCCATCATTAAGAGCTGCAGAGTTTATTAAGGTGGACTAGAAAAATGGTTACCGAGGCTGAACGGTGAAGAGCTCTTTCTTTATTTCTTTATTTTAGTGATAAATGTTTATTAGTGGAAGCAGTAAAGATATAGTGGATTAAAGTGTGTGGGAGACTCTTATCAGGGTTTAAGGTAAGATAGCTGTGTTTAGCTGCTGTAATTAGTTTATAATAATATTAGTTTTTATGTGTTTCTGATAAAAAACAAAGTTCTTTACACCCAGATTCTGCTACAGACACATACAGGATCATGATATACAGAGGTTATTAGTATGATTAATAAATGATAATGTGTCAAAGTGGTGTATTGCTGTTTAGGAGGTATTTCTGATATTATTTAAGCCTTTTTATGTGTTTTACAATTCATCTTTGTTTGTCTTGCTGGTCAACCAGCTTGAACATGGTTATGCTGGTAATTATGATCAAATAGCTTTATAATTCCACCTAACAGTTTTTGGTTTGTACAACATTTTGTAAAGGTTACAATTTACATGATTTAGAAAGTTTTTCTACAGTGTTTTAAACATTCTGGTAACGTAAGTAACAATCACTTATTTTAATGTATTAACTTTTATTTTTGGGAATGTTACTTTGTTACTTTCCATAATATTAGTTTTCATCTAGCTGGGAATGATATGTAAGAAACTAACCATTATTATGAAACAACGTTGAAACAACATTTAATGTTAAATGGTTGTGTCAATGTTGAAATTTTACCATTGATTCAACATGATCTCAACATTCTGCATTTTAAATTAGCATTTTACATTTCATCACCATACATTTTCAAAAAGCAGTTGGATAGTGGAATAAAAAGTGTCAGATCTATCAAATTGGTAGTGATGGGTAGCATTCTTTATACTCAGCTTTACTGCAGAGATGTAAGTTTATTGTTAACACTCTGTTGTTAACAAAATAATTTTCTAGTTTTAGCTACTTGTAGTAATTAAAGCGTTTTGCTTGTTGTACAGTTCCTTTTTCTCAGAGATGTATTTTCAGAGAGAGAGAGAGAGAACAAAAATAAAATTGTTAATTCTTCATCATGGCACACAGTATTTCCTTCCTCTTTCATACAATTTTAAGCATATCAACGTTGATTCACTTTTTCAAAATCAACACCAACACAAACATTGATTCAACCATGATATGAATGGTGATCTAATGTTAATTTCAACATTGAAATGCCAGTACTTTGTTTGATTTTTTACTACATTATTACCAAATCAAAATGACAAAATATTTTGGGTTGCACAGTAAAAAAGGTTAAGAACCCATGATCTAATGTAATCAAATTTGTCCACTCTCCTAATTTCATGTATAATCCAAAATTATGTTTTTTGTTGTCGTCAATGATAAAATGGGGACAGGGCAGGGCGCGTTTTATTTGGTACTCAGCAGTACTAAAACAGAGCTTCAATAATCACCCCTGGGTTGTTCACAGATCACTGACTGCAAAGCTGACAGTATCAGTTCTTTGAGGAGCTTTTTTTCTCCAAATAAAAACAGATTTCCTAAAGGTCCCTAAAGAACCTTAAGAGGTTGCAACACAGTCCACACCAAGCTTCATGTGTGTTTCATTGTATTCTGTACACTTAGTTTAAGCAACTAAAGAACTTTACTACATCCTGTAATCATCATCTACATGGGCAGAGTCTCCTCATACTTTACACTGATTAGTTTGTAGAATGCTGTCAGTTTGGCCAGTTACTTTTCCAGGTGTAGTGCCAAATTCTGCCCCTCTGCCAGAATATGACTCTATCGTAGAGTGCAGGTTTGTCCCACAGCAGAATGAGTGTAACTGATTCCCCTCTGAATCACTTTATTTCTGTTTATAAATAAAAGTTAATCTACAGTTACAGTACATACAGAATCACCAGCACTGTAATCTGTTGTACCCATACTGCTCTGTAATTAATCTACAGTTACAGTAGATACAGAATCACCAGCACTGTAATCTGTTGTACCCGTACTGCTCTATAATTAATCTACAGTTACAGTAGATACAGAATCACCAGCACCGTAATCTTTTGTACCCATACTGCTCTGTAATTAATCTACAGTTACAGTAGATACAGAATCACCAGCACTGTAATCTGTTGTACCCATACTGCTCTGTAATTAATCTAAATTTGGGACCAAATTTTGGTCCTTTTGGTCCAGGCTATGTTTTGCAGCCCCTTTCATACCTGCTATTTTGGTTCAGACCAAACTGCAAAGTCAGAAAGTCTGGCCCAAACAAGCAGGTATAAAAACATCCTTAAATTAAAGGACCTTGTGTTCAGGGGGGGCTGGAACCTATGGTGAATCCACAGTCTGGAAAATACAGCATCAGTGACTGGCTGCATCAGCAGGTTATGTCATGGATATGGATCAGATCACACCATGGAGACCTGAAGAGGAGCTGGTGCTGCTGAGAACTTCATACAGGGCCTTCAGATAAGATATTAATGCAGGTCTGAGAACAGCAAGAGCCAGAAGCTCGTTTTTTTTTTTTTTTTTTACATTTAGCGATTCATAACCATACTCATACACTGAGTTTAAATGTAAGGAGAAATATTTAAAAATCATTTGCTAGAGATAGTTTGTTGTATGTTATAAAGAATATACCCTAATTATCTATCTATGTCAAATGTATATAATGTCAAATTTAATGTAAAAGTGTATGCCAATAAAATTAGACCACAAGAAAAAAAAAAAAAAAACTTTAAATGCTGTGGATCAGTTCTATAGTCAGGAATTAAGCCTGGTATTAGTATATACATTCACAGAGTTCCTATAGTCCTAGACTAGACTTAATCCCTGTCTGGGAAATTCACCCAATGTCCCTTTTGGATTTTAGTGACCTAAAGTTCCACAGCTGATTGGTACAGATTGGAAGCTCAATCGTGCTGATTTCAGTTCAACACCTTCATAATAAGGTATAGTGACTCAAAGGCTACATTTACACAGCAGGTAAAAGTGTCTCAAATCTGATTTTTTTTTTTCAGATGTGATATTTATTTTGGGCTATACAATCATTTTTTTTAACATGACCCACAACTTTAAAAGTTTCATCTCTTCATTTTTTCCTCTCCAGCACACCACAGCATAGAAGAGAATGCTTGCTACTATAGAGCGGTAGAAGATCTGCATAAGCTTCCTGCAAAAGTTAGAGTTGCAGCCTTATTAGGAAACAGATCCAGCTCTGCCCATTCCTGTAAAGGGTGCCCAGGTTTGTTGATTGTTCCTGCTTGTCAAACAACTGCAGACCAAGACACTTGTAGACCAAGACACTGATCATCTCCACATCAACCAATTGGGACCATCTGCAGGGGTAGTCCAGATCTGCAGAAGTCCCCCACCATCTCATTGGTCTGGTTCAGTTGGCACTATGTCTTAAGTACTCCTCCTTCTGTCCACAATTGACACACCCAACGATGGCGGTATCATCCAAGGATTTCTGCAGATGGAATGTCTCGGAGTTGTACTGGAAGTCTAATGTGTAGAGTTTGAAGATGATTGGGGAGAGTAATATCCTCTATGGTGCTCCAATGCTGCTACTGAACACTCTCTGTCAGCCTCACATTCTGTGGTCTGCTGGTGAGGTAGTCCATGATCCAGGACAACAAGTGAGGGTCAACATGCATCTTCTCCAGCTTGTCTCAGGGCAGGAGGGGCTGGATAGTGGTAAAGGGACTGCAGGATAGCATAGGCTCCAGCACATGGTCTATAAATGTGTTTTCTTGAAGTAAAAGTAACACGAATTCTGATCTGGCTGTTCAAACTGAGTGAGTGATTGATTTTTTTTTCAATCAGAACCAAAACTCTGCCCACTGGTAGACCTAGGCTATTAATATCTACTAGAGAAGGCACCTTTATGGCACTGTCTTGTAGAGTAGCCTAGAAGGCACTTCAAAATGACACCCTTTATTACTAGAAAGCCAAAAATGGCACTTGTTAAGACACATTGTCATGTTTCTTGATGAAAGGGAGCACCATAATCACTCTATTACTTTTTTTCCCCAACAAAAAAGGCAGTATATAGGGTGCTGTCTCATTTTGCCACTCTAGAGGGTGCTACAGTGATGCTTTTTCAACCATGGGGGCGGTTCCCCCCCTGCAGCCCTGCCCCTTCTGTTGGAGAGCCCGCCTATGGTGGAGATGGTGGGTGTTTTTAAATCTGTCTCTCAAACTTCATGACAAACCCCCCAAAAAAAAGCATTACATTTGTCCAAGTCAGTGGCCTTGAGGTAAAGTGTTGGACTTAAAAGTGTGAAGTTGTGGGTTCAAGTCCCACGACTGGGTGGTTGTAGTGGTGTATGTGGATCTGTGTCGGGGCGTTGGGTGGTAGTGGGCACTGGGTGTGGGGAGGGGGTGAGTGTGAGGAGGGAGGGTAGTGAAGGCGGGATGGGATGGGGAGAGCAGAGAGAGAGAGAGAGAAAGGTGGAGGATAGTGAGTTGTTAGTTTTTTTGAGAACTCTGTATATATATAATAAAACTTTCTGGTTCATAACCCCTGCTCTCTGTCTCCCCGGCAGATATCCCCCCCCACTTCTTCTCGGGGCTCAGGTCTCACGCATCGCCCATCCTCAGCCTTCACCATCCTCAGGCTCCGCCCTTCTCATCTTCACACCGACACACCTCTCGCACACTTGTAACGTGGAGCTCCTGACCGGTCTTGAACCGGTAACCTCCTGATCCAGGAGGCAGTGCTCTACCATTGAGCCACAGGATCTCACATATACAATACTTTTTTTTTTAGCATTTATCATTCGAATTGCAAACTTTAAGCTGAAAATACACTTAAAGTTACAACCTGAGCGAGGCTTGAACCCATGACCTTCTGGTCCCAAAGGCATAGCCTTTACCAATGAGCCACGCCAGCTCACAAGTGCCAACCTTTTTTTTTGGGTATTAGTATTTTAAATTGCCATGCTTGTTTAAGTTCATTTTCAGGGTCATTTTGGAATGGCCGTGGCAATGGGCGTGTCCTCTCGGGACTGGGTAGAAAGCTCCATTGGTAAACACATAGGAGACAGTCGGTACAGGGCATTAGAGAGTGTTTAATGGGCTGGGCAGCTCCCACACTCCACTCATCCAAATCCAGGAGAACAGCAGCAGGCAGAACATACAGGCTACAACCCAGAGCTCACAACCATGCATGCATGCATACCTGTTTTTCCACATCTCTCTAGTGTGTAAAAGTCTTGACACTCTACTGCTCATGCACCTGGTCTAAAGTACTTAAAGTTACCGGTACTACCTAAAGAAGAGATATCTGAGTATTTGTTCACCATCTGGACTTGGACTGTGTTCAGACTGGAGGCATATCAAAACTTTGAAATACAACTTAAGCACCCAGACTGAGACATATCTGTACAAATCTGATTAAAGTCACATTTCAAGCCATCTCCAACTGTGGTTTGGATCTGATTATCAAAAAAAAAAAAAGAAGTGGTTTCTGGCTGTTCAGACTTTGAAAACTCAATCTGGACACAATATAGATGTGCCAAAAATCGTATTTGGGCTTAAGGCCTGATCATAACCTTAAAGGAGTGCCCAAAGAGGATTATGTACACTGGTTGAGTTTTCCTTTCCTAGAAGTCTTAGCATTTATTTTATTGGACTAGTATCCTGATAAGATTTTAACCACATGCATTTACACTTCAATCAAATCAAATGTGTTTTTTTAGTTAGTCAAACTGAAATGTAATTGCTGATCTTGATGAAAGCAAATATACTAATTTATTGCACTTTTTTAGCGATGTTTTTATTTAGTCTTTTTGAGACAGATTTGATCCTGAAGTGGTTGCAAAGAGTGTTTCACACCTGTGTTCACACTTTTGATGTGGTTTGGTCTGATCCAGATAATCCTGATACTCAAGATTCATGAAGCGATCAAGATTGAACTGGGTATTAATTTACAAAGATACATATTCACTTTAAAATTTGGTGATTTTTTGGTGTTAATCATATTGTTTACCAAATTTGTTTACACTACAAATGAAATTACTACACTTAGTTGGGATTTGAACCCATGACCTTTTGGTCGCAAAGGCATTGCTTACACCAGTGAGCCACACATAACCCCAGGGTGGAGGCTGACTTTTTTGTAGCATTTGACTTCCAGATCCCCAACTTAACATTTAAAAAAAAAAAATCTTTTGATTGGGAGTCAATCCAATAAGCTCCTGGTTAGCATGAAAAAATCAGAAAGCCAGCCTTTTAATGGAGACAAATGTAAAAATCTAAAATTACCTTTGACACTAGGGGTGTCACGATCTCGATATTTTATCGAAATCGAATCGAAATGAGGTCACGATCTCGAGTATCGAAGTCAAAAAGAGGATCGACGATCCCTCCAGCGCGCGCTACGCAAATAGCGCAGCGCGCTACGCAAATGGCGCGGCACCAACACAGCGCATCCTATTCATTTAAATAGAGATAGCCACTGCATGAGCGCAGTCGGCGGGAGTGTGATCACTGTTTTTATCTGTCCAACGGGGGAGGGGGGGCGGGGGTTGGGCGCGCAGGTTTTGTATCTGTATCTAACGGAGGGGTGGGTGCGCGCAGGTGAGAGCGTGTGAACTCGCTGAAATGCGTGTGTCAGTGTGACTTGAGAACACTGACTATAGATCACAGTGAGGTGGATTAAAAATCTTAAACTTATAATTGACTACACCTGTTGCTTTCCATTGAATTAAAAAAACATCTTTCTCTCAGATAAAGTAAACACAAGCGTGTTTCTGACTAAAATAAAAGCTTTTCAGGAGAGATATAAGTTATGTGTAAATATTTATAAGACAATACCCACATCACTTATCTAACCAGCCTGTACTGATTTCTGCCCCCCAATAATGCTTTCAATAACCTCTTGTAACCCCTGGGAGCCAGGGGTTACACTCTAATAGCCTTTAATAGTCTTCAGTAGCCTTTAAAAGACTTACCTGGCGGCCGTGGTGTGTCCACTAAACTCCGTAGTTGAGGTTAGCAGCGCGCTAACTGACCTGTTTATAATGTAATCCGAGCAGTGACTCCGTGTCGGCTGTTCTAACCTGCTGCTGTTAGCTGCTTGGGCTGAAAGATGAACTGTAGTGAGCTGTATTATCCGGTTAGTGGGGTTAAAACCTTTATTTGTTTACAGAAACAGTAAAAACGGACTGGCTGAGCTCTGTAGCCCGTGGCTGGGCTGTACTGAAGTAGTGACTGAGTGAAGAGAGCGGGGCTTGTGCTGCTGCTGCTAGTGGTTGGATGAAGAACTGCAGCTTCATGTAATGAGCAGTTTCACCAGCCATCCACACACAGCTCTGATAAACTGCTTGTTTTAATAGTGCACACTGTTGCTACCAAAAAAAGTCACTAGATGGCATTACCATATATATCTTAATAAATAATAATAATAATATTTATAATAATAATAATAATAATAAATATATTATTTAAATTTTATGAGGCATAAAATAATAACAAGAAAAAAAACAAGAAAATCGAGAATCGAATCGAATCGTGACCCTCAAATCGAAAATGAAATCGAATCGAGGATTTAGAGAATCGTGACACCCCTAAAATCTACTTTAGAAGTCTGTTCCTAATCTCTCAGGCCACCAGAGGGTGCTTTCGAGTGAGTCTAAAATGAATCGATTCATAAGGAAAAATTGAGCAAAATAATAGTTTATACATGTTTGATACTTTCTGTACAAAATATTGTACTCATTTTCTCACTACAGATTAATATCTAATGTTTCAGAACCCAATATATAATATTTCTAAGCTTGCTAATGTATTCTGGGTGTAACTCCAGCATCAAGAGCAGTAATGCTAGTGAATCTACTGCCTAAAACCTGGTGGTTGTAGAAAAATAAAAATATACAGGTACGATTTCTTTGCGCTTATTTGGCGAAATACATCGTTCTACTTTCCAAAATTAAAGGAATGTCCTGGCTAAGTGGATAGTTAGTATTTTTCATGAGAGTTTTAGCCGTTTAACTTCAATCACCACCCCATTCAAGCCCTAGCAGTTTAAAGTCACTTTCTGATATAACAATTTCAAATGACATAAAACAAACTAAAACCCAAATCTTCTATATATTTATCTTTACAGAAATGTACTTTTATTTTACTGAACATTTATTTGATTATATTTGACAGCAAATAATGAATAAATTGATTTAACTTTCTCAGAATGTGACATTGTGATGTCAAACAAAACCATACAAAAATGTACACATATTTATCTTTTAGTTTGACATCACAAAGTGAAATTTTAGTTTAGCAGATTTAATAATTGTTTTGCTATTTTTCCTACTGTCCCTAAAGTGCCACTCGGTGCTAAACCTTCTAAAATGCTAACGTACATTGTTACATTTGGTGGTTCTTAGGTTTTAATCATCTGATCTCCAAATTTGCCCACACATTGCCCACTCCGACTCCGTCGGAGTCTCTCTTCCCTCCATCACCGAGATCTACACCACACGCTGCATCCGCAAAGCCACCAGCATTGTGGACGACCCCACCCATCCCTCACACGGACTCTTCGCTCTGATGCCGTCCGGCAGAAGATACAGGAGCATCCGAGCCTCCACTACTAGACTCTGCAACAGCTTCATCCACCAGGCAGTCAGACTTCTCAACGCACAGAGACAGAACTGAACCCCCACCCCACCCACCACTCACCCAACACACTCGCACAAAACTAAACTGTACACCCCCCCCCCCCCCCCTTTACACTCACAAAGAACTGAACTTCACCCACACACACACCCAGTCAGCACACAGAGGCTGACATGACTTTATTTGCTGCATTCTTAAAAACTATAAACTCTACCTCAGTAACTGCTGTGATTATATATGTTACAGTATGTCACACATCTCTGCACCTTATCCCCACTATACACTTTATTATACCGTATCGGTACTGCACTGTCCTGTCTTTAAATTGTCTCGTCTTTTGTATTTATTGTATTTATTGTTATTTAGTGTTATAATTTTATGTTGCACTGTCGTCACTCCTGCACTTTATGTTGTCTATTGCTTGTTGTTCTATGTTGCACCATGGTTCCGGAGGAACGTAATTTCATCACACTGTGTACCTGTACTCAGATGTAATGACAATAAAAGCCTCTTGACTCTCTTGACATCTCCACCCTACATGTGCTGTTATGTTTGGTTGAGATTAGAACTCACAACGTCTTGGTTAGAGAGGCATTGCCTATACCAGTGAGCCACACAACCACAAGGGGACTCTGATGTTTTGTAGCACTTGACTTCCAGATCCCCAATTTCAAATAAAAATATATATATAAATAAATAAAAATAAAATAAAAAATAAATAAATAACAAACACAAAATGAAAAACCCTATGTGGATGTATAATGACTTTTTAACATTCATGTATAAAACTCCCTTTTAGCGCATCTCATAAAAATGTGCTAAAAGGAAGAAAAAAAGTTAGTTTATTTCAGTAATTCAGTTTAAAATGTGAAACTCATTATATAGATGTATTACAAACAGAGTGATCTATTTTAAGTGTTTATTTTTCTTTTATTGCTGATGATTATGGCTTACAGCCAATGAAAACCCAAAAATCACTGCAGATTAATACTTTTGGCAGTGTGCCAATTCCTGCTGGAACATGAAATCCAGCATCTCCGTAAAAGTTGTCAGTAGCAGAGGGAAGCATGAAGTGCTGTAAGATTTTGTGGGAAAACAAAACTGCACTGACTTTAGACTTGATAATAAAACACAGTGGATCAACACCAGCAGATGACAGACATGACTCTCCAAACCATCACTGATCATCAGTAAATTTTACATTTCATTTAAAGTAAATCAAGGGAGCAGAGTCTGGAGGAAGAGTGTGTAGACACACAGTCCAAACTGCTTGAGGCCTAGTGTAAAGTTTCCACAATTAGTGATGGTTTGGAAAGACATGTCATCTGTTGGTGTTGGTCCACTGTGTTATATCAACATAAATAAATCTTATTTGATCTCACCCCCAGACACACCTCCAAATTCTCCACTCTGTCCAAACCAGGCCCTGCGACTTCCACCAATTGATAGAGTTGAGATGTTTAAAGAAAAACAGGGTCCTGACCAGTGTGTGACCCATAGATAAGAGGATCCTCCAGAAGTTCAATCACCCAGTCTAAACATGTTTAAAAAAACAACAAAATAAAACAATACAACAAAAAAAAAAAACACAGGTGATTGAGTTCTAGGAGAGGTCATGTGATCAGTCATGTGAGGGAGGGAATGAAATATGGCTGTGTGTGGTGCATTCTGGGCAATGGAGTCCAGAGCTAGGAGAACGCAGGTAGAAACAGGTGCAGGAAGATCAGAAGCTTCTTCAGAGCAAAAAAAATGCTTATATATCTATATATATATATAGATATATAATAAAAAATATATAAAAATAATAATATATAATATATATAATAAAAATATAATATAAAAAATATATATATAGATAGATAGATAGATAGATAGATAGATAGATAGATAGATAGATGAATATAAGAAGAAATTTAGATATAAACTTATTCAGATTTTATAATCAACATTCATAATATTAAAGCTTAAAATGTGGCTACACATTAGGGTCTCCTTCCTATGCTTTAATAAGTTGTGGCCACAAGTAATATATTTTTTTTTTGTAATGATGTCACCTTAGGGGCTCCATAGACTTCTTGCTTTGTTGGCTGTGAAAATAAAATTACCTTTTTTTTTTTTACGCCTAAGTGTCTAGGACTTAATTATCACATTCCCATGATTTAATATGTTGTGACCATGCATTAAATATTTCGTTCTTACCCTTTTGGAATGTATCGCAGACCCACAATGCAGAAATGGATGTATATTAATAAGTTAAATGAAGTTTAGAAGACAAAACAAGAAACAAATTTTGTGTTTAAACAATCAAATAAAAGGGAAAGAAATGTGAGAAACTCTGTAATATTTTTATTATTCGCATTTTCAATACTTTCCTAACTTTCGAATTTGGTGTTGTTGATACGATCCAAATCCACCAGTTAAATATGGAATAATAATCATTAAAAAAATATATATATTGGACATGTTTTCTTGGTGTTTTATTCTGCATGTATCAATTCACAACTAATGCATTAACACAGTGTTTTAGACATAAAGCAGCATATTTCTGATGAATATTTTTGGAACTGAGTTTTTAGAGGCAATAATAACTTAGGATGTCTGGTCCCCATCACCATCCCAACCACTGTAAACAATTCTGAATTGATAGCTTTATCTAGAATAGAGCCTTTTTTCCGTACTTACAACTCCTGTCAGTCTTGGTGATGGCATTTGTTGATGAAGGTCTTTTTCAGTTTCCCCAACTCAACCAATTTCCATCCTCCCAGTGTGGACTATTGCATAAAATAAGCTGTATAAAAAAGAAAATATATGATTAAAATGGTGTAATCTTTAGTATGCCGTCAAGAATTCCAAAAGCTTTGACTATCTTTCATTAACAAAGTAGCAGTGCCAATCAACTAAAAATATTTAATTAATCAGACAGTTTGCTGTGATTTAGGATTAATTTCATTTTTCCTTCTTAACAATTAAATATTTTTATGTAAAATAAAAAAACATTTTTATGAAGCCTGTGGACGGGCAGAAGCCTGTAAACAAGCAAAAGCCCGTGAACGGGCAGAAGCCTGAGGACGGGTAGCAGAAGCCTGTGAACGGGCAGAAGAAACCTATGGACTAACAGAAACCTTCAGATGGGCAGAAGCCTGTTAAAGGGCAGAAGCCTGCGGACGGGCAGCAGAAGCCTGTGAACGGGCAGAAGAAGCCTATGGACTAACAGAAACCTGCAGATGGGCAGAAGCCTGTTAAAGGGCAGAAGCCTGTAAACGAGCAGAAGCCTGCAGACAGACAGAAATCTGTGAACAAGCAAGCAAAGCCTGTGAATGGGCAGAAGCCCATGAAAGTGGTGGAAGAAGCCTGTAAACGGGCAGAAGAAGCCTGTGGATGGGCAGAATTCTGTAAACACGCAGAAGAAGCCTGTGGGCGGGCAGAAGCCTGTGAAAGTGCAGAAGCCTGCGGATGGGCAGAAACCTGCGGATGGGCGGAGTCATGTGAAAAACTGTTATTCTCTCTCTGAAAATACATCTCTCAAAAGCAGGAACTGTACAACAAAAAAGTTTAATTACTAGAAGTAGCTAAAACAAGAAAATCCTATGGTTCACAAAGTGTTAACAATAAACTTACATCACTGTAGTAAAGCTGAGTATAAAAAAATGTTACCCACTCCCTACCTGAGGTATGGTGAAGAATTGGTGCCAAATTAAAAAAGCAATTACTGCAAATGGAATAAAAACACTTTTTCATCCCTCCATCCAACTGTTATTTTAAAATTGTATGGTGATAAAATGCTAATTTAAAAGGAGGAAGGTTGAGCACATTATGTTGATTTAACGCTAACATTTCAAACTTTGCACAAGTTTGAAATGTTGTTTCAACGTTGAAATAGACATTACTTCAACCATATTTCAACGCTGAAGGTTGGTTGTGTGCCAACTGGGCAAGATGTATATATTATTATTATTATTATTATTATTATTATTATTATTATTATTATTATATAAACATTACATTTGGTAGCTAGTTAGCTAACTAGCTAAAAGTCCAAACACAGCCATTGCTGTTTTACTGACCATTATTACTGGTACCTAACTGGCTAACTAGCTTAATATCTAAACACACCATATGCTGTTTTACTGGCCATTATTATTGGTAGCTAGCTAACTATGCTAGTTCAGTGTACAAACGCATCATATGCTGTTTTACAGGCATTATTATTGGTAGGTTAAATAAATAACCTAGCTGGCTATAAATTATCCAAATCCAAAAACAAATATTTGCTGTTTAACTGGTCATTAATACTGATACAGTTAGCTAACTAGCCTAGTTAGGTGTACAGACACAACAGTTGCTGTTTTAATGACCACTATTATTGCTAGCTAGTTAAGTGTCCAAACTTAAAAAATTACGATTAAACTAAATGCTAGCCCTAGCTAGATAACCAATTATTGACAAATCCATTCTTAGCCAGCGTTAGTTAGATAGTTAACGCTATATAATTTATCCTAGCTAAGCTAATTAAAAATCTTCCTTCTCTGAGTCACTTTATATTCACAGTATCTGCAGTTAGACCACATCTCCACCTCAGTTTAGCCAGCTAACGCTAAAGCTGTGAATTCAATGTTACCTCTCAGGCTGACCCAGAGCTAGAGCTAGATAATATTAACTTTAATGTAAATAATTTTTAATATAAGGGGTTAAGAGGAACTTGTCACTCACGTTTTAAAGCAGATTTTAAACCCTGAATCAACTCCTCATTCCAACTCCACTGGATTCTCCTCAGCCAGGTTTTGGATCTGGAGTCGAGTTTATCAGTCACTCACACTGATCTCAGTATTAAAAATAAACATAATATTTCTCTGAGATATAAGCAAGTACTGCCAAACAGAAATACATATTATAGAAATACAGAAATATATACATGCAGAACATATAAATAATGTGAGTATAAACCACATAAATTAAACCAACCTAGTTAGTTAGCTAGGTGGCTAACGGATTTAGCTAGTTAGTTCAGGCTTTAACATCCTCCAATCAGAGCCGAGTTCACATGGCCCCGCCCATGTCGCGTTCTTATTGGTGCAAAATTCCGTCTGCTGTTTTTTTTTTCATGAAACAATAACATAAAAATTTATTTTACTAACCTTTTTCTGCATATATCCTAAATAACGGTGTGCTGAAGGTTATTATCTGTTTAAAAATATATATATTGTGCTACTTATCCTGTAATTGTTATTTAAAAGAAACATGAATTTGTGACTTGGGTTAGGATAGGCAGAGTTAGTGGAGATGTATTTTATTATTATTATTATTATTATTTTTTTTTTTTTTTTTTTTTTGGGGGGGGGGGGGGGGCAATTTAGATTTTGACTATTTGCAGACTTTTTTGACCATTGTAAGTTTTTTTTTTTTCAATTTGGATACAGTGTGGTACAAGTCAGACAGTCTCCACCTGCAGCAGAACTATAGCAGTTCAATTTTGCACTGGCACTTATCAATATATTCTGATTTAGGGCACACAGCTCTTTAATAAAAGTATATAAAAAGTTTAAGAAAAATATATTTATACTAGGCAAATAGACAAAATCAGTGGATTTTGTGGAATATATTCATAAAAGTGCCAGTGCAAAACAGACATATAAAATATAATCTATAATATTTGCCTGGTATAAAACATGCTGCCAGTGGCTGACAGAAATATGCATTCTGGGACGCATTCATCTCTTGTAGTAAGCTTGATGTTCGCTATAAATTATAATGCATTATAGGAGTTTATAGTGCCCTGATTAGTGCACTACTACTGAGGGAGTAAGGAACCGTTTCAGACTTACCCCCCGTTTCTGAGCTTAGTCGTCTCTCCGCTAGCAGTGCCCCCTCCGGCCGAGAGGGGCGCTGCACTCCCAGTACAGCGGGACTGATAGCGGACGCTGCTGCTGCATCAGCTTGAATGAATGACGTGGATTTTCTCCGGTTGTAAGCTGTGCCTAGCTGCGCGCTGATCAGACCGAGCTCCGGGCTTCATTCTGCGGATCTGCGCCTCTCTGAGCTGGGCCTGGAGTTACACAGCAGCGCTGCGAGGTGAGGACTGTTCGGGGTGTGGAGCTGTGTGAAGGTAAAGGCAGTGAATGAAAGAGTGAAGCTAGGCTAACTTTACTAATGCAGAAAGAGAGAGAGAGCTGTCAAATCCCACAGCTCACTAAATCACTCACTCATTCACTACTTTACTTACACACTACCTCACTAATATACTCACTTATTCACTCACCACCTCACTCACTTACTTACTTATTTACTACCTCGCTGATTCATATACTAACTTCCTACCTTATCCATTCATTCACTCCCTTACCCACTCACTCAATCATAAACTCACTCACTACCTCACTAAATCACATACTCACTTACTACCTTACTCATTAATATACTCTCTACCTCTTCCATTCATTCACTATTTTACTCACTAATATACTCACCACCTCACTCACTTACTACCTCGCTGATTCATATACTCACTTCCTACCTCATCCATTCATTCACTACCTTACCCACTCACTCAACCACTCATATACTCACTCACTACCTCAATCACTTACTCACTTACTACCTTACTCATTAATATATTCACTCTCTACCCTTTCCATTCATTCACGATTTTACTCACTAATATACTCACTTATTCACTCACTACCTTAATTAATCATATACTCACTCACTACCTCACTCATTAATATACTCACTCTCTACCTCTTCCATTCATTCACTATTATACTCACTTATTCACTCACTACCTTAATCAATCATATACTCACTCACTTCCTACCTCATCCTTTCATTCACTACCTTACTCACTCATATACTTACTCAACCACTCATATACTCACTCACTACCTCTTACACCTTACCCACTAACTCAACCAATCATATACTCACTCACTACCTCACCAATTCACTTACTCACTCACTACCTTACTCATTAATATACTCACTCTCTACCTCTTCCATTCATTCATGATTTTACTCACTAATATACTCACTTATTCACTCACTACCTTAATCAATCATATACTCACTCACTTACTACCTCGCTGATTCATATACTCACTTCCTACCACATCCTTTCATATGCTAACTTACTCACTCAACCACTCATATACTCACTCACTACCTCACTAAATCAATTACTAACTCACTACCTCACTCATTCATATATTCAATCACTGCCTCTTCCATTCATTCACTATTTTACTCACTAATATACTCAATTATTCACTCACTCACTTACTTACTACCTGCTGATTCATATACTCACTTCCTACCTCATCCCTTCATTCACTGCCTTACTCACTCATATACTCAATCAACCACTTATATACTCACTCACTACCTCACTAAATTAATTACTAATTCACTACCTCACTAATTCATATACTCAATCACTACCTCTTCCATTCATTCACTATTTTACTCACTAATATACTCAAATAATATACTCAATTATTCACTCACTCAATTACTACACTTACTTACTACCTCGCTGATTCATATACTCACTTCCTACCTCATCCACTACCTTACTCACTCATATACTCACTACCTCACTAAATCACTTACTCACTCACACCTCACTCATTCATATACTCACTCACTACCTCACTCATTCACTACCTTACTCACTTATATACTTACTCACTACCTCACTCACTCATTTACTCATTCACTACCTCACTTACTCATATACTCACTCATACACTCACTAAATTACTTATTCACTCTCTACCTCACTTACTCACACTCAACCACTTACACTTTCACTCACTGACTCAGTATATCACTTATTTTCTCACTTAATCACTTCCTACGTCGTACACTAATACACTCACTACTTCACTCACCTGCACACTCATTCATGTACTCACAAAGCACACTACCTCGCTTGCTCACTAACTCACTCTTTCACTCACACAGTCTTACTCAATCACTACCGCACTCACTCCTTTACTCACTCTCAGCCTGATTTAGTGTTTAGTGCAGTATCTGTGTCTGTGTGTTTCAGCTCTAACTGATCATATTCCCTGTGTTTAACAGAATGAGTAAAGTTAAAGTAGAGAATCTGAGGGAGAAGGTGGAGGGGAATGAGCTGGACCTCAGTCTTTCCAACCTCACAGAGGTTCCAGTCAAGGAGCTGGTAAGTATTCAAATATATTAGTATTTTTAACTATTAAGTTAAAAATACAAATTAATAAATGAATTCTTATTCTCTTCATTTATTTCAGGCTGCAGTTCCTAAAGCTACAGTTTTGGACCTGTCCTGTAATAACCTCACAACTCTCCCTGTAAGCATTTACTATTATTATAATACTGAATCTAACCCCACTCTACTCTGTACATAGAGGTTATAAGTCAAAATAAAGTATGTTACTTACTAAAGTATGTTACTAGATTAACCAAGGATTTAATACATTGTTACACAAATTTATTTTCAAGTTTGCCATGATTTGGATTTAGTGGTATATTATAATAGTAGTATAGTAGTAGTTGTCCTAAATAGTAGGTAGTAATGTGTAGTAGTCCGAAATTGTTACCATATTAATAATCTCTTGTTCCTAGTTGTTCTCATTTCTTTATTTGCACCTATATATAAGTACCAGGAGGGCCTGTTAACTATAGTGTATGTAATGGTATATACAGAGAAGTTACATCGTAAGTTAAGGGGACTTAAAAAAACTACACTCTATTATAAACCATTACCTGCAATTCTTTCATACAGTTTCAAACATCTTTTTATGGTCAAAAGCAGATAGATTATTGTACATTATATTACACAAATCAGTTCTTTTTAAAAAATGAGTTTCAGTAATGGAAGTTTTTTTTTTTTTAACAATGTATAAAGAGTTGTATAAACCAATGTAAAAACCCTTGGAGGACATACATGCTATAAAATAGTAAAATTTAAAAGCAGTTCACCTTGCGTTGACCAAGGTGCTGTACATGAAAGATAAGAACACTATACATAAATGTTAAAACAAATAAAACACACAAGAAAGAAAACATCTAATATTACCAGTACCATTAACAGTATTTCACTATTTGAATGCCAGTTTGTACAAGTAAGTTTTTAGACCTGATTAAAAAACAAAAATTGAAGAGGTTTGGCGAATATTGGGCTGCAGAGTTTACCATAGTCTCATAAGACTGGTTACTTCCAATGCTTAAAGAATTACAGGAGTCAATAATACACATTTTTCATTGCTAGTAACATTTGAAAGGAGTAGAATTAATAATATTAATAACAGTCTGTGTCTGTATCTATGCAGCCTGAATTCTGCACCCTGACGCACCTGGTGAAAGTTGACCTGAGCAAGAATCAGCTAGTCAGCCTTCCTGAGGAAATAGGTCGACTCAGCAACCTTCAGCATCTGGATCTCTACAACAACAAGCTGGTCAGACTGCCTCTCAGTTTCTCACAGCTGAAGGTGAGTTCAGGAGCTCTTTTTAACCTGTGTAGCTTCAGATTTACGAAACGTATCACCCTGATCTCTGTGTGACTTCCTCTTCTGAGTTTGTGGATATAATCTGGTGTTTGTTGGTAGAGTCTGAAATGGCTGGATCTGAAGGACAACCCATTGGAACAGTCCCTCGCCAAAGCTGCAGGAGACTGTCTGGATGAGAAGCAGTGCAGGCAGTGCTCTACGAAGGTAAGACGGGTCATATATGCAGTATTTCTGCACTGAAAAGAGTCAAATTTTATATTTTGTGCATTAAAATGTATTATATATTAGAGGTGGGCAATATGACCCTAAAATAATATTACGTTATTTGATGATATGACAAAACACTGAATTAAAAATATATATATATATTTCAAGAGTACACTACTGCAACAAAACAAAAATAAAATGTTATTATTGCATACAATATGATATGATATGGCACACGCCTAACTGAGACATTAAAAAATACAAGAATTTTATCAGATTTGTAACAGAAGTCAATGACACAGAATGTCATGATACTAATAATAATGCACTCCAAATATCTCCATATATCCAGGATTAAAGTAAAAAAAATGATACTCTAGCAGTTATATAATGGGAAATGAGGACAGTGTGAATTTTTCCTTTGCTAAAAACAGCAAAAAAGTAGTACCCTGATGTGATAATTAGTGGTGGGGTATAATAATATTTCAGGGTATAATATTGTTCACGATATTAGAAAAATGTTTGCGATATTATTGCGTACGATACAATACAGCACACCCCTATTATGTATTAATATTTGTTTATTGTCATGTGTAATATAGTATATTTATTTATTTTTTTTTTTTGAGTTGGTTCAGACTGGAGTTAGTGAAAAGTTGCCAAAAAAAAAAGTTTTTTTTTTCGGACTGAAGTTGGATGTAAAATTGAGACAAAAAAAAATAGTATTAGCCAATCATACACTACACAACTACAGCCAACTAGCAGACTCACCACAATTGGGTTAAAATTTGGATAAAATCGTGCAGTTTATCTCCAGCTTTAGAGGTATTAAATCTATTTATAAACTTCCTTTTGTTCCAGGTTCTCCAGCACATGAGGTTTCTGCAAGAGGAAGCAGATAAAGAGCGAGAGCGCCGGCTGCTGAAAGAGAGGGGTAAGTTTGAGTTCTGCCGTTGGAATGGAAAACCGCAGCGTTTATTCCGCCAAAAATGTAATCGATCAAATTTCACGTATCTATTGCTCTCCTCTTGTTTTCGGTAGAACAGGAAAAGAAGAGAGAAGCCAAGCAGAAGGAGAAGGAAGCCAGAGAAAGAGAAGCACAGAAAAAGAAGAAGGCTGAAGAGAAGGAGAGGAAGAGGAAGGAATACCAGGCACAGATGGCTGCACTGGCTGCACAGGAACAACAGAAGAAGAAGAAGGAGGAGAAGAAAAAGAAAGCCAATCAAAATCAAGGTGTGTGGTTAATCTCAATAACTCAGCACATTAAAATATTCACATTTAAAAGAATCAAAACTGCCCTGAGACAATATAATAAGTGGTGTCAATCGATTAAAAAATTAATACAATTAATCAGAACCATATTCTGTGATTAATCTCACTTGTTTTTATAGTGTATATCGTCGCTGTCCAATGAAAAACACTTATCTCCATTTATGCCGATTTTTAGTTTACTACATGATTTGAACAGACAAACTGTCCCTTACACTGTGCCAAAATGTCTAGATTTTAGATTCCAGATTTAACAAAACTGTTCAAAATTACCTGAAATTAACTCTTACTACATTGACTTCCATTGAAAGTTTACAATTTTTTTCTCTCTGTTGTTTGTTGTCTGCTGTTTTGGAGCTAAGTGATTTTCATTGGACAGGGACGATATTCAAATATAAATAAGCAAGCAGTGAACGCTGCACATACCGCGTTCTTAGTGTGTAAACAGCATGGAGCAGCAGCAGAGACAGCTATTGTTCATAGCAGTATATTATCTGGCTAATGTATCAGATTAAACTTCTCCTTATCAGCAGTTTAGCTCAATTAAAAATACATATATTTGATAGCTGGGTCGGATCAAGACCTGATCTCATGTTCTCACCACAAGCAAACCGCTCCAGAAAAATATCTGTGCATTGGGCGGGGGCAGATTACGACAAAGTTGGGTTCAAAATCACACTACACTATTTTTTAACTGTCTCCCTCTCAAAAATACAGGGAAATAGCAGTTTTTAAAAAAAAATGAACAAAATATTTTTTTATGAATAATTCAATTTTTTTTTTTTTAATTGAGTATAATTCAAATGTGCTAATCTAATGCAGATTCTTTTATTTACATTTAAATACTCATTATTATACAACAGTTAGTTCAGACCCTGCAATGTGATTGGCTAAGAGGCGCTGTATGAGTGCCATTATCAGCCGGTAATGCACTGTAACCGAAGCTCTCTATGTATTACTCCGCCACATACAAGTAACCTAGCAACGAAGCAGCGCTTACAAGCCAAACCGCGCAGCTACAAACAGAGCAGCAGTTTATAACCAAACAGATCGTATTTTCTCCTCCTCTTTAACTCAAAATCTTTTAATTAACAGCAATAATGGAACTGTGGTATAATCTAAATAATACACTCGAGGTTCGTGCTATAACATGTAATATTGGCACTGTTGTGCTGATCTTTGCTTAATTAAAAGCTTAGTCTTAGTGTAGAAGGAAAAAGTGTGATTAAGATTTATACGATTCATTTGATTTTTAATTGATGGAAACCACTATAAAATACACAATTTTATATGTAGGCAGAAGCAGCAGTTGCAGAACTGTGCAGTTTAATTATATTAAATTTTTTACTTTTCATACTCTTACCTTGTTTTACTGATACTGTTCCAATCAATACAATATAAAGTGTGCAACACACATAAATGGGTACCACTTTAAAATAAGACTACCTTTATAAAGGTTTATAAATTAAATTAATAATAATAATTATTATTTTTTAAGTTGTAAATGCCTTAAAACCATTAAAAAGCTGTTACAAGGCATCAACTAAAAAGTCAACAGTGATCCACTGTTTGCTTAGTCATTTTATTTTTATAGTAAATAGTTATACATACTAATTATATTAATATGGCAGGTCAATGCTGAATGACGGACAACACAAAGTAGGTACAGTATCTGGAAATATCTGAGCTTTAAGGGTATAAATGATAAATGAGTGTGGAATCACTATTTTGCACATTTTCAGCTCAATTTTAAAATCGATAACCATAATTAATAACCATTAATACACTCCTTTATAAACCATTCATAAACCCGTTATATAAGTAGTCTTATTTTAAAGTGGTACCCATAAATGCATATAATAAAGCAACACACTTCTGTTTTTTATCTTCCTGCAGATAAAGAAAAAAAGAAGGCCTCAGCCAGTGTTCCTCCCTCAAAGTGTTCCCTGTGCTCCCGGCTCTTCTCCTGGTTCCTCCGGCTGCTGCTCCTGCTCATCGTCGGAGCTGCGGCAGTAATAGCGGTTTGTCAGGCGACCGATTTGAGGAAAGAAGCTTTCTGTGCGCCCGTTAATCTGTACGTACATGAAGCGCTGAGCTGGGCTCAGGACCTGGAGGTAGTGCAGCAGGTCATTCAGAAAATCTCTGACCTCCAAGCATGAGAACTGGGTCGGTCAGAGCGAGGCTCCTGCCTCTGTCCTGCCCAGGGTTCAGCCTGGATAACGAGGGGCCAAGGCAGGAACCTTCTGGTGGATATTCCTACGGAATATTGATGTTCCCGTGTTTCTGTCTATCTCTCTTTTTGTAAATCTTGGCATGGTTAGCCTGTACAGGCTAATATAGATCGAGTCCTGCTCTTCTGTCTAATGAGTCAAATTGCCAAAACAACAGAACCGGGGAAGTAGACTTCAGGTCTAAGTGGCTGCGTCGCTACTGAACAATGAAATTTGTCTTTGCTGCCTTGAAATGTGACCTTTGGCGCCTTATATTATACCGTGCATAAAAGTCCTATAATAAAACAAAACCAGTCGCTTAATTTGAAGCATGCCTCTCTATTTATAGTTGTTTAGAAGAAATGAAAGAATGAATGAATCAATCAATCAAGGCATCAGCAATCCTTGATCAGGCCTGAACGGATGGCATTAAAACGTACACGCAGTGTGTGTGTGTGTGTGTGTGTGTGTGTACAGGCTGTGCCATCTCCCGATCCATCTCACCACGGAGAACAAACGCAACGCACCAGCTTAACTCGCTGCAAATTAAAACGTACCTTGCTAAGTCTCGAGCTCCTTTTCATGTGTTTAATTTGACAACATTTGTGCTGTAATCTAGAACTCCAGAGCGTCAGGAAGCCCGGCTAACCAGGAAGCGTCTTCCACGGAACCGTATAACCAAATGGATGTAATTTGTATACATTTGTACATTTTTTAAAAATGGATTTTAAATGTTGTTCTGAAAACTGTATTTTCATTCAGGGAGGTTAACAGCATGAATAAATGTCACCATGTTGAACAATGTGACGGTTTCTCAGTGCTTTCATGTTATTTAATAAGTTTTGGCAGAATTTCTCTTAGAATTGGAATTGTCGAAAAAAAATCAACATTTGAAATAAGTAAATAATGTTTTAATATTTAAATATTTTGTCCCCCAGAGTAGACTAAAGCCCTATCCGGACGGGATTAGTTTGTCAGGGGGACGTCTGTAAAAAATATTTCAAACTTTCTTACTTTCTTACTGATAAAACTCTTGCATCCGGACTGCAATAAAAAAAAAACAGGAGGACCAGTGAGTTTTTAGGCTTTCTCGGTGACATGAGAGAGTTCAGTAGCTCCTCCATTTCCGCTCACTGTTTTTTTTTTTTACGTGAATCTTCGTGGAAACGCACACCCAAAGTGTAGGGTTTAAGGGATTAAGTCTAATCTAGTTAGAATAGGTCTATAAGCTATATAAAACATGTTAATGAAGTTTTAGTTGCACAAAATCACTCACACACATCACATTAAGAGAACTCACAGTCTCTATTCTTTCCTATTTAAGTCCCTTTCAGAATGAGCCGTTTAAGGGGTCTGACATTTTTATGCGAATATGCTGTTGCTAAGCACACTATTAGCTTGTGCTAAATGGCAAAACACAATCAAACCAGTTCAAGCTTAACTGCACAGAAGCACAAAAACTCATTATTTGAAAGTAGTACTTACATCTCCCTCATCTGTTGACCTGCCACAGACAATAGGTGCAGATCCCTCTCTCAGAAGAAGTCTGCTGGATAGTCCTGCTGTGTACTGTCTGAGATTCTCAACCAAAATAACTAAAATGGTGGATCTTCAGCTGTTCAAGTAGGTGGGGCTCTGGTGGGGGTTGATGGGAAAGGGGTGGTACCAGGGTGGTTCTTTGCAGGTTTCCTTATTTTAACATAAGAACAAGGGAGCCATCCAAACAGCTCATTATTTTTGGCACTAAAACGTTTAAAGTAATTGTTTTGTTCTTGGAGTGTTTATTATAGGAGCAGTCTAGACCCAAATGGAAATACAAAACCACGCAAAAACTGTGTTTAAAAACTGTTTAATTAAAATGTTCCCTTTTAACATTTAAAAAGTTAATTCTAAATTAATGTTTAAACAAATAATTGTTTTAGTGATTTATTTAAATATTATAACATAATATTAACATCTCTTTTTCTGGTTAATAGATTACACTTTAAGTTTCAGTAGTTTAAGGTTTCATTTGTAATAATAATAGATAAGTATAATAATTTATATACACACACATTAATATAATCAGACAGACCTTTTTTCAGCATACAGCCTTTCATTTAAAAAGAGCTAAAAGAGGTTAGAACTGAGTACTTAATCAATAATTAACTACTTGATTTAGTATTTATTATATTTGAATTTAATGTAATCTAATCTAAAGCCTAAATACAGACTGCTGTAAGAACTCTGTGTGGTAAAGAAATACAAATTCTTGCTTTTTCAATGGTTTCTGATTAAACAATAATACTAGTACTCAAAAAATGTAAACATTATCGAAACGTTACTTTATTTCAGTAATTCAGTTTAAAATGTGAAACTCATATTGTATAGATGTATTACACACAGAGTGATCTATTTTAAGCATTTAAAGCAGTGTGGGCAGTGTGCCAAGTTCTACTGGAAAATGAAATCTGCATCTCTATAAAAGTTGTCAGCAGAGGGAAGAATGAGTGCTGTAAGGTCTCTGTAAGGTCTTATGTAATATTCAAATGTTCTTTATTTTGGGTTTTATTGGCTGTTATTACTGAATTACTGAAATAAAGTAACTTTTTTTTTAGATGCACTAGTGTAATTAATGTACAAATTAGTGATTATCAGTAGCTTAGAAAGTAAGAAAAGTAAAATGACCAGTTGCGAAACAAATTAGACATGGAAATAACCTTTTTTAATTAATAAAACAAAACTTATACAACAACAACAGGTTTTCTTGTATGAAGTGACGCCATTAATCCAAACATTCAAATATCACAAAAATTAAAATACCACTAAAAATCAGTCTGATGGAAAGCATTGAAACACATTTACATTTTACTGGTTGTAATTTGCACAGAAAGCTGATGGAAACATAACTGACGGAACATTTCTCCATTTCCTCCAGCCGCTGTCTGTCTGGCTCTGTGGAATAGATCTGCAGATAAGATACGATGCTCTGTTTCCGTTAAATCTCTGATTAAAGCTCAGAGGATCTCTCCTCAGCAGTGATAAGCCTGCATGGGTAGAGAAGGTTGCCCCCCGTGCCTGCAGTCCTTCAGTTTCTGATACTCTCTCTCCTGCATAAAGTCCACAGTGACCAGCAGGTGCTCCTGTAGTGCCTGGTTCACCGTCACGCCCAGAGTGACTTCCCGAAACACCTCGCTGACGGAAAGCTGAGGAAAGTGAGGACAGGAGAAAGTTCTCAGCATGATCCCTAATTATTTATGGTTAAAATGAATATTCCTTTTCAGAATTGAAGCAATATTACATTTATTTTGTACCTCGTAAAAGTGGAACTTCTTGAACATAGCTATGCTGACTTTGTTGTCCAGGCCGATCTTTACTTCGAATTTTCTGATTCCGAGTTTGTTGATCCCTGTAGAGGTTCATCACAGTACACACGCATTACAGACACGTCCAATTTCACTGAAGTGACGATGCAGCCATTATTAAAAAGGTCTAATTCACAAAAATGTTTGATCTCTATCTTACCATAGCACATCATCATGCCCGTCACTTCTTTGCCAAGTCCTTTACCTCTGTAATCTGTCTCTATGAGGGTAGAAAAAAAAAATTCTGCTCTAATTGGGGTGTAACAAAGTTCCGAAGATTCTGAATTTGATTTAACTAATTTAAAGTGGCAGCCTGTATTATTTTGTTGCTAAACTGAAAGCAGAAGCATTTCTGAGTGGAGAAGAATATGGATAAAATATTGTGTTTAATGGTACCCTAGTGCTGAAACGAGCATCCCTGCTAAGCCTAATAATATATTCATTCTAAAAACTGGGGTGTCGGGTCGCAGAAGTTCTTCTGGTCACGTCACAGGTTTTTATGTACTACATCGCACGTACAGCCTCTAAAATAGGATCCGGCTCAGTTTTACTGAACGCAAGCGGCTGGTGGGGCATTGGGGACTTCAGAAGGGGAAAATCAGAGCGCAGTAGCTCATTTATCAAAAGTAAAATCAAATAAACGAAGGAGTGAAGTTTCTGACTGAGCTCTCTCTCTCTCTCTGACTGAACATAACCTGAAAACAGATTCATCTGCTCTGAAAGGAGACCGCATCACACCTGCACAGTTTGAAATGATTCAGCAGATACAGCAGTGATTAGCATGGTGGTGGTGTATGAGGTGTTAGTGAGTGTTGAGCTGGTGGTACAGTGAGTGGATCAGATACAGCAGTGATTAGCATGGTGGTGGTGTATGAGGTGTTAGTGTGTGTTGAGCTGGTGGTACAGTGAGTGGATCAGATACAGCAGTGATTAGCATGGTGGTGGTGTATGAGGTGTTAGTGTGTGTTGAGCTGGTGGTACAGTGAGTGGATCAGATACAGCAGTGATTAGCAGTGATTAGCATGGTGGTGGTGTATGAGGTGTTAGTAAGTGTTGAGCTGGGGGTACAGTGAGTGGATCAGATACAGCAGTGATTAGCAGTGATTAGCATGGTGGTGGTGTATGAGGTGTTAGTGTGTGTTGAGCTGGTGGTACAGTGAGTGAATCAGATACAGCAGTGCTGCTGGAGTTTTTAAACACCTTATAGAAGAACAGGGTGAAAGGAGGATAATAATAAATTATGCTGAGAAACCGATACAGGATTACAGTCTGTTCCTACATGGTAAGTGCATTTGAAAATAAAGTGGAAAATGAGTGTAGATATTCCTAGTGTTTTTTTTTTCCAGATTAAAATAGCTCTGGCTTGAAATAAGGCTACAACATAGCAAGAAATACCTGCAATCATGATCTCCAGCTCCGCCAGGGATGGGTCGCTGGGGTCCGTCAGGAAGATGTTGACGTCCCCCACCATGCACTCCTCCTCTGGAAAGCAGGGATTTGCCCATCGCTGCTTGTCCAGGATAATGAATGTGCACTCTGCCAAACAAATATTCAAATGAAGGATATGATGGGTACATGAGCATGATGTGTGTGGTGTACACTATGATATATTTAATTGTATTTCATTTCATTTATGTGATTTAGCTGACATTTTATCCAGAGTGACTTACAGGGATGTTTCTATTACAGAGTTGGGCCAATGTCACATGATGTGATCGCTCACCAGCAGGTAGTGGTGTTATCCACTGTGCCTTACCAACCACCATATGATCTCATTTCCCACCTTGGCCCTACAACTTAGCCCTACCTCTCTGTTTTCCAAGTGCACGCCTAGGGGTAGGAGTGTCCTGATTCTTGTTAGGAGGGGTAGTTTGATGAGTACTTTCAATGTTTTATGGCTATTTTCTTTATAACAAGCATAACAAATTGCTATAAGTTTGTCTCAGTATCTACCAAGCTAGCTAACTTTCCTGTTCCACCTTAAATGGTGCAACAGATGGCAGAGGCTGCAGCTCATTAGATGTAACAGAAAAAGTCAAGAAAAGTAAAAGCTAATAAAAGCTCATTTTATCTCCCCATTACAGAGGTATTAAGGAATGGACAAAAATAATTAATTAATAATTAATTTTTTGGGAAAACACTGCACTGACTTTGGACTGACTGTGAAAACTTCACACTAGACCTCAAGCAGTTTGGACTGTGTTTCTCTCCACTCTTCCTCCAGACTCTGCTCCCTTGATTTACAAATTAAATGCTTTAAAATTTACTGATGATCAGTGATGGTTTGGAGAGACAGGTCATCTGCTGGTGTTGATCCACTGTGTTTTATTATCAAGTCTAAATTCAGTGCAGTTTTGTTTTCCCACAAAATCTTACAGCACTTCATGCTTCCCTCTGCTACTGACAACTTTAATGGAGATGCGGATTTCATTTTCCAGCAAGACTTGGCACACTGCCAAAAATACTAATTGGTCTTATATGATATTCAAATTTTCTGAGACGCTGATTTTTGGATTTTTAAAAGGCTGTAAGCCATAATTTACTGAGCGTTTTTCTTCGTGGTTAAACTTGTGTCCACAAAATTTCCTCCTTAAGTAAGATGTCTAGATATTTTTGAACAAATAATTAAATGTGAATATTACACTGAAAACTCACTGTCATTATCTTCTCTCCAGCTCCTCTGCATGTCATACTCCTCCTCCAGGGTCAGAGGCTCTGAAGCTGTGAGCTTCTGAAGATCAGGAGAGGCCATCCACTGGTGATATCTGAAAAAGAAAAGTGTAGATTAATAGTGATTAAACTCAGTGTTAATATATTTAACCTACAGAGATGTTCAGTTACCTGGGAACATGCTCAGGGTTGTAGGGAACCAGAACAACATTCTTCCCTTCTAGTAAAGTATTTTCATTTATTCTCATAGTTCAGAGCCTGCACGAGAAGAAGCTCTCCTTTAAAACAGGGGAAACAGTTTAAAACCGATGTTTTTATATTAAAAATCAGATTTATCTGTGAAACAGGACGCAGGGCTGTTAGCCTACCTGCTGCCAACAGTGAAAAACAGCCCGAGTACCAGTCTATTATTTATTATTCCAGCTGAATATGACCCGTATCATACTGTTAAACACTCCGCACGTGCTGTTGCTGCTGTAAATTAGGTGTAAACAGGGTATAAACAGTGTTAATGGAGCTGTATTGATTAGCTATAGCGCTCTATAACGAAAACACAACCTCCTATCCAGGCTACAGACCCCGGACCCTACACCGTCATCAGTCTGCGCGCTGTACAGGCGCTGGGGCGCGTTCCAATCCCCAACTACCCACTTACACTTCAAAGTGCGCACTAAAAATGGCGACTCATTATTATTATTTTATATTTTTAAACTTAAATATTGTCCCAGAATGTTCATTAATTTAGCAGATTTTTATATGATATATATTTAATTGAATATATAACTATTTCACTCATTATCAGACATCCTATCAGACATCCAAGTTGCAAAAATTAATTAATAATATAAATATATTTTATTTCACTGCTCAGATTTCACTGTGTTTGTCTGTTACATGATTGATATATATTTAACTGAAATTGTTGATCCCAAAAAACAATGACTTATAAAAGAAAATGATCAGGGGTGCTTTTTACAAACTTTTTCATACCACAATAATTAGATTAAACATTGGATTAAATGTTCTTCTGTGTTTTATGTGATTTCAAAGTCAAAGTCAAAGTCAAAGTCAAAGTGGTTTTTATTGTCATTTCAGCTATATACAGAGTACACAGTGAAACAAAACAACGTTCCTCCAGGGACCATGGTGCACATAAACACAGTGTAGACAGAACAATAGTGCAACAGTACAAAAGTGCAGACAGACAATACAACACAATACAGACAAAGAATAATAAATAACAAGACAGTGTGCAAATTATGCAGTGTGCAAAAAGTGTGCAAAAAAACCCAGTGAGGAAGTAATTACCTCTATTACACAGTGTGCAATAGAGTCCAGTGAGGTAGTAGGGTTTTTAGTGCTTTCCATTTTCTGGGGTAAGTGGGGTAAGAGTGTGTGTGCATGTACAGAAAAACCATCAGTTCAGTCTCTGCAGTTGAGGAGTCTGATGGCTTGGGGGTAGAAGCTGTTGCAGAATCTGGTCGTGCTGGACCGGATGCTGCGGTACCTTCTTCCCGAAGGCAGGAGGGAGAACAGTTTGTGTGAGGGATGGGTGGGGTCATTCACAATGCTGGTTGCTTTGCGGATGCTGCGGGTGGTGTAAATGTCCGTGATGGAGGGGAGAGAGACGCCGATGATCCTCTCAGCTGTCCTCACAATATGCTGGAGGGTCTTGCGGTCAGAGACGGTGCAGGTGCCAAACCAGGCAGTGATGCAGCTGCTCAGGATGCTCTCAATGGTCCCTCTATAGAAGAGTGTGAGGATGGGTGGAGGGAGACGGGCCTTTCTCAGCTTTAGAGACGCTGCTGGGCTTTCTTGGCTGTAGAGCTGGTGTTCAGGGTCCAGGTGAGGTTATCTGCTAAGTGGACACCAAGGAACTTGGTGCTCTTAACAATCTCCACAGAGGACCCGTCGATGTTGAGTGGAGAGTGGGTGTGTTGTGCTGTCCTGAAGTCAACAACCATTTCCTTTGTCTTGTCCACATTCAGGTGAAGGTTGTTGACTGTACACCAGTCTGTCAGCCGCTGCACCTCCTCTCTGTATGCTGACTCGTCGCCTTTGGTGATGAGACCCAGTACGGTTGTATAATCGGCGAACTTGATAAAGCTGTTAGAACTGTGTTTTGCAGCACAGTCATGAGTCAGCAGGGTGAACAGCAGAGGACTCAAGACACTGCCCTGGGGGGCCCCAGTGTTCAGTGTGAT
The DNA here is from genome assembly GCF_023375975.1 of Astyanax mexicanus. NCBI lineage: Eukaryota > Metazoa > Chordata > Actinopteri > Characiformes > Acestrorhamphidae > Astyanax > Astyanax mexicanus. Next base: position 41,442,080 of record NC_064422.1, on the reverse strand, counting down.
GGTGCTGGAGGTGCTGCCCTTGAACCGGACTGACTGGGGTCTCCCCGTCAGAAAGTCCAGGATCCAGTTGCAGAGGGGGGTGTTGAGGCCGAGCGAGCTTAGCTTCCTGATGAGGTTCTGTGGGATGATGGTGTTGAATGCTGAACTAAAGTCTATGAACAGCATTCTGACGTAAGTGTCCTTCTTCTCCAGGTGGGTGAGGGAGAGATGAAGGGTGGTGGTGATGGCATCGTCCGTGGAGCGATTGGGACGATACGCAAACTGCAGGGGGTCCAGTGAAGAGGGCAGTCGTGTCTTGATGTTCCTCATGACTAGCCTCTCGAAGCACTTCATGATGATGGGTGTAAGTGCAACGGGACGGTAGTCATTGAGGCAGGACACTGTGGACTTCTTCGGCACGGGAACGATGGTGGTGGACTTGAGGCACGTTGGGACAGTGGCGCTGCACAGGGAGATGTTGAAGATGTCTGTGAGAACATCTGTCAGCTGGTCTGCGCACTCCCTGAGCACTCTGCCGGGGATGTTGTCTGGTCCTGCAGCTTTCCGTGGGTTGACTCTGCGCAGAGTGTTCCTCACATCCACTGCAGTCAGGCACAACACCTGCTCGTCCGGCTTGGGCATGGTCTTTCTCGCCATCGTGTTGTTTTGTGCCTCAAACCGTGCATAAAAGTTGTTCAGGGCATCAGGGAGGGAGGCATCACGTTCACAGGACGGTGGCATTGTCCTGTAGTTGGTGATTGCCTGGATGCCCTGCCACATGCGCCGCGCGTCACCCGTGTCCTTGAAGTGGCTGTGGATTCTCTGGGCGTGTGCGCGCTTTGCCTTTTTGTTATTTTGTTATCAGGTTTCTTGAAATGTATCAGCTTGACCTTCGTTTCTTACAATATTTTATTTTCTGTATTTAGTTGAGTAGTTCTTGCTTCTCATAATCTGGATTAGAACATTACTCAAATATTCACTATTCACTGTATACCTGTAACTCTACCTCTTCACTACTTTACTTTAACTGATGCTCTCAAACACTTTATTAAGAGACAAGAAATTCAAGTAATTAACTCTTGATGAGTTCAGCACAGCTGTTAACTGAAAGTCTGAATGCAAAGCTGTCATCCAAAGGAAGAGGTGCTACTTTGTAAAATCTAAAATAAAAAATATATTCTGTTTTTAAACACTTTATTATTATTTACTAAATAATTCCATATGTTTTTATTTATAGCTTGGATAACTTTAGCATTGATCCACGATAAAGAACACTGTTGGTTGCCTGTAGATGCCGGTACTGAGCACAGGAGGGAGCCTGATCATCTCTTTTGACTCTGATGTATTTAAATATACACCAACTGCCTATGTACTGAACTACGTAGGTAATAATTCAAAATACAGTGGCATCTACAAATATACAATCTACAATTTGGCAGGTATTTTTCTGCTTTTGTTTGAGTAACTGTCTCTACTTCCCATATAGCATTAGTGTTGTCAGGAAGAAGGAGGATCACCACTCCAAATATTCCCATCCCAATAATCCAGTCCCATTCACTTAGGTATATTATTTGTTTATTTGATGATTTATTTATAATTCATTTAAAACACCACTTTTGGGCAAATACAACAAAATACAGCTTTCAGATCAGAAGAAACCAAACTTAAAAATCCACAAATCTTAACATGTCTCTCCCTCTCTTTACTTCATTTAATTTTAATAAAGTAGATTATACTGGAAACTTTCTTTTATGATAAACATGGATTTCTCCTTGTCCTCAGTTTCTTTTATGACTTTATTTTCTTTTATTGTTTTTTTCCCCCTTTTCTTCTATTTTTTTTACTTTTCGTGTTATATTTTCTTTTATTCTATTTTATTTTCTCGCATGTTCTTTTCTTCTCTTTTTTATCATATTTTCTTCTATTTTCTTTTCATGTTTTTTTCTCTTGTATTTTCTTTTCTTTTTTGTATTTTTTCTTCTATTTTCTTGTTTTTTCTTTGCTTGTCTATTTAATTTTCTTGTTTTTTTCTCTGTTCTTGTATTATCTTTTATTTCTTTTCTTTGCTTGTCTATTTTTTTATTGCATTGTATTGTATTTTTATACGCTCTGGTACCAGTAACCGCTCTACAAAGGTGTGACTAAGTGTGAGGCTTTGGGCTGTATTTTTATACCATGCTGCACAGGTGTGGCTGGTTAGCACTAATCACTGCCAGGGATTCTGGCAATTGAAGTTTCAGGACCAAACTCCTCCTTTCTCAGCTCCACTGCTGGTAGCCAGTGGTACATCACTTACCATCACAAAGGTTCTAAACAAATATAGATTATTATATTGTTGATACTGACTAATTAAAAATTACTTCTGATACTCAAAGATACAGAAGATTCAATCATTCCAGAGAACAATCCCTTTATCTAAAAAAGAACAAGCACCATCATTCGAACAGACTATTTAGATTCCATTCCTTTATTTGGGGAACAAATTAGATACAGAAATACACAAGTGCTTCGACATCAAACGCCATCCTTCATTTAAACCAATCAGAAACTGGGATTTAATAAGTTTATAATAAAGTGATCTAGATAGCTTTATATGGGTGGCTGTTCATATATGGATATAGCTATCGATATACCCAAAATTGTGATTAAACTCTGAACACTGAGGCCTAGTAACATCACGGCCGCGTCCCAATTGTGTACTACACTCTAATACTATAAAGGTATATAATTATACAGTAGTACCAGTCAAAAGTTTGGACACACTTTCTCAATAACGTTTTACTTACATAGTTAATGAATAGTGAAGAGATCCAGATTATGAAGGAACACATAAAGAATCATGTAGTAACTTAAAAGTGTTAAACAGACAAAAACAACTTTTCTAAGGCTGTTAACTCTGATGATCTAATCCTGAACAACAGAGGTAACTCTTGCTCCTCCTTTCCAGGGGCGTTTCTGATGAGTGCCAGTTTCATCATCATGTTTCAGATAGTGATTGCACTTGAAAAGTCCTCTTTTTTAATTAACTGATGGATATTTTTAACTCTACCTCTTCACTACTTTACAACTCTCAAACACTTTATTAAGAGACAAGAAATTCAAGTAATTAACTCTTGATGAGTTCAGCACAGCTGTTAACTGAAAGCCTGAATTCCAGGTGACTACCTTTAAAAAGGTGTTACTTTCAAGAATGTAAAATATAAAACATATTCTGGTTTGTTTAACACTTCTTCGTTTACTAAATATCTCTATATGTTTTTCTTCATAATTTGGTTGACTTTAGTATTAATCTACAATTCAGAATATTTTAAAATAATGAAAAAAAAACCCACTGAATTTTAGGTGGGTCCAATCTTTTGACTGGTACGGTCACACAAAAACTACCATGGTTAGCGGTTAGCATTAGTAATTAGTATACAATTGGAACACATCCCATATTGCTGTATTCTATTCATACTCTGTACTCTAGCTCAAGTGTTCACAGTGTGACACAGATAAACAGGGTGCACAGTAGTAGACTGAGTAGTCAGAACAGATGTGGCATGAGCTGTGTGTGTGAGTCCGTGTGGCCATCTGTCTGTCTGGATCAGAAGTGTCTGCTGCCCTGTGTGAAATAAGAGGTTAAATACAGCCAACATCCATAAACAAGTGCGTAACTAATGCTGCTGCGTTCCTCTTTAACTCGGGTATCGGAATTTCTGAGTTGAATGAATAATAGGATAGTTCAACTCGAATGTCCCCATGTTTCCTCGAAAGTTAGATTTCCTACTCGGAAATACAGGAGAGCCTCACCAACCCTGAACTCAAAATCCAAGAAGTAGTAAAAGCAGTAGTGCTATACAGTTTAATATGACTTCTATCTATTAGCATCTCATTAAACCTTCTATCTGTGGACATGTATCAGTTGTGGTAAACTCCAAAGTCTTTAGCTAACTATGTTTTTGGAAACTAATCGTTTAACTGTAATACAGTCAACTCTAAAGGAGAGGTCAGATTTCCTCCCAGGAGAGCCTCACTAACCCCGAGTTCAGAACCCAACAGGGCAATGTCACTTATATATATATAAGAGAGCACTTAAAATTGGTGTTTCTTTGATTTTACCAAATTTAAATCCTCTAGAATATGATCAAGAGGAAGCCATCAAACCACCAAGCTGAACTGCCTGATTTTTTATACCAGGAGTGACATAAAGTTATCCAAAAGCAGTGTGTAAGACTGGTGGAGGAGAACATGATGCCAAGATGCATGAGAACTGTGATTAAAAATCAGAGTTATTCCACCAAATATTGATTTATGAACTTTTAAAACGTTATAATATGAACTTATTTTCTTTGCATTATTTGAGGTCTGAAAGCTCTGCATATTTCTTTTATTTAACCATTTCTCATTTTCTGCAAATAAATAAATGCTGTCAATGACAATATATTTTCATTTAGAATTTGAGAAAAATGTTGTCTGTAGTTTATAGAATAAAACAACAATGTTCATTTTACTCCAACATAAACCTATAAATAGCAAAATCAGAGAAACTGATCCAGAAACTAAAGTGAGTGGTCTCTTAATTTTTTCCATAGCTGTATATATAAATCTATTAGTGTATCAATAAAACTGATAACTGTTTTTCTCAGGGTTTTTAAATAATTTGCTATATAATAATAATAATTTAATATCTGATTGTCTAATTTGAACATTGTCAACTCTGGCATGACATCATTCCCATATTTATTTTTCTTTCGACATCCGAGTTAAACGGAATGCAGCATAACTTCATTGCACAACAACTCCTTCATTGGTGGTTCAGCTTATAGATTTGTCTTGCTTTTTTCTACGTTCTATTTGGCTATGTTCACACGGCAGGTAAAAGTGGCTTAAATCCGGTCTTATTCTTTGTATGTAACACAGATGTGTAGTTTGTGCAGCAGTGTGAAAAACACACAAAATCACACTAAATCTGATATTTTGGCCACTTTATATTTGGGCCGCTTTAATATGTGGTACAGAAATCTGAATTCATACAGATTTAATATAGAAAAAAAGAAGACAAAAAAGGCTACGAGAAAAAAGAAAATGGACGACAGCAGTGAGTGAGGGCCAATTTATACTTCTGCGTCAAAACTACACTGTAGTTGTCCAGCGGCCTAAAGTGCTGCCACTATGATCAGGAGAGCGCTGGTTTGAATCCTGCCTGAGCCCTGAGAGAGCACAGTTGGCCTTGCTCTTTCTGCGTGTGTACAGTAGATGGCGATCTTTCCCTCCTCACTCCTAGGGTGATGTGGATCAGCACAAGGCTGCGTCTGTCTATTAGAACCGAGTCGCTGCGCTTTCCTCCGAGCGTTAGCGCTGTGATGCTACTCGACAATGCTGCATCAGCAGCAGTTTAAAAAGAGGTGGTGTCTGATTTTATATGTATCAGAGGAGGCGTGTGCTAGTCTTTACCCTCCTGGTGTTGGGGCATCACTAGTGATGGGGGAGGATGAAACTGAAACTTCATGTGAAGCGCTGTTCTATAGCGCATGCTCATCAGTTACACAGTGTAAACTGTTTACACTATTGTAAGATATGGGTCACATTGAAATGATAGAATGATGTAAAAAGCCTAGAAATAAACATTAGATTCAGTGAGAAAGTTGGATTTTGGCCACTTTCCCCTGCAGTGTGAACGTCTAGTATTGATTTAATTTGAGATGAAGCCAAGTTTGCTTTCCTCACTAACCCTTAAATCCATAGCATAAACTCTTAGTGTACAGGATACTCTAAAATGTGACTGGATTCCCTTTGTGAGTATCACAAATAGCTTCTTCCACAGGTTAACCAATAAATACATACATTTTTCAGAATACATTTTCCATTTCTACTGAAAAAAAGAAAGTGTGAAAAGTGAATAATACAGAGGGGTCAGTTAAATATCAATACACTTACCAGCTCTTACCTATATACAAACATTTAACCAATATTAAATGTACAAACACATGAGAAACTATTAACATATACAGTACCTACAGTCCTACAAGAGAGACTGCATTAGTCCAGACCCTGTCCAGATAAAACACACAGTTATAGACGTACAGATAGTGGTGCTACTGGTAGACCGCCACCGGTTGCATAGCTAACCCTGCTGCGGCCCAACTGCAGCCGAAAGAGCTGCCGCGCACTGGACACACAACTACAGATCGAGATACCACTGGACACGGTGGGTAGTGTGGTCTAATGGATCTTATTAGTGTTCTGGAAGATTTGTCGGTGTGCAGGAGACTGAGGGAACTTCGTTTTAGTGCACGTGAGCAGCTGGATCACACGCTGAATGGGACGAGGCCGGATGGAGAGCTGGCACACGGTGGAGTGTTGTTGGTTACGGCTCCAGGGTCCAGCCCATTTACCGTCCTCCTGCATTAACACACACACATACACACAGGTCTCCAGGTTAGATACTTCATCATAGGTAAAGGGGAATTCCACCAATGTTTGAAAACTTCTGCATAATTCAGGTGTAAAGATATAACCCAAGTCATTCAGGATGGTCTGGTGTGAAACTCTTCAAAAGCTACCTCTCAGAAAGTTGTTATATTATATTAAACTGGGCCACAAAAAAAATAGAATAGAATAGAATTGAGTGCTACAGACTAGTAGCTCTCCAGCCCAGAGGGTTGTTGAACCCAATTGCAGTTGATCTCAAAGCAGGTAAACCCAAAAAAATAGAAAAGAAAAAAAAAAAAAAACAGACTGCTCCTCAAGCAGGATCTAACCCGTGTCGTGAATTAGGACATAGCCGGGAAAAAAAAACTCTTTTATGGAGATAGGGAGGCCAAAAACTCCCGGAAAAACGAGAACGGGCTGAAACTAAAGCCACGCCGAGCGCAACAGAGAGACGGGGGAGGAACTTAAACAAAAGCTCATCAGAGAAGCATTTTATTTTTTATTTTTTTCCGGTGTCATTCACTATAGTTCAAACAACCTTACGCCTTTTGCCGACCCCAGCACTAAAGGGCAATTTACACCTCTGCATCGAATGCACAATGTAGCTTACATGCATCCTAGGTGTAGCTGCTTAGCCTACAGCCCCGCCTACAAATTTATGTCTTCGCAGTTAGGCTGCAGAATGATGCTGACACACAAACGCACAAGTATAAATGCTCACAAAGGCGTAGACCACTTGCACAGACTGCACATGTCATAAACTCAATGTTGACTCAATATAGGATATGCAGCTCTGTAAAAAAAAAATAAGAGACCACTTAAAAATGATGAGTATCTTTGATTTTACCAAATTGAAAACATGAAGATGGATCATCATGAGCCATCAAACCAAGCTGAACTGCTTGATATTTTGCACCAGGAGTGGCATAAAATTATTCAAAAGCATTGTGCACAACTGGTGGAGTTGTGATTAAAAATTTATGGAACAAAAAGCGGTTCTTCCATGGCAGGGGTCACTAATAAGCAGGTCATGGTCCAGTTTCAGACCAAGCTATTGTCGTACTATCTATTGATGGAGTTTATATTTTAACCAGCATAACACTCCTACACTCTAAAGTATTTTAAAGTATTTATTCTTCAAGGAATCGCAATTAAAGGACAGGAAAGTCTATCGCATGCATTGTAAATTCCATAAGGGAAACTACTCAACCAATCAGTTTGATGAATGATGCTTTGTTCCACTATGAGATATTCAGCTTTTTATTTGCAATTGATTTTTTTTAAAAACACTTATTTATTTACATAGTTTGTTTATAATCCACCCAACTGTGTGAAAACTGATAGTACTGTTGAATTATAAAAAAATCGTAATGTTGATATAACTAATAGGCTACTTCCGTATTCATGATATAGCAGTGAATCATAGTGCACTTTAGATATTGTAATATACCGTACCTTGGCTTGAGTCTTATTGGACTTAATTAAACAACTAGTATAGCAACAACTAGTATAGCAACATTTTTTTTTGCTCCCGACAAGGAATAGTTATCCTATTCAGCCAGAAAGCATGGTGGTGTTAGCCACTATGCTACTCTAGCTGTGCAGAAATCCATTCTCTAAGTTTCTATGGTCTACAATGAATCATTTCACACCAATCCATCCTGAATGACTTAGCTTAAACCTTTACAGCTCAATTCTACATAAATTTCGTACAATCAGTGGATATTCTCCTGTGCTGCAGTCGTGTGTCACTATCTGACACGACTACTGTCCAAGTCTTTTTCACGCTGACCTGTGCGTACATCCAGTTAACCCAGTTACCCGGGTAAAAATCACTTCTGCTCCAGTTGCAGAAGCACCAACCGAACGCACTGCATAATAATGCTGAATTAAACTGAATGTCTGCACAGGACTGCAGGAAAAAAGCCTATTATTATTATAGTCATGCATCTAGATAACCAGTGAAAGTTTACTAATATCCTATGTGCCATATTTACCATGCTGATTATATTTGGCCTATTTGTGAATGTCAGATTCATGCCAGCTGGATAGACAACTGTAATGTTAAAGAGTTGTGAGTGAATTAGCTGAATTAGGGAAACAAAAGTTTTGAAAAAAACAGAAGAGCTTCCAAAAGCTCAGGTTTTTACCTCAAACAATTAATTGTGTATTAATTATTCCCACAACCGAATTAAATTGGTAAGAATCATTTAGCAAAGCTTTCACACCAGCAGACTAGTAGACCAGCAGCAGAATGAGAGGAAATCATGAGAATTAGGTCTAAAATAGGACTTTAGACATGATACACAACCTAAAAAAAGGACACAGAACAGTCAACCCAAACTTAGTACATCCCAGAAATGAGCAATAAAGCAAGCGAGTAACTCTCAACTGCAATCAGAAGACAACCGATTAAAAAACCTTTGCTGCTTTTATTACATTTTAAACACATGGGCACTGTTTATCCAGTCTATTTTCAGGCCTAGCAACGGTGTTTGTGAATACTAAACAAACTAAAGTGATCCAGACTATGAAGGAACACATAAGAAATCATGTAGTAACTTAAAAATGTTAAACGAACCAAAATACTCTGTGAAGAAGCATTTAGGTGCTCTTATCAGGAGAGCTGTTAACTTGTGGTTTCTAAGGCTGGTAACTCTAATAAACTGAAAACTGAAACTCTTGCTCTTCCTTTCCTGATGAGTGCCAGTTTCATCATTATAACGTTTTTCATGGTCTAAAGTCATTAAAGTTCTTGAAATTATTAAAATTGACTGATCTTCACTTTTTAACATAATGCTCTCAAACACATTAAGAGACAAGACATTCAAGTAATTAACTCTTGATGAGTTCAGCACAGCTGTTAACTGAAAGCCTGAATTCCAGGAGACTCTACCTCAAGCTGACTGAGAAAATCCAGCCAAGACGTGCAAACCGTCTATCTAAGCAAAAGGTGCTACTTTGAGGTATCTAAAATAATAAAAAAAAAAACATTCTGGTTTGTTTAGCACTTTTTGTGTAGTAAATAATCCAATTATTCCATTGATTTTCTTCATAGTTGGGACAACTTCTTTTTTTTTTATTTGAATTTAAGGTTTGTCCAAACTTTTGACTGGTACTCTATAAAGTCCAAGACTTTGCTTTATCCCTTTATGGACAGCTAAACTGCCCCTTAGGGTTGGTTTCCCAGACATGGTGGATTAGGTCTAGTCATAAACCCTATCCGGACGGGATTAGTTTCTCAAGGGGACGTCTGTGGGGGAAAAAAAAAAAATTCACACTTCTACCCAGTGATAAAACTCTTGCATCCGGACTGCAATTTAAAAAAAAAAGGAGGACCAGTGAGTTTTTAGTCTTTTTCTTGGTCACATAACATCACGTTCAGTAGCTCCTCCACTTCCACTCGCTGTGGGGTTTGCGCGGATCTCAGAGGAAACGTGTACATTAGCTATAGCTCACATTAATCCTCTGTACTGTTTTGTTCTGTTATTTGTTTGTACTGAGCGGGTCGACCCGAGTCCGAGTCTTGGTTCCTTCCAAGGTTTCTTCCTCTCAAAAGGAAGTTTTTCTTTGCCACTGTGTCACCATAAAAATTGGCATCTCTGTGGTGCTGCTCATAAGAGGCGTGGACCTGTTTTTCTCTGTAAAGCTGCTTTGTGACAACCTTTGTTGTAAAAAGTGCTATATAAATAAAATTGAATTTAATTTAATTTAATTAAATTGAAAGTGTAATTGTGGTGCGCGGCAGTGGACAAATAGAAATTTAATAATAGTAAAGCGAAAAACAGTAGATAATTTAGAGGACGTCTCAGAAAAGCACATACATGGTCGTTCTGGACAGGAATAAAATCACAGATTACCTCCATAAAAGAGAAAACTACCCCAGGACAGCCTGAGAAACTAATCCCGTCCGGACAGAGCTATATACTACAAGAAAAATCTAAAATGCTGTTTGGGAAATTCACCCATAATTTCCTTTCTATGTTCCACAGACTTTGTAATATGATCCTAAAAGAAAAAACTAATACGCAGCAACACATCTCCATTTCCGACCTCTAAACATATTTTTCCATCCACAGCATCATCTCACACTGCAGTACTGTACTGTGTGTGTGTGTGTATATGTGTGTGTGTGTGTGTGTATGGCAGTGCAGAGTGCTCTATAACACTGCAGATGCTTAAGTCCCACAAAGCCTTGCGTTTGTCCCAGAACTTAAACTGGTACAGCCCTCCCTGGAGAAGCAGGAAACATCGCCAGGCTTTTACCGGCATAGTGTCCTTCTTTGTATCGGGAAAACTGCGGCCAAAAGGCAACCAGATAGACAGACAGATCATGAAAGAAACCACTGTGTCAGCTTAACATTGACTGTGAACTCCATAAGGCCCCTCTTGTTCATGGCGTCTCATGTTTAAGGTCATCAGCCTCGTCTAAAGCCTCGGATACACTACACGACTTTTTTTATACGTAAAAATAGATTATAAACAGACTGGGTATCCTCCAGCTACCGACAGAGTTTCCCAATTTTTATGGTGAATAAAAAATAAACAAATGTTCATCACACTCTAAACAATTAGGGGCCCTATTTTAGCGCATTTATCATTCATAAATCTGTACTGGAGTAGAAGTGTAGAATTTCAGAAACTTGGTTTTATTAGTCTCACTATTTTATAGATACTGAGACTAACATATAATAGTTATAGATCCCTCCCTTAGATGAAGTCTGCTGGCTAACTAGTTCATGCTCAACTGTGATACAAGCACAAAATGTATTATTTGAATGTTCTTACAGTATATCTCCTGCCTTTGCTCACTTGCCATGGACAGTAGGTATAGATCCCTCCCTCAGGTGAAGTCTGCTGGTTAACTATTTCATGCTCAACTGCGATACAAGCACAAAATGTATTATTTGAATGTTCTTACAGTACATCTCCTTTATTTGCTGACTTGCCACGGACAGTAGGTATGGATTCCTCCCTCAGATGAAGCCTGCTGGCTAACTAGTTCATGCTTAACTGCGGTACAAGCACAAAATGTATTATTTGAATGTTCTTACAGTACATCTCCATCTGCTGACCTGCCACGGACAGTAGGTATAGATCCCTCCCTCAGATGAAGTCTGCTGGCTAACTAGTTCATGCTTAACTGCGATACAAGCACAAAATGTATTATTTGAATATTCTTAAAATACATCTCCTTCATTTGCTGACTTGCCATGGACAGTAGGTATAGATCCTTCCCTCAGATGAAGTCTGCTGGCTAACTAGTTCATGCTTAACTGTGATACAAGCACAAAATGTATTATTTGAATGTTCTTACAGTACATCTCCTTCATCTGCTGACTTGCCAAATAACAGTAGGTACAGATTCCTCCCTCAGATGAAGTCTGCTGGCAAACTAGTTCATGCTTAACTGTGTTAGAAGAACAAAACTTATTATTTGAATGTTCTTACAGTACATCTCCTTTATTTGCTGACTTGCTATGGACAGTAGGTATAGATCCTTCCCTCAGATGAAGTTTGCTGGCTAGCTAGTTCATGCTTAACTGCGACAGAAGCACAAAATGTACTATTTGAATGTCCTTACAGTACATCTCCTTCATCTGCTGATTTGCCACGGATAGTAGGTATAGATCCCTGCCACAGATGAAGTCTGCTGGCTAACTAGTTCATGCTTAACTGCGATAGAACCACAAAATGTATTATTTGAATGTTCTCACAGTACATCTCCTTCATCTGCTGACTTGCCATGGACAGTAGGTATAGATCCTTCCCTCAGGTGAAGTCTGCTGGCTAACTAGTTCATGCTTAACTGTGTTAGAAGTGTTGATTTGCCACAGACAGTAGGTATATATCTATTTCTCAGATGGGGAATTTAGCCAATCAGCACAGAATCAGAGCTAAAAATGAGGCTAAGTCGTGTAGTGTAACTCAGGCTTCAAGCAATACAACAGCATTTGTCCATATACAGAACCTACAGGCCATGCAGCGAGTTCAGGCTGGTGACTAAAAACATTGTCCACCCCTTTCGGTTCAGGAAGTTAAATACATTTAAAAATACAGTCAGAGCAGCACACTTGTGGAGTGCACCTCCATGATGCGAAAGAGCCGGACCACCACCAAGCAGTTAATGGAAACATAGTGAAATAAGTGATCAAGTCCTAAAAGATCGGAGGAACGTATTCTAAATGGGTTAAAGAAAGGGGTTGGGGGGCTTGTTAACCAGCATGCAGGAACCCCCCCCTCAAACAGAGCTTCTACTACGCTCTCATTTGCTCATTTACCCAGCAGCAATGCAGGAAATATCACCCTCTCTCTTCTGCTGGGGAGAAAACACACACACACACACAAAGGGTTCTGGACTTACACCTCAAAACATTTTAACTGTATTTTATTGACTGATACAAGCCAATTGTGAGCCTGAAATACACACATTCCAGTGACACTGTTGTACTGAGCAGTTGACTAATTGGTGGCAAAATATCTTAATATATTAAAATATTTAGGGATGCACAATGATATAGAAATCAGAGCGATATATGAGGATAACTGCTAAAAATATTGGCATAGCATATATTTTATCTTTTATCTATAGTGTAATCTGATATTTAAAAAACAGGGTAGGTGATTCCTGGCTTCCTATGTCTATATTTGTGTCTATATGTCTACATTTGTAAATAAATTAAGTTAAATCAAACAAATGCAGAACATCTACAATTGTAAGCAAGTTTTTTTTCTGCCTCTGTAGCTGATCAAACCTTGAATACAATATTTTCAGCAATCCCTAATCTATGGATACTGTTTCGTGAGAAAAGAGTAAATTAATAAATAACCAAATAAATAATGTAGGTAATGTACAAAAGCTGACAGGGTCCGAGACTATTTAGTAAGGGTCCCCTGACTCAAATTCCCAAGCTTTATGAATTCTCTGACTATTCAACCCATGTGTTAACATTTACAGATGCAAACATGGGTTTCTACAGAAATGACAGTTCAGGGGAACTGTGGCAGTCATTATAAAGATACTGTGTTTAAAGGCGGCATATTATAACTCTTTATTACACAAGTTACAGTAAGTCTACTGGCTACACAAAAAACAAAAATCGCTCTCACATAAAGAGATCTCACACGCTCTATTCTTGCCAGTTTTAGTTTCTCTTAGAATGAGCCATTTAAGGGCTCTGTCACTTTTATGCAAATAAGCTGTTGCTGGGCGTTAAACACACGTTAGTGTTAGCTTGTGCTAAATGGCAAAACACAAGAAGCTAATTCATGCTTAACTACAACTGAAACACAAAGTTATTACATCTCCCTTGACTGCTGGCTTGCCACAGACATTAGGTATAGATCCCTCCCTCAGACAAAGTCTGCTGGCTAATCCTGCTGTCTGAGGTTTACAACCAAAATAGCCAAAATCTTCAACTTTTCAACTGATCTAGTGGGCGGGGCTTTGGTGACCTCACAATAAGGGAGCCATGCAAATGGCATATAGAAGCCCATGATTCCTGACACCAAACACTTTCAGCTAATTCACCTCTCAAAAAAAAAGATGAATGGATAATGTTTGATCTAGTACAGGGGCTACATTTACAACTTCTTAATTATCAACAGATACGATGTGAAATATAATATCAAAATTGCCTCATAATTCCCATATCAGTGCATCCCTACTTATATTACTGCAAAAAAAACAATATATGCTCCTTTAATTCTCTCATTCTCATTTTTTCATTGTTAATGAGTAAAAGTGATATGGTTTATGATTTATGTTTGATCAAGTTTATTAAGATAAAGGAAGGCATACTCACGCTTTGTCAAAGTACGATGTGTGCAGTGAGTGGGAATACTGTGTAAAGTCCCCGTTAATCAGGTTTCCATTCGCGTTGATGACGTAGTTCTTTCTAGCTGCCTGATCTTTAGCAAAGTTTCTACAAGCAGCGAGTTTAGACTCTAATGCCTGAAACAAAAATGCAAAAGAGGCTCTGTACAATGAAGTCCTGAGTACAAAGAACATTTTATTAATCATATTTCTCACATTTATAAGTGTCAAATAATTGATGTCCATTTAGGCACACCACACACTTACCCCAACTTTGCGTAGTAAATCACCTACTATATTGAGAGCTGATATTCTGGCAGCCGGAGTGAGGGCCGAATTATTACAGCCATTGGCCAATGCTGCAAAAAAAAATAAATACAATTATTACACATGCATTTACTCATTCAAAATGTAGATTTTTTTTATGCTAAGATTCTGTTTTAATATATATATATATATATATTTATATATTTTATCCTTAAAAGAATTTAATTTATTCTGAATATAAACCAGGGCTGCATGATATTGTAAAAATACTGACCCTGCAATCTACAGGGGTTGAACAAAGAAACTGAAACACCTGGTTTTAGAGCACAATTATTGATTGTGGTGACGGACAGTTCTGGTGGAAACAGGAGAGCTGAGGTGCACATTGAATTCTGCCGTGATTTGATCAGCCGTGGTTTTATGTTTTTTGGATACAATCCGGGTTAGCACCCGAACATCCCTTTCAGACAGCTTCCTCTTACAGCGTCCACAGTTAATCCTGTTGGATGTGGTTGGTCCTTCTTGGTGGTATGCTGACATTACCCTGGATACCGTGGCTCTTGATGCATCACAAAGACTTGCTGTCTTGGTCACAGATGCTCCAGCAAGACGTGCACCAACAATTTGTCCTCTTTTGAACTCTGGTATGTCACCCATAATGTTGTGTGCATTGCAATATATAGAGCAGAACTGTGATCTTACCCTGCTAATTGAACCTTCACACTCTTACTGCTCTTACTGGTGCAATAATGTGCAATTAATGAAGATTGGCCACCAGGCTGCTCCAATTTAGCCATGAAACCTCCCACACTAAAATGACAGGTGTTTCAGTTCCATTGTCCAACCCATGTATTTCCTTTATGCAATATATATACATATATACATAACTAAAAAACAGAATTATATTCACAAAACAAAATTTATCTTAATTCCATAGAAATGCACCAAATTAATTTTGCAATCTAATACCCTATCATAGCTAATTGTTTGTTCTCGCCAGTTGAGTTATTGTGCCTTAATATTTAAGAATGGCGGCACTAGAGAACTACCTGAAGGTACTATATACTATACTGTGTATTAACAATGTTTTACTAAACTATCTTTGCACTTTAAAAGCTCTCAGCGTCTTGTCAGGATCCTTAGAATTGCACAAATGAAGTGTGGAGCTACTTTAAGCTTGTTAATGGTGTAAAAATAAGACATTTCTTTGCATAACTCTATGCCCCTATCATCAGCATTATAAGCATTTAGGGAGCATTAGAGTTAAAAGCGCTGTATATGGGAATGCTGGGGGCAAATGGAGGTGGGCTATTCAACAAAAGTTTGTACTTGTTATCATATTTTACACCAGATTTCTCCTTTAATTTAAGGGTTTTTTTTCCAGACAGGGACTAAACTATATTAAACAGACCTGGAACTTCAAAATTTTGTGTTTCTTTGATTTTACCAAATTGAAAACCTCTATAATATAATTAAGAGAAAGATGGATGATCATAAGCCATCAAACCAAACTGAACTGCTTGAATTTTTGCACCAGGAGTAAAGGCATAACGTTTTCCAAAAGCAGTGTGTAAGACTGGTGGAGGAGAACGTGATGCCAACATGAATTAAAAAACTGTGATTAAAAACCAGGGTTATTCCACCAAATATTGATTTCTAAACTCCTAAAACTTTATGAATATGAACTTGTTTTCTTTGCATTATTTGAGATCTGAAAGCTCTGCATCTTTTTGTTATTTCAGCCATTTCTTATTTTCTGCACATTAAATTTCTAAATGACAATATTTTTATTTGGAATTTAAGAGAAACGTTGTCAGCAGTTTATAGAATAAAACAACAATGTTTAATTTACTTAAACATATAACTATAAATAGCAAAATCAGAGAAACTGATTCAGAAACTGACGTGGTCTTTTCTTTTTTCCAGAGCTGAGGAGATGATAGTCTACCTTTCTGGTTGTTGAAGGCATTGTCCAGGCTCTGGCTAAGTGGTGTAGCAGGTAATGAGAGCGATGCCTGCACAGCAGAGTCGGTTTTCTCATTGTCTGGAGTGGGAGAGCTGGGAGCAGACATCCGGGTGACCTCAGGCTGCCTCTCCCGCACAGCTAACTCCTGCCTCAGGTCTGAAACACACACATACAAAACACATATAAACAAAATACTGTAATAAAATATAGAGATGCACCTACTTTATAAATGAATAATGAAGTGATCCAGACTATGAAGGTACACATAAGAAATCATGTAGTAGCTTAAAAGTGTTAAACAAACCAAAATACTCTGTGAAGAAGCATTTAGGCGCTCTTAAGCGGATCGCGCGCGAGAGAGAGGAGCAAAGACGCGGAGAGCGCGAGGGCGAGAGAGAAATCTGATAAACTTATCCTGTACAACATAGGGAACTCTTGATCTACCTTTATTGGGGCGGTCCTGATGAGTGCCACTTTCATCATCATCATCATCATTATCAACATCAAGGTTTTTGATGGTCTTTTTTGCGACTGCACTTAAAGATACTTTCAAAGTTCTTGAAATTGACTTTAGGACTGAGTGACCATCAATTCGTAAAGTATTTTTTCTTTACTTTGAGTAGCACTTTTTTTTTTAGTTGAGTAATTCTTGCCATTATATGTATTAGAACATTACTTACTACAGCTGTTAACTGAAAGTCATTCCAGGTAAAGCTGACTGAAAAAATGCCAAGATGTGCAAAGCTGTCATCTAAGCATGAGGTGCTACTTTGATGTTTCTTAAATACAAAACATATTCAGTTTTTTTTATATACTAAATAATTTCATATGTGTTTCTTCATAATGAAGAAAACCATGAATTTAAGGTGTGTCCAAACTTTTAACTGCTTATGTACATAAACATGTATTAAATGTAGAGGCACAGGACTACAATTGGCTGGTTAATCACTACTACTACTACTAGAGAAACATAGAGAAATCATATACACTGCCATGGCAAGAGTCATGGGACAGAAACTAGTATAATGTGGGGCTTTTTGTAGTATAATGTTGATGTGTTGATTTCTGTTACAGTAACTTGTCTATTTGCACAGACAGTATATAGCCAGACATTGCTGGTCACGATCATTATGAAACATTGCACTGCTAGTGCACCTCAATGTAATTCAGTAATTCAGATCAAAATGTGAAACTTATATATTATATAGATGTATTAAACACAGAGTGATTTTTATTTTAAGCGTTTATTTATTTTATTGTTGATGATTATGGCTTACAGCCAATGAAAATTGTAATATTATATTATATAAGAACAACTGGTACTTTTGGCAGTACTGTGGGCAGTGTGCCAAGTCCTGCTGGAAAATGAAATCTGCATCTCTACAAAAGTTGTCAGTAGCAGAGGGAAGAATGAAGTGCTGTAAGATTTTGTGGGAAAACAAACCTGCACTGACTTTAGACTTGATAATAAAACACAGTGGATCAACACCAGCAGATGACATGTCTCTCCAAACCATCACTGATCATCAGTAAATTTTACATTTCATTTAAAGGAAATCAAGGGAGCAGAGTCTGGAGGAAGAGTGGAGAGACACACAGTCCAAACTGCTCGAGGTCATCAGTGAATCAGCGGAGGTTTTACATTGTTTAACTGAATTACTGGAATAAAGTAACTTTACCAAGACAGACAGTTAAATACAGTTTGAATAAATTAGATAAATAAAAATGCACCTCTAGCCTCGTCCTTTAATCTCTGCACAGACACCAGGAGAGACTCTTTCTCATCCAGTTCACTCTCCAGAAAGGCGTTCCTCTCTATGGCCTGATTCAGTCTCTGCTCAAAATCCTCCAGAGAGGTAATAGTAGCCCTGCAGGAAATAAAAAAATACTGAGATGTGAATATAAGGATTATAATAGTCTAAATCTGACACAATTCAACCACAGACACACTCAAATAAATACCAAGGTCAGTTAACTGACCACCTTTCTCTCATCTTGTCTTAAAACACAAGGGAACTACAATAGAGCTGACCCCAGGCCTTTCACCCTACCTGTCTATATTGTCTACATGTATATAGAGCATGTTAATGATGTATTTTATGTGGAAAAAATGTGAAAGGATATAAAAAATGACCAATTTTCAATAAAGAATAAAGTAGGCCATCAAAACACTGAGGTCAGCGCAGATTACGCAGTTATGTAAAATCTCATATGTCACAGAAAAGCCGCTTGTTAACTTGGACAATACTGATATTTCATATCTAGTTAAAACAAATACTGACAGTTCTAGAGGGAAAAGACTGAAAAAAGCAAATATATCCATTCCTAAGCTGTTCCTAAATTAACTAAATTATCACACATTACCAACCTGAAATCTCCACAAACTTAGTTAATTTCCAATGCTACCTACCAGCTATAAGCTGTTTTTTTTTTTACAAAACTTATATTTGTTTTTTTTTTTTGTTTTTTTTTTTAGATCATTTGTTTTTAGTATTGCCGAGTAGCATCACAGCGCTAACGCTCGGAAGAAAGCGCAGCGACTCGGTTCCGATAGACAGACGCAGCTTTGTGCTGATCCACATCACCCTAGGAGTGATGAGGGGAAAGAGCGCCATCTACTGTACCCACCCAGAGAGAGCAAGGCCAATTGTGCTCTCTCGGGGCATCGGCAGCTGATGCTGAGCTGCATGACCGGGATTCGAACCAGCGATCTCCTGATCATAGTGGCAGCGCCTTAGTCTGCTGGACCACTCAGTGCCTATAATCTAATTTCTGTGACAGAAAGAAAAAATGATCGCTGATTCAATCTGCTGGTATTTAAATTGATGGTAAATTGATGGTAAATTGATCAGTTGATATAAAGGACAAAAAAGTATGTTAAGTACAATTAAGAAGGTAACTGTGACATTAGAATAAATACAAAAGTTTTACTTAGAAAAACTCCACATAACGCAAACAATTTGTTTAGAAATATCTTTTACTACTGAGACAGATGGAAACAGCATTAAAGAAATGAACACACATGCTAATTAAAAATTTAAATATGGACATATGTATACACAACGTTCTTAATGTATAAACAACTGCAAAATACATTCTTATTTTTACACTATTTAAATTGGCCTTCTAAAAATGTCAAAGCTAGACATATATAAATTACTAGAGACTCAAACTTGAGTAAAAGTGCAAGTGCTCTTTAAAAAAAAAGAGACTAGAGAAGTTGAAGTGTTCTTGTGTCTACCTGCCATACATGTAATTTATGTCATCTGTTTATGTTTTTTGTACTTATTTTAATGCGTTGTGTGCAGTGATGGTATAGTTACTTTGAAAAAGTAATCCGATTACTGATTACTCCTTTAAAAAGTAACTTAGTTACTTTATGGATTACTTTATTAGTTACTTTAGGCAGCTGCAGACACCACCTCCCGCCGCCTTAACATAAACATTATAACCAGTTTTGCCAATACTGCCTTTATTGGAAAATGCATTTTTAACAGCAACAATTTATCTCTATTAAGTTGCACTATTTCCTAAAAAAAATTGTTTTTTTTTTATAAAAATAAAAAAATTAACTTAACATAAATATTTTTTTTTTATAAAAAAATAAAATATGGTCTTTCTTGATTTTACTAAACATAAATACTTGTTTTTATAAAAAAATATATATAAAATAAAGAAAGTCTTTCTTGACCTGACATATTTAACACTGTAAAACTGAACATTGAACCTGTTGTTCTCTGCAGGGCAGCAAGGAGTGGTTTTATAAAACAGAACCGTGTATATGGTCTAGACCAGGGATCACATATTTGCAGACTGCGGTCCGGGTCCGGACCCAGACGTTGTCCAATACGGACCCATACCGGACCCAACTACTGAGAAGGATTTAATTCTGACAGTGTTCATTTAAAGCACCGGAACTTTTCTTGTCTTTACGGTATGTGCGTTCTGCGCCACAGTGAACTTCCAATCACGTGTGGTGTAAAATCTTTAAATGCTCTCCTCTGCCAATCAAATTTGTGGCAGACCGCTGCCCTGGCTAGTGAATTGGGACGTGGCCGCAAAAAAAAACGCCTTTATAAAGAGACGAAAACGGGCGGAAACTAAAGACACGCCGAGCGCGAGAGAGAGAGAGACAGGGGAGAAAGCGAGACGCGTGTGATTGGGGAAGAGCGGAGGGGGAATGGGTAAGGGAGCGGTGTGTGTGTGTGTGTGTGTGTGTGTGTGGTGGAGATGAGGTGGAGAGAGAGAGAGAGAGTAACGCACAGTGACTTAAATAAGTAACTTTAATCTGATTACTGGATTGGAAATAGTAACGCGTTAGATTACTCGTTACTGAAAAAAAAGAATCAGATTAGAGTAACGCGTTACTAAGTAACGCATTACTGACATCACTGGTTGTGTGTTTCCTGGAGGGAGTGATTGATGCACTAAAGTACTTAACATTTTTTATACTTAAAAATGTAGTATTTTGCAGCATTTAGTATTTAAGTATAGTAGTAAAGTAAAAATAATACTCCAGTAGATACAAATACAGCATTTTAGTACTTAAGTACAGTAGTGAAGTAAAAATAATACTCCAGTAGATACAGATACAGTATTTTAGTACTTAATCAGTAATGCTTAAGGAAGCCTCACCTCTTAGCTCTCTCTAGGTCATCGTTGGCCTGCTCCAGCTCTCTGACGTATTTGTGCAGTTGCTCCTTAATGCTCCGGGTCTGGCCCAAGTCATCCTCCAGCACAGAGATCTGCTTATAGCTCTGAGCATACTGCTGCTCCAGCTTCTCCTGAACACAGAGATAAACACAGAGACAGGCTGTATCAGTACTCACCGCACACATCATCCATTTTTCAGGGCGGTCATTGCGCTTGAGCACTTTATAACCCTCAGTGTACGAGAGTGTGACCCATATCCGGCACTTTCTCAGGCTGGGTTTAATGCAGGGTCTGTGTCTGACCTACATTTTCTCACACACAGCTTTGTTGTCTTGTTGAGAAAGCAATTTGGCTTTCTCAGAACAAGCGCGCTGTGCAGCACCAGCATTTTTCACACTTAATACAGAGGCCCTGGCAGCATGTACCCGGACATTATCAAACACACTGCATTTGCTCTGTGTTTTGGGCTCCTGTTCTCACAATTTTTGTCAATTTTCCGCCTGATATTACACACCTAAATCATGAAGATTTCGATTCAAACATTACATAAAAAAATCATGTTAAATAAGAATAATACAATTAAAAAATAAAATTGGCACTTTCCTAAACTTCTTTTTATCTAAAATCAATATTTTAGCAAATACAAATCAAACAGTTCATGTCCCCCAACCCTTTTGTTTTATTACAACTGTCTAGTTTCTATTAGCTGTGTCAAACGATTAAAAAATGTAATCAGATTAATCACAAAAAATATTCTGTGATTGACTGCAAATAATTGCACTTCTAATTGTTCTTCTTAAGATGCAAGTTTTTAAATTGGATATTTTAATGTAAAAAAAAAAGAGAATGAATGTACGAAATGTAAAATGTAATTATATTTATATTAGTGGTGTCTAAAATTAAAATACTAGTATATACACTTGTATATTTGAGGGGAGATAAAGCTTAAATATTAATATGTCACATTTGTCATGCCAATCTGGCAGATATTTCTCTTCTTAAAATACTGCTATACAGTATATACCCTATAAAAATACATACAGCTCTGGAAAAAATAAGAGACCGTTTAAAAAAACAAACAAAAAAAAAAGATACATTTCTTTGATTTTACCAAATTTAAAACCTCTGAAATATAAACAAGAGGAAGATGGATGATCACAAGCCATCAAACCACCAAACTGAACTGCTTGAATTTTTGCATCAGGAGTAAAGCAGCATAAAGTTATCCAAAAGTAGTGTGTAAGACTGGTGGAGGAGAACATGATGCCAATATACATGAAAACTGTGATTAAAACCAGGGTTATTCCACCAAATATTGATTTCTGAACTCTTAAAACTTTATGAATATGAATTTGTTTTCTTTGCATTATTTAAGGTCTGAAAGCTCTGCATCTTTTTTTTTTTATTTCAGCCATTTCACATTTTTTGCAAATAAATGCTCTAAATGACAATATTTTTATTTGGAATTTGGGAGAAATGCTGTCCATAGTTTCTAGCATAAAACAATGTTCATTTTACTCAAACATAAACCTATAAATAGCAACATCAGAGAAACTGATTCAGAAACTGAAGTGCTCTCTTCATTTTTTCCAGAGCTGTATATATATTGAAATATCTTGTAGCCCTAGTTCACAATACATGTACAGGTGTCCGAACATTTTTGTCCATTTAGTTTATCATGTGCTAGAGATTTATCTGAAGCCCAAAAGGAACACACACCTTATTTGTTTAGGCCTTTTAGACATTTTATGGCAATTTCAATAAATTCAATTGCCAATTTATCAAACAATATATTGAATACATGACCTGAAAAAGTTTGCTGACTTCAATACTGGCCCTTGTTTTTACTAAGCAGGAAGCGCCAATTAATGTGAATGAGCCGGGGTGTTAAATTTAAAACCAGAATTTTTTTAAAAAGTACTTCTTCAGAACATTTCAACATTTTTAAATCACAATTACAATGTCGGAATATAATAATAATAATAATAATAAATAATAGTTTAGTTTTTTTTTTATATTTTTTTTTTATTTTTTTCCATTTTCTCCCCAATTTACACGGCCAACTACCCAACCCACTCATTAGGACTCCCCCTATCACTAGTGATGCCCCAACACACCAGGAGGGTGAAGACTAACACATGCCTCCTCCGATACATGTGAAGTCAGCCACCGCTTCATTTCGAGCTGCTGCTGATGCAGCATTGCCGAGCAGCATCACAGCGCGCTCGGAGGAAAGCGCAGCGGCTCGGCTCCGGTACATCAGCTCACAGACGCCCTGTGCTGCAGACATCACCCTAGGAGTGATGTGGGGAGAGAGCGCCATCTACTGTACCCACCCGGAGGGAGCAGGGCCAATTTTGCTCCCTTTAACGCCGGCAGCTTGATGGCAAAGCTGCATGAGCAGGGGTTCGAACCTGCGACCTCCTTATGATAAATAATAGTTAAAACAAGTTAAGTACATTTTGAGAGAAATTACATTAATATATCATTAAATCAGTAAAAAATGGTCTTGTAGGGACAACAGTATAGTTCAAATCAATTATTTCCTGGACAATATATCATTTAAATTCTGAACAGGATGCAACACACGCTGTAGTTAGATCTCGAATGGAAAAAATCATATTTTATGCAGAACATCTCATTAAACAAAGGGACATTGAAGCTGATACAACAATATCGCCTACACAACATGAATTTCTGAGTGTCTCTAAGTGTAGCCCGGATCAATATCTACTTCTCTCGCACAACTTCAGCATTTTAATTACAGAGATCCAAATCTCTACAGTATATATAAATGTGCTGCAACATTTCCAGTAAGCCGTATAACAGCATTTTAGAAGCACTCTGGATAAAAGAGCAGGCAGAGGGGATTTTTGAAAAGAGCATTGCATAATGTTTAGAAAACAGTGCCATGCACTTGTGTAATATGGCACATAATATTAATAATCTCCAGGAAGAGATATATCCTGTAGCCCTGCCAGGAAAGAGATGCTACTTCCAGTCCTGGCGCTCTCAGGAGGACGCCATGTGATGTGATACTGCGTCTCACTCATCACTCAATACATGTCAGTCTAATATCCAGACAAGGCGTCGGGAAAAAAAAACAAAAACAAATAAGTATACGGACTAGGGCCGAGGACAGATTAAGGATAGTCTGGGCTTCCCACTAACCCCCCTCTGAAACATGAAACTGTTCAAATAGCTTGTTGTTTTCACAAATAAATTGGCCAAATTCACTCAATTTAATCAGTGTCAAAGATAGCATTCATCAGACAAATTGCTTGTCTAAAAATTTTAATAAATGCAAAATTGCTAAATTAATTTGTGTCTCTGCGCTTAAGAGAAGTTGAATATAATAATTTTAAAACAATACAAATTCAGAGACATTAAATAAGGGCCTGAATCGCATATTTGCAACAAAACGTCTGTTATGAAATATGGTAACTTGCCTGGCAATTTGTAGGTCCCTAGAGAGTCAAGGTAGACATGGTAAACAACTTCTATGGAAGTCAAGGGCCCCATAGCAGGGGCCCTCGTGATCAAGGGCTCTTCTCTAGGGCCCACTTGTAGGGGCTTTCATAACCAGGGCTCTCTAAAAATATACCCCCCCTCTTTCCTAGTTAGAGCAGTGCCACAACGCCTCATCCATTTTTATAAGGCCCCCAAAAGCATGGCTAGAGCCCCCAAAAGCATGCCTAGAGCCCCCAAAAGCATGGTTAGGACCACCAAAAGCATGGCTAGAGCCCCCAAAAGCATGGCTAGGGGCATCAAAAGCATGGCTAGAGCCCCCAAAAGCATGGCTAGAGCCCCCAAAAGCATGTCTAGAGCCCCCAAAAGCATGGCTAGGGGCATCAAAAGCATGGCTAGAGCCCCCAAAAGCATGGCTAGAGGTCCCAAAAGCATGGCTAGAGCCCCCAAAAGCATGGCTAGGGGCATCAAAAGCATGGCTAGAGCCCCCAAAAGCATGGCTAGGGGCATCAAAAGCATGGCTAGGGGCATCAAAAGCATGGCTAGAGCCCCCAAAAGCATGGCTAGAGGTCCCAAAAGCATGGCTAGAGCCCCCAAAAGCATGGCTAGAGGTCCCAAAAGCATGGCTAGGGCCACCAAAAGCATGGCTAGGGGCATCAAAAGCATGGCTAGAGCCCCCAAAGCATGGCTAGAGCCCCCAAAAGCATGGCTAGGGCCACCAAAAGCATGGCTAGAGCCCCCAAAAGCATGGCTAGGGCCCCCAAAAGCATGGCTAGGGCCACCAAAAGCATGGATAGGGCCCCCAAAAGCATGGCTAGGGCCCCCAAAAGCATGGCTAGAGACCCCTCATGGGTGCTTGAATGAGCCTGGTGACACATTAGCAGTTTTATTTTGCAATATAGCACAGCAATGCTTACTGTTCAGGAGTTCAGAAGGTAGATTTTCTAGGCCCCCAAAGCATGGCTAGAGCCCCCAAAAGCATGGCTAGGGCCACCAAAAGCATGGCTAGGGCCCCCAAAAGCATGGCTAGAGACCCCCCCTGGGTGCTTGAATGAGCCTGGTGACACAATAGCAGTTTTATTTTGCAATATAGCACAGCAATGCTTACTGTTCAGGAGTTCAGAAGGTAGATTACATTTTTATGCTGAAGTTTTTGCTCTCTCTCTCTCTCTCTGTCTTACATTTGCTTGGTCATGCAAACACAAACACTTATACACAACTGATAGCACATTTCCCCTGTTGAAGGTGTGGAATATGGAGCTACACTAGTGTTTATTTTATCCATTAAAACTCTCAGTTTAACTTAATAACTCTGAGCACTTTACAATATTCTAGTTTAAAAAGCATCAAAACTATCCCGAGATATTATAATACAGTAAATCTACCCTGAGGTTTTATAATACATTAAATATACCCTAAGATATCATAATAATGCAGTGAATGTACCCTGAGATATTATAATACAGTATAAAAGGATCTACTCTGCCAGGTGTAAACCACGCTACATCATTATTACTGTCCTCTTCGCAAAAATACAGCATAAAGTACCAGCATTACAAAAAATATAACCATGATTTTATCCATGATTATTTACAGAATATTGCTGTGAATAATACAATTACCGGACTATAAGTCGAGCCATATTACAAGGTGAACTATCATTAAACGTCTATTTTCTGGTCTACATAAGGCACGGCAACGGATTGTAATGCGCATTTTAGTCAAAGTCAAAGTCAAAGTCAAAGTGTTTTTTATTGTCATTTCAGCTATATACAGAGTACACAGTGAAACGAAACAACGTTCCTCCAAGGACCATGGTGCACATAAACAGTGTAGACAGAACAATAGTGCAACAGTACAAAAGTGCAGACAGACAATACAACACAATACAGACAAAGAATAATAAATAACAAGACAGTGTGCAAATTTTGCAGTGTGCAAAAAAGACCAGGTGAGGTAGTAATTACTCTATTACACAGTGTGCAATAGAGTCCAGTGAGGTAGTAGGGTTTTTAGTGCTTTCCATTTTCTGGGGTAAGTGGGGTAAGAGTGTGTGTGCATGTACAGAAAAACCATCAGTTCAGTCTCTGCAGTTAAGGAGTCTGATGGCTTGGGGGTAGAAGCTGTTGCAGAATCTGGTCGTGCTGGACCGGATGCTGCGGTACCTTCTTCCCGAAGGCAGGAGGGAGAATAGTTCGTGTGAGGGATGAGTGGGGTCATTCACAATGCTGGTTGCTTTGCGGATGCTGCGGGTGGTGTAAATGTCCGTGATGGAGGGGAGAGAGACGCCGATGATCCTCTCAGCTGTCCTCACAATACGCTGGAGGGTCTTGCGGTCAGAGACGGTGCAGGTCCCAAACCAGGCAGTGATGCAGCTGCTCAAGATGCTCTCAATGGTCCCTCTATAGAAGAGTGTGAGGATGGGTGGAGGGAGACGGGCCTTTCTCAGCTTCCGGAGGAAGTAGAAACGCTGCTGGGCTTTCTTGGCTGTAGAGCTGGTGTTCAGGGTCCAGGTGAGGTTATCTGCTAAGTGGACACCAAGGAACTTGGTGCTCTTAACAATCTCCACAGAGGACCCGTCGATGTTGAGTGGAGAGTGGGTGTGTTGTGCTCTCCTGAAGTCAACAACCATTTCCTTTGTCTTGTCCACATTCAGGTGAAGGTTGTTGACTGTACACCAGTCTGTCAGCCGCTGCACCTCCTCTCTGTATGCTGACTCGTCGCCTTTGGTGATGAGACCCAGCACGGTTGTATCATCGGCGAACTTGATAAAGCTGTTAGAACTGTGTTTTGCAGCACAGTCATGAGTCAGCAGGGTGAACAGCAGAGGACTCAGGACACTGCCCTGGGGGGCCCCAGTGTTCAGTGTGATGGTGCTGGAGGTGCTGCCCCCGAACCGGACTGACTGGGGTCTCCCCGTCAGAAAGTCCAGGATCCAGTTGCAGAGGGGGGTGTTGAGGCCGAGCGAGCTTAGCTTCCTGGTGAGGTTCTGTGGGATGATGGTGTTGAATGCTGAACTGAAGTCTATAAACAGCATTCTGACGTAAGTGTCCTTCTTCTCCAGGTGGGTGAGGGAGAGATGAAGGGTGGTGGTGATGGCATCGTCCGTGGAGCGATTGGGACGATACGCAAACTGCAGGGGGTCCAGTGAAGAGGGCAGTTGTGTCTTGATGTTCCTCATGACTAGCCTCTCGAAGCACTTCATGATGATGGGTGTAAGTGCAACGGGACGGTAGTCATTGAGGCAGGACACTGTGGACTTCTTCGGCACGGGGACGATGGTGGTGGACTTGAGGCACGTTGGGACAGTGGCGCTGCACAGGGAGATGTTGAAGATGTCCGTGAGAACATCTGTCAGCTGGTCTGCGCACTCCCTGAGCACTCTGCCGGGGATGTTGTCTGGTCCTGCAGCTTTTTGTGGGTTGACTCTGCGCAGAGTGTTCCTCACATCCACTGCAGTCAGGCACAACACCTGCTCGTCCGGCTTGGGCATGGTCTTTCTCGCCATCGTGTTGTTTTGTGCCTCAAACCGTGCATAAAAGTTGTTTAGGGCATCAGGGAGGGAGGCATCACGTTCACAGGACGGTGGCATTGTCCTGTAGTTGGTGATTGCCTGGATGCCCTGCCACATGCGCCGCGCGTCACCCGTGTCCTTGAAGTGGCTGTGGATTCTCTGGGCGTGTGCGCGCTTTGCCACTCTGATAGCTCTTGACAGGTCGGCTCTCGCTTTCCTCAGGGCCACCTTGTCACCCACTCTGAAGGCGGAGTCGCGGGTCCTCAGCAGCGCACGTACCTCAGCAGTCATCCAAGGCTTCTGGTTTGGGCGTGTGGTGATGGTCTTGGAGACAGTGACATCATCAATACACTTGCTGATGTAGCCAGTGACTGATGCTGCATACTCCTCCAAATCAACAGAATCGCCTTCAGTAGCAGCCTCCCTAAACATGTCCCATACAGTGCACTCAAAACAGTCCTGAAGGGCAGAGATGGAGCCTGCCGGCCAGGTTTTCACCTGCTTCTGAACTGGTCTGGAGCGTCTGATGAGTGGTGTGTATGTTGGAGTCAGCCACACACACATGTGATCCGAGAAAGCGAGGTGGGGGCGGGGCTCCGCCCGGTACGCGCTGGGGATTTTTGTGTAAACAAGATCCAACGCGCTCGCTCCTCTCGTTGCAAAGTTCACATGTTGGTGGAATTTAGGGAGCACTGACTTGAGATTTGCGTGGTTGAAATCTCCGGCGATAATAAACAGTCCGTCTGGGTGTTTGTTTTGCAGATCGCTGATAGTCCGATAGAGTTCACACAGAGCCTCTTTAGCATTAGCACCAATGCTAGCGCTGGGTGGAATGTAGACAGCAGCTATTAGCACGGCGGAGAACTCCCGTACTAAATAAAAAGGTCTGCACTTGACTATCAGGAACTCCACCAGCGGAGAGCAGTGTTTGGCGACAGTCACAGCGTTGTTACACCATTCCGTGTTGATGTAAACACACACGCCTCCGCCGCGGGTCTTCCCGGATAGAGCCGCGCTTCTATCGGCTCTGAACGCGGTTAGCCCGGCTAGCTGAATGGCGCTGTCCGGAATGTTGTCGTTAAGCCACGATTCCACAAAAACCAAAACACAGCAGTCTCTGAACTCACGCTGGGTTGTTCGCTGGAGTCGGATGTAGTCCAGTTTATTGTCAAGGGAACAGACGTTTGCAAGAAAGAGCGATGGTATAGCCGGCCGGCTAGGACTAGCCTTTAGCCTCGCGCGGATCCCGGCTCTCTTTCCGCGCTTCCGCTTACGCTCGCACCGCTTGCGATGGCACTTCCGCTGGGCTCCGGCGTCAGGAAACACCGCGGGCTGGCGGCCTGGGTCTCTTAGCAGGCTAAGCTCAAGTAGCGTCTGCAGAACCTCGTCCGGTAGCGTGTTTTCTGGCTGGTTTCTCCACTGTAGCAGGGTCTGGCGGTGGTAGAACATGTGCACGGGTGTTCCGATGCACATATTTGCAGGAAATAAACGGAAAAAACGACAAATAGTAACACAAAAGCACCATTTAACGGACCCGGAGCGGCCGCTGCGTGTTAACGCGCCGCCATCCATCCATCCATCTATATAATATAATAATAACGTAGCTTTAAGCGACAATAGTAAGGAACAATGGTGTCACACAGTAATCTATACAGATTTCTCTCCTGAACATTGTTTACTTTGGTGAGTAAAGCGCTTTCCTTTTTTTACAGTAAGCTTAGATTTTCACTATTTTTTTAACAGCGCGGTTAGAAGTGCTTAGCAGTGCTTAGCAGTGCTTAGCGCGAGTAAATGCTGCCTGACAGAGCTACAACTGAGGAACCCTGAGTGTTCCGGTAACCCAGGGCGCTAGCTATCAGCTAGTGGTTCTGCCTACGTAGCTTATTTTAAAACAATAAACACACAGACTACAGTCTGATACACTCGTCTCTGAAGGGCGAAAGAGCTAGTGCTACAGTTAGCGGCTAATGCTAATACTGTTCCAGCTTTGGTGCTGGAGAAACCTCACTGAAACTTCTTTATAACACTGTACATCAGCAGAGTGGCTTTACTGCTCCTTAATACCTAAAGTGAGATTAATTTTGATTAATCTTTTTAATCGATTGACACCACTAATACGGACACATGAACAGAATGAACCCTGAGGAGACTAAAAGCAAAATACTGTTTGCAAACATGGTCCACATGAACTCAATTGATTTCTACAGGCCTAATCTTTCCACTCTAATTTAAGGAGGATCCAGATTTAGCCTGGCTCTGGCTACATTTCTGTCACCTTTAGGGTGTCCAGCTCATGCTGCAGTCTTTGGTTGTCTGCTTGCAGGTCTCTGAGGCGATGTTCGGCCTGGCCCAGCTGAGTCTCCAGCTCGGCCTCCAGCTCACGGCTGCCCTCCTGGAACTCCAGCAGCTCCTCCTGTGCCTCCTTACAGCTGAACAAAGACACACATACACACACATTCATTTTTAATAAATACAGCTCTAGAAAAAATGAAGAGAGCACTTCAGTTTCTGAATCAGTTTCTCTGATTTTTACTATTTGTAGGTTTATATTTGAGTAAAATGAACATTGTTGTTTTATTCTATAAACTACAGACAACATTTCTCCCAAATTTAAAATAAAAATATTGTCATTTAGAGCATTTATTTGCAGAAAATGAGAAATGACTGAAATAACAAAAAAAATGCAGAGCTTTCAGACCTCAAATAATGCATCTTCCACTTTTCCTCTTCCACCTTCCATTATAAGACTTTTTAAGGACCCATGGGTACCCTGTACTAATAACAGTGTTGGGCACGTTACTTTGAAAAAGTAATTAGTTATAGTTACTAGTTTTCATTCTCCAAAAAGTAATTGAGTTACTAACGGAGATACTCCACTATAGTAACTAGTAGTAACTAGTTACCAGTAAAAGTAACTATTGCATTACTTTTGTGTTACTCGCCCCCATGTCCCTGTATCTCATCCTCCCCTCCCTTGTGACTCACACACACAACGCACACACTTGCGTTTTTGTCTGTATGCGCGATGATAAAAAAAAGTTCATTGAGCGGCTAAAGTAACGTGCAGTAACGGGGTGTGGGAAATGGTAACGGTGTTATAGTTACAGTCAGAGTAATTAGTTAGATTACTCGTTACTGAAAAAAGTAACAGCGTTAGTAACGCCGTTTATTTTAACGCCGTTATTCCCATCCCTGACTAATAACAATACAGTAATATGCAGAAAATGATTGTGGTTACTGCAAAAAAAAAAAAAAAAAAAAAGAATAGCTCATATAATTGTGATTAGGTGATTAAATAATAATTCTGACAGACATAGTGGCAGAACAAACCCTCTGAACAGGGAAATAATGTGAATATTATTCATCACCATCTGAGACTCATTTCTGCACAGCGGTCTCTGTGCTCTTTAACTGCTGAGTGGAGTGAGAAGAGGCCTGAGAAAATGATCTGCACAGGAAGTTCCAAACTTAGGTCACAAAAGGTCATGAGGAGCCTTTTAGTGGAGAGTCTAATAAAAGTCAACAAACCACAAGACAACTTCCAAGGCTTCAAACATGTCTTTTTATCATCTCAGTAAATTTTTCCTTTGAAAATGCCGAATGAGGCCTGATCATTTCTAATTAAGTTAACTTGTGTTTAATTTAGGCTTGTTTTAGCAGTTTTTTTCACATATCTTTTATTGTTTCTTTCTTTTCATTTATTGTTATTTTATGTTTTACTCTTGTATGTAATTAGTTTTATTAATTCATCTTTAGTTTCATTTTTATTACCTTTGATTTTTTACATATGATTTTATGATTTCTACTCTTAAACTGTTTTTAACCTTATTTGTTTTATATCTTTATATCTTAAAATGCTGTTTTTTATTTTTAGTTCACTTGTTTTTAAATTTTGTTTGTTTTAGCTGTTTTTTTCACATTTCTTTTACTGTTTTTACTTATGGTTTACTTATATTTTACTTTAAATCTTTTATGTAATTGGTTTCATTTATTCATCTGTATTTGTGTTTTATTAGGTTTATTACCTTAGACTTTTTACATATGATTTTATGATTTCTATTCTTAAATTCAAATTTCTTTACCTTATTTGTTTTATATTGTTTTTTATAATATCTTATATCTTATTAAAATGCTGTTTTTTATATTTATATTAATCAATTTTTTTTTTTTTTTATCCTTTTACTATGTAATTGCTTGCCTACATTGTAAATGAGGGCCACCCTCAATGTACTTGTGAGTTTAAATAAAGGTTAATTGATTGATATCAAACTATTGTAACAAATAAAATGGATCATAAGAATTACTTTAATATTGTAAGATTATACTTTTTTTTTTTACCACTTTTTTTTTTTTTATCGCCCAACCCTAAACTAAAACAACTATTTATATCAGTCTAATAAAGCTTGGACGCATTACTGAGAGTTATTCCCGGTGATGTGGTCGGGAGGTCCAAAAAATATTTACTTGAAATATTATTTACGGTAGCTCTGAAATGTATTACAATAAAATGGATGAACTCAGACCCTCCAACATACAATCTACGGATACGAAAACTATGGGATGTTTATCAGATGGAACAGATAACATTAATACACTAAGGCTTCAAAAACTGATTCTTACTAAGCGGTGGGGTGCTGATGAGCATCTAATCATACAGTAAGGAATTTCACTATGTGTATTAGTTTCTTATTGGTGTTCTTTGTGGTCCATCTCTTATTTGTACATTTTTGAATGCTCAGTGTGTATGTGACTGTGAATTATTTTTATTTTATTATTATTATTATTATTATTATTATTATTATTATTATTATTTTTATTGCATTTATTTTAATCATTCTGTTATCTTTGTACTTTTTTTATACTGCCGTAAAATTGATGTGAATAATGCAAAATACTGGAAAAAGGAATATGTAGAATTGTATTTGTATTAAATTAGATTATACTATGTAAAATTAATTTAAAAAAAGTACAAAAAAAAAAAGCTTGGACAATAAACTTCACTGACAAAAAAAAACTCATAAAATAAACAGAAATCACTTTGACTTGCAAATCTAAGCTCACGTCCAGATTATCAGGAGTGGCTGTGTTCTGTAAACAGGTGGGGCTGTAAACCTCTGGCGTGTCCAGTGGCTTCTTACGTAACCCAGGCGTAACGTTAGGCTCTCTTATGCAAAGCTAAACCACCAGTTTGATATTATCAGCTAGCTGAGTTCCTCTTAAAACCCTCACAGTTCCAGTTCAGGGTAGAGAGCAGTTCAGTCTGGGTTCAGTCCAGAAGGAAACAGAGAAGCAGCAGCACTGTGTTGTAGTGATGGGAATTTCTGCTCTTTCTAGGGATCTGGTTCTTCTGGCTCAGCTCACTAAGAAGAGCCGGCTCTTTCGGCTCCCAATGGCTCCTTAGATTTTTTTTTTAGTGGCTTAAATCAATTTATTGCCATAATTATTTGTAAAATTAATTACTAAAGTAAAACATATACATTATATGAAATATGTATTATTTGTATGGCTTTATTTATAGAAAAATAAATTATGAAATACAAAAGAATTAAGGCCCATCTCAAGTAAACAAACAGGTCCAATTTGTAAATGTGCACACACACACACACACACACATACATATATATATATATATATATCAAACAGCACCAAACAACATCAGCACAGTGTCACTCAACAAAATAAAAAATAAATGTGCAAATCAAAAAGAAACCAGATGTTTTTTTTTTTTTTTTTTTTTTTAACAAACTTTAGCAAAATTGGCATTCCAAGAAAAAGGAGCTCATCTTTGAGGGGTTGATTCTGTTTCTGTAATGATCCGCCCTGTTTTGGACGTTACCTCACTTTGGAAATCCTTTATAATTGCTAATAATTAGAAATGCCTAAAAACTTTTTTTTTCGAATTGTTTTTCTTCCTTAATGTATATTTTTATGCTGTCTTCTATTGTGGTTTATTTGTATCTTCTGGAAACTTTAAATAAAGTTTAAATATCTAAAAATAGTTTGACAGCATGATAACCGATAATTACACTTTATAACTTAACAAGATTCACATTGTATAACTAAAATTAATAAACCATGTTTATCCAGCCCTCATAAATAGAGCACTCCCATACTATTCCGCTCTTGCTCAGTGTAGACACACCAATCACATGCTGCAAAAAAAATATATATATATATGAACCAGCTTGCCCTGTTTACATCTTCACAAATTTGCACTGCTAAATTATTATTATATAATCGCGTACTTGCACTGTCTGTATGGCTAACATCTTGTCATCTTTCCAATAGGCACAACAATTGGTGTACATTTTTGTCTCCATAACAAACACACACTAATAAAGACTCTATTTGATACTTTATTTTTATTGTATTATTATCTGTATTATTCTATCTTATCCTTCTTTTGCAACTTTTGTGTACTATGCATATCTGCTGCTGGATGTCCAGAATTTAACTCTGGGATCAATAAAGTCTCTGTCTGTCCCATTCATTCAATGAAAATGAAGCCAAAATCTTCCGCCATGTTGGCGATCCTGATACCCTATAGCTCTTTTTCTATATTTTGGGGTATGTAACACTCAATTACAATGTTTAAGAACCATATTTTAGTGTATCTACAGCTCAACTGAAGCATGAAGATCCTCTGTCACTGCTCTGTTAGTGAAACTATCCCACAGTAATCCTACCCAACAGGCTTTCACTCTCTGCTCAACCACATCAACACAAAAAAGAGGCTTTCGGT
This sequence comes from Astyanax mexicanus, assembly GCF_023375975.1. Lineage (NCBI taxonomy): Eukaryota > Metazoa > Chordata > Actinopteri > Characiformes > Acestrorhamphidae > Astyanax > Astyanax mexicanus. The sequence goes on along the minus strand of NC_064422.1, from coordinate 41,407,261 downwards.
TACAGGTAGAGAGCCATTTCCCAGCAGAGCAGCCTTACTCAGCCTCACACAGGACTGCAGCGGAGCGAAAAGGAAACCGTGAGCATGAGAAAACCTCATACAACTGGTCACATTGTTTTACTCACACTGAGCTGACGTCTAACAAACTTCCAGTCTAGTAAAAATGTAGTTAGTCAAGATGAAAAGAAAGGGTGTGACTGGAGTGACAGAAATATCTCAGCTGCTAATAAAACACTTACTGTACAGAACACAGTTCAGATTATTCTAGCTCACCTTTTCTTGTACTTTAGGGAGAGCGCTTTCCAGAAGTTGATCTCCTCATCTTTAGAGGAAAATTTAGGTATCACATGTGTGTCCATGACAGATAAACCTGTAATGACAATAAAAAAGTTGTGTTATTAATAACAGAACAATAAAAACAACAATGAAAGCATGATGCTAAACACCTCTTAAATGATCAATATCACATTATCACAATATTTTGTTTTGCAATCCTGTATCAATTATTAACAACACAGCATTGATTTTAATTATTATGTTACATATAAAGACTGTAGTTCATTTGGTGTTGTATTTAAATGCAGCAGTGTTGTACTTGGATAAGAAGTTAACTTTCCTTATACTCAGATTTTATAAATATAAGTGTTTTTATACTATGACAGTTTTCCTAAAAGTGTATTCAAACAATTGGTGCCCTAAACTTAGCATGACGCCGAAAACACAGATGGAATTTTATTCCTCAGTATTGAGGAATAAAAGCGCAATTCAGATAAACACAGAAATACACAGAATTAGAAATAAAAATAAAAAACCCTGGCACTGTAGCTTGTTGTTAATGTTCTGAACTTCATAATGGAAGACCACGCTAATGTACATATACTGAATATACTGAATATACTGATATACTGAAACAGTTTCTCTGATTTTGCTATTTATAGGTTTATGTTTGAGTAAAATTAACATTCTTGTTTTATTCTATAAACTACAGACAACATTTCTCCCAAATTCCAAATAAAAACATTATCCTTTAGACCATTTACTTGCAGAAATTGAGAAATGGCTGAAATAACAGAAAAGAAGCAGAGCTTTCAGACCTCAAATAATGCAAAGACAATAAGTTCATATTCATAAAGTTTTAAGAGTTTAGAAATCAATATTTGGTGGAATAACCCTGGTTTTTAATCACAGTTTTTCTGCATCTTGGCATCATGTTCTCCTCCACCAGTCTTACACACTGCTTTTGGATATCTTTATGCTGCTTTACTTCTGGTGCAGAAATTCAAGCGGTTCAGTTTGGTTTGATGGCTGGTGATCATCCATCTTCCCTTTGATTATGTTCCAGAGGTTTTCAATTTGGTAAAATCAAAGAAACTATTTATTTTAAATGATCTCTTTTTTTCCAGAGCTGTATATGCACACATCCTACATAACATTTTTTCTTATAATTCAATAAACATTATTTACAAGCTCTTTCGCTTACTAAAGTTCATTACAGGGAGCAGGTACCGACATTATTATTTGCTTTTTTTCTGTGGGGTTAATATTACTCATATAAATTGGGAATTATATGCAAAATATATTCTAAAATCTAAGCTCCAATAAATATTTCCAATTCTGATTCCGAGTAAATTAGATGTTTATTGGTCGTGTTTCCACATATCTAATTTTATTGTTCACTACTCACTGGTTCAGCTTAGTTTAAAAGTTTTCCAAAAGAGCTTTTTCAATCAATGCATGCTCCAACCTTCGTACAGAGGTGGAACAGAGGTCAGTTTTAATTAGTAACAGTGGTTTCTGCAAATTGACAAAACTATCAGAGCAAACTGATGGGTGCACTTTTTATTTTGGACACACTGTCAGTTCATTTCCGTGTTTCCAATACAGTACTGAATCTCTTACGCCCATACTGATAAACACAGCTGCAGGAGGCGGCGCTGGTCATCTGATGCCAGGCTCAGCTTACACTCACACTGCAGTGCCAGTTCCTCCACAATCAATACTCCCGAGTGCGACCTCTCTGTGTCCAGACCCAGGCTATATTAAGCTGTGTGTGCCCAGCTCACAAACACCCAGCCGCAATCACGCATGTCCTCTACCCTTCAGCTACAGAGGCCAGATAAGTGAGTGTTGAGCACTGATTCACTGTTTCTGGTACAGTTTTAGCTCTGAAAGTGCAGATGAGATGGCCTCAATCATTTTTTCGGTCCTCAATAATGTGCATAAATCATTTGATTTATGTTTTATTTACTTTAATACATGTTTAACTTGCTCTTAAAATTAAGAGGTAGGACAATATGTCAACATTGTATCATAAATATTGTATCGTTTTGGGGATTCCAAGTGGTCCCAGTCATGCAGCTTGCCATCAGCCCATCTGCCGGAGCCCTAAGAGAGCACAATTTGCCTTGCTCTCTCTGGGTGGGTACAGCAAATGGAGCTCTTTTTCCTCATCACTCTTAGGGTGATGTCGATCAGCACAAGGCATCTGTGAGCTGATGTATCGGAACCGAGTCGCTGCGCTTTCCTCCGAATGCGCTGTGATGCTACTCAGCAGCGGTTGGAAAAGAGGCGGAGTCTGACTTCTCATGTATCAGAGGAGGCATGTGCTAGTCTTCACCTACCTGGTGTTGTGGCATCACTAGTAATAAGGGGAGGCTTAATGAGGGTGTTGCATAAATTGGGAAAATAAATTAGAAATAAAATTTCAAAAAGAACAACAAAATTTTAGCCTGTTGATCAACATAATTTTCAACATTCATTTTCAACGCCTGGACATCTAGCAGTTTTATTATTTATTTATTTCTGTTTGTTTTTAGCATGAAACTAAAGTTCGTACTCTCCTAATGTTGAGGAATTTTGAATTCCACCTTAAATGGTACATCAGCTACGTTATATCCATGACAACAGTCAACATAAAACGATTGCAGGATTTAAGGTGGACCGAAGAATCAATCAGAGCCAATTTTAGCTTTAAAATAGAGCTGTCATCCACTGTCAGTCCATAAAACGTTAGCTAGCTTAGCTAATACCTCCTAATCTTCTTAAATAAGTGTTAATACATGTTTAAGACAGTTTTATTATTTTTTTTGGCTGATGGCGTTTTTTTTTTTTTTTTTTTTAAAGCTAGGTTAACGTTATATCGTTTGTTTTAGCTAGCTTTAACGAGAAAGTAAACAGAAGATAATTAGGCTAAATAATGCATATTTAGAGCTTCCCATATTCGCAGTGTTTTATTATTTACTCACGAAATAAACAGTTAGCTAACATTCCTGTGTAATATTGTGTATTATAAGTATAAGTACCGCTAACTATAAATATTTGTACACAACGCTATTGCAGGTGTTCTGCCAAGTTATGCTACCCATCGACATGTGCTTCTTAACGGCACTGCGCATGCGCTGAACCACATTTGTAATGTTTTCATGTGTTTTTATGATAATTTCGTAGCATTTAGGTGCATTAAACCACCTACTTGGATTTCTAACACCATATTAGTTAGAACAAGCTCCCGGTAGAAGTCTTGGTAGGATATTTAGGATGTACGATAGGATAAATCACTGTATCATCTAACCTTATGGTCATAAAGATGATTAAAAACCGTTTTTATATAGTTTAATTATTTTTTTATCCACCATTTTTTAAATCTACCATTTACAGTTTTTTTAATCCAAGTAGGAGGTTTAATGCACCCAAGGAAAATGAAATTATCATAAAAAACAAATGAAAACATTTAAAAAATATTGTTCAGCGCATGCGCAGTGCGGTTAAGAAGCACAAATCGATGAGTAGCATAACTTGACAGAACGCAGGAGCATTTTCTAACTAATATATGTGTTTTGTCTGTTGTATTTTCACCTTTAAATATACTCTAAGGTAGCACGGTTTGACAAGGTAGCACAACTTGTCAGTACACAGAGTCCCGAGCACACCGGTGTTCTGTCAGGGTACGCTACCCATCGAAATGTGCTTCTTAACGGCACTGCGCATGCACCAAACCAATTTTTTTATGTTTTCATATGTGTTTTTATAATAATTCCGTTTTATTTAGTTGCATTAAATCTAAAGCTTGAATGTTATAAAACTGTAGTTAAATTACGATTTAAAAAAAGACATCTAAACATTTATATACTATAAAAAATACGATTTTTAAAAATCTATATGACCATAACGCTACACAAATACAGTGATTTAGCCAATCCTACCGCCTAGCTAAATATATATATATATCCTAACTTCTACCGGGAGCATTTCCTAAATAATATGGTATTTTTATGTATTTTTACTTTTAATTATACTTCAGGGTAGCACGATTTGGCATGGTAGCACAACTTGTCAAAACACCGAGTCCCCAGCTAGCAAAGCAGCCGTTACCCGAGCTATTTTATCTGATTAATCTATCTGAATGTATCTAAAACAGCGCGTCTACCCGTTTTTCTATCAGAACAGAAGATAAAGCGCGTTTATCAGTCTTACCTGGGCATGTCCAGCTCCTGTGCTTTCAGTCAGAGACAGTGAAGCGCCGCCAGTCTATCCAGAAACAGCCCAGAGAAACATTGCATCCATTCCTGTCCTCTTTTTCCGATGACGTACTGCTGGCATGATCCCTCCACTCCTCTGTAGCTGCAGCCCACAGTCAGTGTATGAGGAGGGCAGGAGCTGCAGTTTATGCTCTTTATATTTGTTATATATATAATCAAGAGGAGGATGGATGATCACAAGCCATCAAACCAAGCTGAACTGCTTACATTTTTGCACCAGGAGTAAAGGCATAAAGTTATCCAAAAGCAGTGTATAAGACTGGTGGAGGGGAACATGCCAAGAAAACATGCATGAAAACTGTAATGGTAAAAATCAGGGTTATTCCACCAAATATTGATTTCTGAACTCTCAAAACGTAATGAATATCAACTTGTTTTCTTTGCATTATTTGAGGTTTGAAAGCTCTGCATCTTTTTTGTTATTTCAGCCTTTTTTATTTTCTGCAAATAAATGCTCTAAATGACAATATTTCTATTTGGAGTTTGGAAAAAAAAATGTTGTTCATAGTTTATTGAACATATACAAAACAATAATGTTCAATTTACTCAAACATATACCTATAAATAGCTAAATCAGAGAAACTGATTAGAAAACTGAAGTGGAACAATGTTTTAGGCAGTGGAAAAATGTATAGTTACTGAATATGATGACATCTAGCAGCAGGCTTAATTAAATCTTGATTTAATCAAAATTTTAGAATATCCCTTTCATATCTGAATTATCTGATTATCTCCAATGATTTTACAAATTGTAAGAATGCTATTTTCTGTCTGTAATTTAAGACAACGTTTTAGGGCCACTCTTAAAAAAAAATAAAAACAGTTCACTTTGAGAATAAACTCGTAATATTACGAGATGAAAGTCGTAACATTATGAGATAAAAGTCGTAATATTGCAAGATTAAAGTTGTGATATGAGATTAAAGTCAACAAAGACAACACAGATAAACACAAAAGATATTTTTAAATGAAGGTGTTTATTATTAATGGAGAAAAAAAAATCCAAAATCCAAACATAAATGGCCCTGTGTGAATAAGTGATTTTCCCCCTTGTTAAAGCATACCGTCACTGTGGTTTCTGACACCTGAGTACACTGTCTCTAGCCACACCCAAGCTTGATTATTGCCACACCTGTTCTCAATCAAGACATCACTTGAATAGGACCTGCCTGACAAAGAGAAGTCCACCAAAAGATCCTTAAAAGCTACACATCATGCCAGGAACAATTGAGGAGTCAAAGTCAAAGTCAAAGTGGTTTTTATTGTCATTTCAGCTATATACAGAGTACACAGTGAAACGAAACAACATTCCTCCAGGGACCATGGTGCACATAAACACAGTGTAGACAGAACAATAAGTGCAACAGTACAAAAGTGCAGACAGACAATACAACATAATACAGACAAAGAATAATAAATAACAAGACAGTGTGCAAATTATGCAGTGTGCAAAAAAACCCAGTGAGGAAGTAATTACCTCTATTACACAGTGTGCAATAGAGTCCAGTGAGGTAGTAGGGTTTTTGGTGCTTCCATTTTCTGGGGTAAGTGGGGTAAGAGTGTGTGCGCATGTACAGAAAACCATCAGTTCAGTCTCTGCAGTTGAGGAGTCTGATGGCTTGGGGGTAGAAGCTGTTGCAGAATCTGGTCGTGCTGGACCGGATGCTGCGGTACCTTCTTCCCGAAGTCCGTGATGGAGTCCGTGATGGAGGGGAGAGAGACGCCGATGATCCTCTCAGCTGTCCTCACAATACGCTGGAGGGTCTTGCGGTCAGAGACGGTGCAGGTCCCAAACCAGGCAGTGATGCAGCTGCTCAGGATGCTCTCAATGGTCCCTCTATAGAAGAGTGTGAGGATGGGTGGAGGGAGACGGGCCTTTCTCAGCTTCCGGAGGAAGTAGAGACGCTGCTGGGCTTTCTTGGCTGTAGAGCTGGTGTTCAGGGTCCAGGTGAGGTTATCTGCTAAGTGGACACCAAGGAACTTGCTCTCCTGAAGTCAACAACCATTTCCTTTGTCTTGTCCACATTCAGGTGAAGGTTGTTGACTGTACACCAGTCTGTCAGCCGCTGCACCTCCTCTCTGTATGCTGACTCGTCGCCTTTGGTGATGAGACCCAGCACGGTTGTATCATCGGCGAACTTGATAAAGCTGTTAGAACTGTGTTTTGCAGCACAGTCATGAGTCAGCAGGGTGAACAGCAGAGGACTCAGGACACTGCCCTGGGGGGCCCCAGTGTTCAGTGTGATGGTGCTGGAGGTGCTGCCCCCGAACCGGACTGACTGGGGTCTCCCCGTCAGAAAGTCCAGGATCCAGTTGCAGAGGGGGGTGTTGAGGCCGAGCGAGCTTAGCTTCCTGATGAGGTTCTGTGGGATGATGGTGTTGAATGCTGAACTGAAGTCTATGAACAGCATTCTGACGTAAGTGTCCTTCTTCTCCAGGTGGGTGAGGGAGAGATGAAGAGTAGTGGTGATGGCATCGTCCGTGGAGCGATTGGGACGATACGCAAACTGCAGGGGGTCCAGTGAAGAGGGCAGTTGTGTCTTGATGTTCCTCATGGCTAGCCTTTCGAAGCACTTCATGATGATGGGTGTAAGTGCAACGGGACGGTAGTCATTGAGGCAGGACACTGTGGACTTCTTCGGCACGGGGACGATGGTGGTGGACTTGAGGCACATTGGGACAGTGGCGCTGCACAGGGAGATGTTGAAGATGTCCGTGAGAACATCTGTCAGCTGGTCTGCGCACTCCCTGAGCACTCTGCCGGGGATGTTGTCTGGTCCTGCAGCTTTTCGTGGGTTGACTCTGTGCAGAGTGTTCCTCACATCCACTGCAGTCAGGCACAACACCTGCTCGTCCGGCTTGGGCATGGTCTTTCTCACCATCGTGTTGTTTTGTGCCTCAAACCGTGCATAAAAGTTGTTCAGGGCATCAGGGAGGGAGGCATCACGTTCACAGGACGGTGGCATTGTCCTGTAGTTGGTGATTGCCTGGATGCCCTGCCACATGCGCCGCGCGTCACCCGTGTCCTTGAAGTGGCTGTGGATTCTCTGGGCATGTGCGCGCTTTGCCTCTCTGATGGCTCGTGACAGGTCGGCTCTCACGTTCCTCAGGGCCACCTTGTCACCCACTCTGAAGGCGGAGTCGCGGGAAGAAGGTAATTGAGATCTATCAGTCTGGAAAGGGTTATAAAGCCATTTCCAAAGCTTTGGGAATCCAGCGAACCACAGTAAGAGCCATTATCCACAAATTAAACATTTGAAACATTCAAGTGTGACAAATATGCAAAAAATAAATTAAAAGTGTTCTAAATGTCTCTAGTACTAATGCTTTTCCAGTGCAGTGGGGGTGGCAAAGTTACTGTTTGTTTCATTGGTTTTTAAACTCGTTCATTGGCTGGTTCATGGTCTACTCTGATGGAGAACAGCTCTCAAATAGTGTTATATATATATATGTATATAAATAAATAAATTAAAGAAAATACATGATGTCTATTGGATTGAATGCAGCGTCTGAAAGGGATACTGTTGATATTAATAGTTTTTTTTTTTGTTGCAATGCTTCCCCCTATTGGCCAGAATGCTCCACTGAAAGGGCCATGACCTGGAAAAACTATCCCACCCGGAGAACATTCCTATGTGGACACAGAGACAACAGAGCACCCTTTTTATACTGCCTGTGTGAAGAGATATATAAGATACAACCTGTTTAAATAAGTGTCTAAACTCATTCATAAATATACAGTACCAGTCAAGTTACAATTTTCTGCATCCAAACTATGAAGGAAAACATACAATTCTTTTTAAAAACAAACAAACAAAAAGTTGAACTAGAACATTTAAATTTTAGATTTTTGTTTAGATGATCAGCTTTGCTTCTTAGCTGGATTTTCTCAGTCAGCTTTATGAGGTAGATTCACCTGGAATTCAGGCTTTCAGTTAACAGCTGTGCCTCGTCAAGGGTTAATTACTGATTAACCCTTTAATTATCTGTTGTAAAGTTGTGAGGAGGTAGTGTGAAAAGCCCTATTTGAGTAAGGTTCTAATCCGTATTATGGATTTTTACTCTATAACTAAGTGAAGAAAAAAATACTTAAAGATTTTAGGAAAATGGCATTTATACATGTAATAACTGCAGCAATAACAGCATAATTATAGAAACAATTTAATCCAGTCTGAGCTATAGGGTTTTTAGATCATGTGATCAATTTATAAGGATAATCACATTCCTCATCATGCTGTTTGCCATGGCCCTATATTCAAGAACCAACACGTGTGCCTAGTTGCCACTAATTACCCCTTGGCAAACTGCTGATGTGCCACAGTAACAGTGTCTTGCTTCTATTGCCCTCTGCTGGCAGCACAGGCCCACCCCTTACTCCTTATGTGTATTTACAAAAACATATAACGTAAAGTAAAGTAAAAAATAATGTTTAAATGAAGTAAAAATTTAAATAGTATAGAAAGTCACACATGCATTGTATACAACAACTTTTTTATTTTATTCATAAAAGAGTCTAAAAAAGTCAAAGCAGAAACACAGAACACAGTAGAAAAAGTGCAGAAACAGTTTAAAACGAATGGTGTCAATCAATTAAAAAAAATCTGCGATTAATTGCACTTATTCTTTTTAAGATGTTTAGTTTTTTATAGTGGATATTTACAGTAAATATAAATAAAAGAATTAATGTAAAAATGTAAAATGCAATTATATTTATATTAGTGGTGTCAATTTAAATACTAGAATATACTAGAATATGTTTAAGGGGAGATAAAGCCAATGTGAGACACTGGAATAAGGAATGCATGATAAATTGGATAGAGAAAACTTTCTTTTTACTTAATTTTAAACATCTCAGCTTGGTTTGTAAGGATTTTTGAATTAGAACTTTAGAATTAGCTGAGGATAAAACAGCCTTTTCACACCTGTAGTTGTAGTTTTCAGTTTCTAGTTTCTATGGTCCGGATCAGTTGACGAGTTTGACTGTTTATTTGGAGCGTTTCTCCCTCTGTTTGGTTTGGTTTCACACAGGCATAAAAACCTAAACGCACCAAAATGCATCACCAATAAACCATGCGAGCACATTGTCTCTTCTGATTGGTCAGAGCTGTCTGGTGCGGAAGCGAGAAAGTAAATATAGTGAGAAGATTCTGTGTTCCAGTGTGTATATCTGTATATCTGTACAGTGTGAAGCTGCTTTAACACAGAATGCTAATTTTTTTTTTTTTTTGCTGCGCTTTTTTTAAACACAGTGTTTTCAATAGGACGTGCAGCGCAGATGCAAGCAGTGCACGCTGCACATTATTATGCTCTTAGTGTGTAAACAGCATGGAGCAGCAGAGACAGTGTTTGATCATAGCAGTATATTATCTGGCTAATATATCAGATAAAACTGTGCCTTATCAGCAGTTTAGCTCAATTAAAAATGATTAGTATATTTGATGGCTGGATCAGATCGAGACCAGATCACACGTTACTATTTAAAATAGTTTTAAACTGCATCATAAATTCATAACCACTAACAGGAAAGCCCTGAGGGACCCTGAGGAAAAGGCGTAGTGTGTGTTCTGGTGATTAGCGATTATCTCAAAAGAAACAAACATTAAAACAATGAGGCTTTTTTAAAAACTCCACTCCTAAGACACAGTACATTTAGTGGGTTCTGATGCACACAATATAAAAAACATGGTACCACTTTAAAATAAGACTACCTTTATAAAGGGTTTATAAATGGTTTGCAATTAGTTTATTAATGGTTACTAATTATGTTGTAAATGCCTTAAAAATCATTAATAATCAGTTATAACACATACGTAGAAAGGGTAACAGTATAGATGGCTGTGGGTTCACTATTTGGCAAACAACAGGTCATTGTTGTCCTTTCAACATATGTGTTATAACTGATTATTAATGATTTTTAAGGCATTTACTACCTAATTAGTAACCATTAATAAACTATTGTATAAACCCTTTATGAAGGTAGTCTTATTTTAAAGTGGTACCAAAAACACAGAATGCATAATACACTGACTGCAATCATCAAAACGTGTGATGACTAAATACAAGATACTTCATTAAACCACCTGTCATATTATTATTTACAGACAGAAAATGTACATCCTCCAAATATAAATGATAACAGTATTTTTTTTTTACAGTTATTAATAAATTCCCGCCTGGTTGCAGCTGCAGTGACGATGGTGAGGGTCTGTTAGTCTTTTCCTCGGTAGGTGATGTTGGTGAAAGTGGTCGTGGCTCCTTTGTAGAGAGGGTTGTGGCTCTAAATGAAAGAGAGACAGAAGTTATAGAATTAATGTGGTCCTATCATATTATACATATGTTATACTTTTTTCCCCTACATTATAAATGGAAACTGAAGTGATCCAGACTGTGAAGGAACACATAAGGAATCATGTTGTAACTTAAAAGTGTTAAAAACAAACCAAAATACTCTGCGAAGAAGCGTTTAGGTGCTCTTATCCGGGGAGCTGTTAACTTGTAGTTTCTGAGGCTGATAACTCTGATTAACTCTTGCTCTTTCTTTCCTGGGGCGGTCCTGGCGAATGCCAGTCTCTTCATAATATTTTTAATGCTCCTCACTTTCAAAATTGACTGACCTTCAATTTTTAAAGTATTTTTTCCTTTACTTAGTTGAGTAGTTCTTGTTTTTCATAATATGGATTAGATAATTATTCAAATAGGTCTATTCACTGTATACCTGTAACTCTACCTCTTCACTACTTTACAACTGATGCTCTCAAACACTTTATTAAGAGACAAGAAACTTGTAAAAGTAATTGAAGTAATTAAAGTGTCAGTCTGTATTATTTAGTTTCTAAACTGAAAGCAGAAGCATTTCTGAGTGGAGAAGAATATTGATAAAATATTGTGCTAAGCCTAATAATATACTCATTCTAAAAACTGGGGTGTTTGTTCGCTTTTCGCGAGGGTTCTTCTTCTGGCCGCGTCACGCGTCTGTCTTTACGTACTTACATCACATGTACAGCCTCTAAAAGAGGATCCGGCTCAGTTTTACTGAACGCGAGCGGCTGGTGGAGCAATGGAGACTTCAGAAGAGGAAACTCAGAGCTCAGAAGCTCATTCATTTACACTGATAAAACTGACAACGATATATAATAACTCTCTTACATCTTCTAAAGACATTTCCCTTAGCATTTTCTGCCTAAGTGCGTTCTCTCTCTCTCTCTCTCTCTCTCTCTCTGGCTTAACATAACCTGGAATCAGATTCATCATCTCTAAAAGGAGACCGCATCACACCCGCCCAGTTTAAAATGATTCTTCCACATGCTCAGTGCAATTACCCATTCTCACCAGAGAGGGCCCTAAATCCCCCAAATCCCAAAACAGTGAATTTAAGGTGTGTCCAAACATTTTGACTGGAAATGTATACTTTTATTTAAGAAGCATAACTTTGCATAATCATTTTTGTTTGTTAATTTTGTCAGAAAAGCTGAATTATATTGATCACAATTAAATGTACTAAAACAATAAAAGAGGAAAACATCCAAGAGAGTGAATATATGCTATAGCCACTGTAATTGTGTGAAGAAACATTTTAAAGAAACTAAAAGTAAAGTAACAAAAGATGAACCTCCACCTAAAACTGCTTTCTTTTCTTTCCTTTATGAACTTCACCCTCCTTGTGTTGTGGCATCAGTAGTGATGGGGGATATACAGCTGATTATACAACAGTTAGTTCTGACCTCACAATCTGAAGTGTTCTAACCATTTGTGATAACATCACGGCCTTCTCACACTAAACTTGTATCACTCCGCCGACGTGTTGCTGAGTAAGGGCGTATATACTCAATACAGTTTTGAATCATCACCTCCACAGGCAGCAGCGTTAGCTTAGCACAGGCTAGCGCTCGCCCGCAGCGCTGACTCGTCTTTTGTGGAAAAAAGGATTGGAAAATCGCTCGGTTACTGCCGTCTGAGAGCCAGAACGGTAACTTAACCAGCCAGGCTAGGCTAAGCTAAGTTAATGCTGAGCTAAAGCAAGCTACGCTAACCTAACCACAGTCCAGCCGGCTAGCTAAAACCAACACGACCCAGCAAAACAAACAGAAATGCTCTCATTGGAAGAAAAATGGGAGGAAAATAGAAATAATATAAAAGTTTATAAATTTGAACTATATAGTTTAGGAATAGAAGTGTAGGCCAGGTGACTATATTTAAAATAATGTAATCCACTTTAAGATACAAACATTATTTAAGCCAACTTCCTACTTCCTCCTTTAATAAATCTGTGTATAAATGAGATGAGAAGAACAAAGACTCAAACAATTCATTGATACAGTTCTTTTCTTATCTAAAGCAGGAATAAATCTCTGTACTGAGGCAGTTCAGAGTGGGAGGTGTACAGGCGTAGTTCAGGGGAGTCAGAGCCCAGATGTGGCTGGAACTGCCCCTATATGAGTGTGAGACTGCAGACCGCGCCAGGAAAGCCTAATTAGCAGGGCATAATTTAAAGCAAAGCATGCCCCGGGGAACGGAGGCGTTCCTTTGTTCTGCAGGGAAAACAGCATGCCACAGAGACAATAAAATCATCCCGCCCACATCTATGATTTACCATGCGTCTTACCAGGCAACTTTCAAATAGCTCTTACCATACCAGCTTTTACAGTTCAGTAAACAGGGCTGGATGTGGAGGATTATGCACAGTGGCACATTAGCTTACTGAGGCTATTCTTGCTACCTGTGGTCTGATGACATGTGTTTACACAAGATTTTAAGTACATGTAGGCCTGTCACAATAACTTCTACAATTTATATTTTTATTGTGATAAACAATATTTCTGTTGGCAGTAAAATAATAGTAGTAAAAAAATTAAAATTTAAAAATAATAATGTTTTAAACCATCACTGATCATCAGTAAATTTTACATTTCATTTGTAAATCAAGGGAGCAGAGTCTGGAGGAAGAGTGGAGAGACACACAGTCCAAACTGCTCGAGGTCTAGTGTGAAGTTTCCACCAATCAGTGATGGTTTCATGGATTTTAAAGACAACTTTTATGGAGATGAGGATTTCATTTTCCAGCAGGACTTGGCACACTGCCCACACTGCCAAAAGTACCAATTGGTCTTTTTTATAATATTCAATATTTCTAAGACACTGATTTTTTGTTTTTTTATTGTCTGTAAGCCATAATCAACAACAATAAGAGAAATAAACCCTTAAAATAGATCACTATGTGTTTAATACATCTATATAATATATGAGGTTAAAATTTTAAACCAAATTTTTTGAACCAAATTGAAATAAATGAACTTTTCCAGAAAATTCCAATTTTCTGAGAGGAACCTGCAGACCAGTTGCCTGATTTACTTATGGAGCTGTTTGCTGGAGTATCAGACTCCCAGGGCCCTATCTTACACCCTGTGGAAGACATTTCGCGAAGTTCATTACTATCTTACACCCTGTGTACAGTCATTGTTTAAAAAGGAACAGTGTTTCTGAATATATTTACACTGATGGGTGCACAAACCCATAGTGCATGCCAGTTGCCAGCTATGCAAACAAGTGTGAACAAGCAGGTCAGTTTCCTCTGCTGAGAAGCATTGGACATGTCCAGGTAGCTGCGCTGTTAAAATAGCAATCCGCCAAAGGCAGAGCTCACCTGGCTTTTATAGGGAATGATGAGCAAGTGACACACTGATTGGTTTTATTGCAACTTATGCCAAACACACACCCATGATTAATTAAAAGAATTAGTACATGCCTTTTGCACATTTCAAGCAGTGCAAGGTGTACTTTTCCTGTCATTACGATAGCACAGATATACTGACATGCCCTAAATCAAGGTGCATGTATGTATACAGAACACTAAAATAGAGCCTGTTTTCTTTTGTGATACATTATAGATACAAAAATGTCATATATGTTCATTTATTGTTTGATAAATTGATAATTATAAGTAGACGAGTAATTATGAATCACACTCACCGTGTCCCATTTGGCTTTTGCTCGCTCCTCCTCGAATTTGGCGAACTCGCGGCGGTCGTGGATGGTCACCAGCAGTTTCCAGATCAGCAAGGCGGCGAGACCCAGGAACAGTATAGCGCCAGCAACCGAGAGCAGCACCACCAGGATATCAGGGCCTTTAGGACAGTCTAAAACACAGCAGGAGGAATAAAACATCAGGCAAGAGCATCTGAGTGCACTTCAAGAACATCTTTATTACTCTACTGCCCTATAATCATCAGTGCACCTTATGTATGAATTCTACCAGTCAGGTATTATGAGCAGTAAAGCCAGTGAAGTTTCTCCAGCACCGAGATTGAAGCAGTATTAGCATTACCCGCTAACTACGCTAAGTGTTCAAAGGTGAGTATATCACCGCATAATGCACCTTATAATCCAGTGCACCTTATGTATGAAAATAGACCTGAAAATAGACGTTAATTGATTGTTTATAAATATCCATAAAGGTGAGCAGGTAATTATACTGAAACTTATATTGGATACTTTGGATTAATGGTTGCATGTATTTTGCATTTTGTATAGTTACACAAAACACCCAGAGAAAAACAATAAAACAAATAGGCTATAATGTAAAACTACCATGTTGGCAATGGCAACTCCAATGGCATCAAGGGCAATTGTTTTGCATACAACCATATGCATGCTTAAATGATTCTTTACTTGATTAAAGAGTTTGTTACAATGGTGGACAAGATTTAAAGATGGTCTTTTTATAGGGCATGTAAAAAAATAAAATCTTTTATATTTACTGCACACAATTATGTACATAATATATCTATTATGTATAGATATAAAAATATGCTTAATCTGGAATTTTGTAAGTTTCTTACTTCCCTAAACTCTTAAAAAAAAGGTTATTCAGAGGTCTTCAAAGAAATTTTGCATGAAAAAAATTACTTCTCCATTTTTGCAGTATTTCTCTTCCTAAAATAATGGGTATCTGACAGCTGCATCGAGTCAAATTTGAATAATGTACGAAACCAACAGAAATGCTCCAAAATAATGCAAAATTAATGAATCTCTTTCGCATGGATTGTAATTGAGTTCCACTGTAAAGTTGCTTATAGAAAACACAAAGTATTTGCTTGACACATTGACAACATTATTTATCCTACCTGTAAAAATCATTCATATTTTATTATTACATTGTGTATACATCTATACATGTTTGTGTATTTATATAAATATATCCAAAAGCAGTGTGTAAGACTGGTGGAGAAGAACATGCCAAGGTGCATGAAAACTGTGATTAAAAATCAGGGTTATTCCACCAAATATTGATTTCTGATGTCTTAAAACTTTATGAATTCATGACAATATTTTTTGGAATTTTAAGAAATGTTGTCTGTAGTTTATAGAATAAAACAACAATGTTCATTTTACTCAAAAATAAACCTATAAATAGTGGCCTCTTAGAGCTGTATTTATTCTTTCCTGCTTCTGTTTGCACAACACTTCTAAAATCGGGTTCTTTACACTGCATAAAAGAAGTGTACATGTACAAGTTTGTTAATGAACACTGTCTCACACTCTCTAGCAGTCCATTAACCCTTTAAATGCCCTCTAAATGTCAAATAACTTGGCTTTGCAGTGTCACACTTTCTTTCATAGGAGCCACCCCTCTATCTTTCTGAGTGTGTCCTCTTATCCTTCCTGTGTGATTACATGGTGTGCATTGTGCCGTGTCAGCGCGTTCCCCGGTAGCTTGGCTGTTTATTGCCTGGCTTTACTGCGCCGGCTCCTCTCCGGGCTCCAGGTTTGTGCGTCTCTAAATACTTAATTAAGCCCATGTTCCACATGTGGGTCTGTTAAAGCTAAAGGGTAGACTCTCACTGCAGGCTCCAGCCATTACCGCCTTAATGACCCACACACCCTCACCATGGCCTCTCCACAATCAGAAACACACACACACACACACACTAGAGTTTAGACCCGATGCCCGGCCCAAACTCAAGCCATGTCAGTCCGAGATTTCCCATGGTAGGTGACGTAGGCGTCTGTTTATTAATGCTATTTTTATTTTATATAAAGATATGTCTATGTCATAATCACAATATAGCAAAGTAATTAATCAAACAGTGTTTTAAAATTGTTATAATAACGCAGCTCTGGCCTGCAAAGTGTGTGTTTTCGCACTTAGGCTTTATCCTTAAAATAAAAAAAATAGTTTGTTCAGAAAATATTTTTCCTTCCTAAACATTGCAAATTATATTAGATTATACCACAGTTATAGTTCTAACCCCACAATGTGATTGGCTGAGAGGCATTTTATGAGTGACGTTATCAGCCGGTAATGCACTGTAACCGAAGCTCTCCATGTATTACTCCGCCACATACAGGTAACCTAGCAACGATGCAGCGCTTACAAGCCAAACAGCGCAGCCACAAACAGAGCAGCAATGGAACTATTTTAACTGGCGGAGTGTTTATAACCAAACAGATCCTATTTTCTTGTGCATTTTAACTCAAAATCTTTCAATAAACTGTGATAATGGAACTGTGGTATAATAATCGCAATAATAAACTCGAGGGTCGTGCTATAACGTGATTTATTGGCAATAATGCCAATATTAGACATTATAGCACTACCTCTCATGTATTATTGCTTAAGGGGTAAAAGTTATTGCAGTAAAGTAATTGTCAATGATGTTATTGTTCTTGGTCTTGCTTTTTTTGTGTGTTTGTTCAGTATTTTCAAATTTTTATCCCAAATTACCAAACCCACTCATTAGATCTCCCCCTATCACTAGTGATGCCCCAAGACAAGGAGGGTGAAGACTATCAGCACACGCCTCCTCTGACACATGAGAAGTCAGACTCCGCCTCTTTTTGAACTGCTGCTGATGCAGCATTGCCGAGTAGCATCACAGCACTAACGCTCTGAGGAAAGCGCAACGACTCGGTTCTGATACATCAGCTCACAGACGCAGCCTTGTGCTGATCCACATCACCCTAGGAGTGATGAGGGGAAAGAGCGTCATCTACTGTACCCACCCAGAGAGAGCAAGGCCAATTGTGCTCTCTCAGGGCTCCAGCGGGTGATGGTAAGCTGCATGGCCAGGATTCGAACCAGCGATCTCCTGATCATAGTGGCAGCGCTTTAGATGGTACTGTTGTTGGTCTGTTTTGGTTGAATGATTGTGCAGTGCATAGATGTATTGCTTGCTTTTTGTGTTTTTGCACTTAGGCTATAAGCTCAATAAAAAAAAATATTTGTTTAGAAAGTATTTTATATTCTTAAACCATGTTTAATTCTATTAGATTAGAGAAAGTCATTTAGACATCATTCTTGTAGCCAAATTTACCAATGTTTAATAGGTCTATGCTTCTTCAGTGTTGCAATGTTAATTAACATCATTCTGAACAAATTTTACTCATTCAAACAGCCTAAAAATGTTTTAAGCTTTAAGCTCAGTTTTAATGCTCTACTTACTAAAAAATGTGGGGTTTAAATTGGACTCGGAGTCATAATGACAGTTTTTGGGTCGGGCCGGTTGGAACGTGCAGTGGGCCTTTTTTAAGCTCTTAATATATTTTTTTCAGCCTACATAACCTTTACTTTTATACTTTAAGTAGTTTTGAAATCAGTACACTTTTACGTAAAGAGTAAAAAGCTTGAGTTGATACTTCAGCTTCTACAGATGTTTATAAACCCTAGTATCTATAATTCTACCTACAGAGTAATGCATGTCGATACTTTTCACACTTCTAGTTGGTTATTCTCTGTCCAGTAGTAACACTGAGGTGTTTAAAAACTCCAGCAGCACTGCTGTATCAGATTGTCTTGTGAGATCCAGGACAAACCACAAACCATACCACAAAAAAACACTATTCACACTTACTTTGAGTGTTTTGTTTTCATGTTGGCTGAAATTAAAATCGTAAAAGTTTTGAGTGTGTGTGGAGTGTTACCTGGCTCTTTCACCACAGACAGAATAGACTTCCCGCTGTTATCTTCAAAGTACTGGAACCTCTGCACACAATCATCCTCGTCCTTGTAGGTACAGTTCACAGCATTCTTGTCGTGGAGAACTGTGGAAAGGGAAAGGGGAAAAAACTGTAGCGCCCAATCAGAAGACTATTATCCACAATCAGCTTCAGATCTTAAGCAGACTTACCCAGATCATCAACCAGCACAATCTCATCTCTGCAAATGCGAGCACAGCTGTCGTCCTCAAATAGCGCACCTCGTTTAAAATGCTTACATTCCACACAGTCCCTAAACACAGCAGAAAACCCTAAGAATATACACTGTATACGACCACAGTTATCACCAGCTATAAAAATGCATTTTATTGTTATATATAAATCACTAGTGGTACATTAAAACAAGTAATCTTTCTCAGATTAAAAAATTATATATTAGTGGATAGAGGGAGTTCATATGAACACTCTAACTCACCCTATCTCACTGTGCCTCAACTGTACCCCAACTCTACATCACTTTACCTCTCTTTACCTCACTCTACATCAGTCTACCTCACTCTACCTCACTCTACATCAGTCTATCTTGCTCTACCTCACTCTACCTCACTCTACATCAGTCTACCTCTCTTTACCTCACTCTACATCAGTCTATCTTGCTCTACCTCACTCTACATCAGTCTATCTTGCTCTACCTCACTCTACCTCACTCTACATCAGTCTACCTCTCTTTACCTCACTCTACATCAGTCTATCTTGCTCTACCTCACTCTACCTCACTCTACATCAGTCTACCTCTCTTTACCTCACTCTACATCAGTCTAGCTTGCTCTACCTCACTCTACCTCACTCTACATCAGTCTATCTTGCTCTACCTCACTCTACATCAGACTACCTCACTCTACATCACTCTACATCAGTCTACCTCTCTTTACCTCACTCTACATCAGTCTATCTTGCTCTACCTCACTCTACCTCACTCTACATCAGTCTACTTCTCTTTACCTCACTCTACATCAGTCTATCTTGCTCTACCTCACTCTACATCACTCTACATCAGTCTACCTCTCTTTACCTCACTCTACATCAGTCTATCTTGCTCTACCTCACTCTACATCACTCTACCTCTCTTTACCTCACTCTACATCAGTCTATCTTGCTCTACCTCACTCTACATCACTCTACATCAGTCTACCTCTCTTTACCTCACTCTACATCAGTCTATCTTGCTCTACCTCACTCTACATCACTCTACATCAGTCTACCTCTCTTTACCTCACTCTACATCAGTCTATCTTGCTCTACCTCACTCTACACCAGTCTACCTCTCTTTACCTCACTCTACATCAGTCTATCTTGCTCTACCTCACTCTACATCAGTCTACCTCTCTTTACCTCACTCTACATCACTCTACCTCTCTTTACCTCACTCTACATCAGTCTATATTGCTCTACCTCACTCTACCTCACTGTACTTCAACCTTTTCTCAATCTACCTCTCTCTGCCTCGCTCTACATCACTTTAACTTACTCTGCCTCCCTCTGCCTTGCTCAACACATTCTGTATCACTCTACCTTACTCTACCTCGCTGTACCTCAACTCTACCTCCCTCTACATTTCTCTGCTTTGCTCTACATCACTATGACTTACTCTGCCTTCCTCTGCCTTGTTCTACATTACTCTGCCTCGCTCTACACGTTCAACATCACATTACCTCACTCTACCTCAATTTTACCCCGCTCTACATCACTCTACCTTGCTCTACATCACTCTAACTCACTCTGCTTGCTCTACCTTAATTTTACCTCACTCTACATTACCCTACATCACTCTACCTGATTCTACCTTACTCTGCCTCACACTGCCTCACTCTACTCTATCTCACTTTGCCTTGGTCTACTTCACTTTACCTCACTCTAAATCACTCTACATCTCTCTGCCTTGCTCTACATCTCTCTTCCTCGCTCTACACTTTCAACATTACTCTACCTCACTTTACCTCACTCTAAATCACTCTACCTTGCTCTACATCACTCTACATGTTTCTGCCTCGCTCTACATCACTATAACTTAATCTGCCTCTCTCTGCCTTGCTCTACATCACTCTGCTTCGTTCTACACGTTCAACATCACTTTATATCACTCTACCTCAACCTTACCTCACTTTACATCCCTCTACCTCACTATCTTACCCTACCTCACTCTGCCTCTCTCTACTTCACTCTACCTCACTTTACCTTACTCTAAATCACTCTACATCGCTCTACACGTTTGACATCACTTTACCTCACTCTACCTTAATTTTATCTCGCTCTACATCACTCTACCTCACTGTACCTCAACTCTACCTTACTCTACCTCACTCTGCCTTGCTTTACCTCACCCTACCTCACTCTACCTTGCTACACATCACTCTACATTTCTCTGCCTTACTCTACCTCAATTTTACCTAATTTTACCTCACTCTACCTTACTCTGCCTCGTTCTACATCACTCTGCTTTACTGTACCTTGCTCTACCTCAAATTTACCTTAATCTACTTCACTCTACATCGTGCTACCTCACTCTGGATCACTCTATATTGCTCATCCTTACTCAATCACACCCTACCTAACTCTGCCTTTCACTAATTTGCTCTGCACCACTCTTCCTAACTCTGTCACTCTGGATCACTCTGCATCGCTCTACCTCACTCTACCTCACTCCCTCAGTTGCTTCGTGAAGGTTATACAAGTTAAGTTTGCACTTATGAGCTTATGATGTGGTTATTGTAAAAAGAATATGATTTATTGCTCAGCCCTAGTAATTGGCTTTCCAAACTGGGAAGAAAATGGGATGATATTAGATCATTAAAAGCAGATATTGGCGAATGAGGCCTAAAATATATTACAAACGTGTGTTGACTCACTTCTTCATGGTGCAGGCATCAGGGCAGGTGGGGCATTTATCGCAGGTGGATCCGTAGGCCCCGGGCTGGGTACACTCACAGCTGCCGCACACACACTGCCCTCGGCCGCTGCACAGGGAGCCTGTGGTGGACATGCAGGTGTCCAGACGTGTGGAGCAGTTACAGTTCTCACCCGACCAGTCCGGGTCACACTGGCAGAACCCACACGAGCATGTGCCGTGACCTGCAGAGGCAGAGAGTAAGCAGATTCTGAGGGGCTGAGGTAATGGATATGTTTGAAGCGAATGAGAGAAAGCGCTTTTGATGCCAGAGGTAAACGTCGTAAAGCCCTTCTATTAAAGATTTACTGATACCCACAGCCTCATCTAATACCTGAAGTGATTACAGATGAACGGCGCTGGGCTGTAATGATTTCTGTGAAAGCACACAGCGTTTCGTTCTGTTTAGTTACGGGCCTGCCCATAAAAATACATCTCGTGAGGAGCTGCACATTCCACACATGCACAGAAACACAGCTCATTCCCGACTGGACCTGGGAGGCCTGAGGTAGTACACGAAATTAAATCCCAGAGGTTCTCTTTTCAGCCCTTGTGAAAATGCTTTAATCTCGCTATAGATTACACCAACTCCAAACTTCCACAACTTACGCAGTTGTGGAATCTCTGGAATTTTACACAATGTAGAGACTCTCAGTAATAAGCAGAATTTTGCCTTTTTTCACTGAAGCAGAAGTGTTAGAACGATAGAATGTTATTCTATAGATCCTTGTAGAGTCATCTAAAAAATTAGGACACCCCATGTAAACTTTTGGACATTCGAGATTCATTGGAACAGTATTTATTTTTCTGAGACCTGGATTTTTGCATGGTGTGCATTTTAAATTCAATTTATTTTAGCTATATTTGGGATTAATAAGACCACACTGTCGACCAAATTAATGAAAATAAAAGCTTTCTATGGTAAGTGTGGCTGCCTGCACTGGCTGTAGAAACTTCTGACTGGGATTCCAGCATTCTTTTTTGCAGATCCTTGTAGAGTTATTTGAAAAATTAGGATACCCCATATAAACTTTCGGACATTCAAGTTTCATTGGAACAGTATTTATCTTTCTGAGACCTGGATTTTTGCATGGTGTGCATTTTAAATTCAATTTATTTTAGCTATATTTGGGATTAATAAGACCAAACTGTCGTTTTTGCCAAAAAAAATGTCCTTATATGAGGAAAGTACTTTATTTTGCTGTTTAAGATAGACCAAATTAATGAAAATAAAAGCTTTCTATGGTAAGTGTGGCTGTCTGCACTGGCTGTAGAAACTTCTGACTGGGATTCCAGCATTCTTTTTTGCAGATTCTTGTAGAGTTATTTGAAAAATTAGGATACCCCATGTAAACTTTCGGACATTCAAGTTTCATTGGAACAGTATTTATCTTTCTGAGACCTGGATTTTTGCTTGGTGTGCATCTAATTTTATTAAATTTCTTTTAGCTATATTTGGGATTAATAAGAACAAACAGTCGTTTTCGCCCAAAAATGTTCTCCCATGAGGAAAGTACTTTATTTTGCTGTTTGAGATAGACCCAATTAATGAAAATAAAAGCTTTCTGTGGTAAGTATGGCTGTCTGGACTGGCTGTAGAAACGTCTGACTGGGATTCCAGCATTCTTGTTTTCAATCAATTGAGTGTAATGTTGTCACGTGACCTCTAGATGAAACAGGCAGTGTCTCCATATGAGGCCAAAGGGGCAACATAATTTTTTTTTTATAAACAAATAAAACCAAAGAAATTACTTTTTCTGTTCATCGTGTTTTTC
Organism: Astyanax mexicanus; assembly: GCF_023375975.1. Lineage (NCBI taxonomy): Eukaryota > Metazoa > Chordata > Actinopteri > Characiformes > Acestrorhamphidae > Astyanax > Astyanax mexicanus. The sequence continues at coordinate 41,384,072 of NC_064422.1, read as the reverse complement.
TTTTTTTCTCATATTGTAAATGAAAACTGAAGTCGCCCACACTTTAAAGAAACACATAATGAATCACGTAGTAACTTAAAAGTGTTAAATAAACTTCAACTTGTTAAATTGCCGTTTTTGAGGCTAGTACTTCTGATTATCTTATTGTGTGTGACGTAATTCTTGCTCCTCTTTTCCCTGGGCATTCCTGATGAGTGCCAGTTTCATCATACAGTTTTTTAATGGTCTTTTTTGCAACTGCACTTAAGGATACTTTCAAAGTTTAGATTGACTGACTTTCAAGTTGTTGCCTTAAAGTGGCAGTTCGTATATATTTTTTTGGTTTCTAAACTGAAAGCAGAAGCATTTCTGAGTGGAGAAAAATATGGATAAAATATACTGTTTAATGGTACCAGTGTGCTGAAACGAACATCCCTGCTAAGCCTCTAATATATTCATTCTGAAAACTGGGGTGTCGGGTCACTTTTTGCGTAAGCTCTCCTGGCCACGTCACGCGTCTTGTTGTTATGTACAGCCTCTAAAAGAGGATCCGGCTCAGTTTTCCTGAACTCGCTCTCTCTCTCTCTGACTGAACATAACCTGGAATCGGATTCATCCGCTCTGAAAGGAGACCGCATCACACCCGCCCAGTTTAAAAATATTCTTCTGCATGCTTGGTGCAATTACCCATTCTTACCATGAAGGGCCCTAAATCCCAAAACCTACGGACATCAGCTTTAATATCTATTAGAACTAGTGCTGTGCGATATGACGATATATTGTGGGGATCATAGAAAAGTGTCTATCGTGCTACTTACCTTCTATCGTCCCTATCGTTTCTACAGTAATTTAATAAATTATTCATGCAAATATATAAAGTAGGCTATGATGAAATGTATTGCCGTGGTGACTTTGCATAAACTCGGTTTATATAAGTGATAATAAAGTAATCTTCGCAAAAAAAGCTTCATAATGTGGTTTTGCGACACGACGCTGCTTTACGTTATTTGACTGACATTTTGAAAAAGTGTTAATTGAGTTTATTTTGATATTATTTTGATATTATTTTGTCATACTTTTCGAAGAATAACTGAAAACATACTCAAATGTGGTATATCATGATATATATCGTTATCGTGATATTAAAAATTCCATATCATGATATATGATTTTTCCCATATCGCCCAGCACTAATTAGAACATTAATCAAATAAAGATATTTACTGTATACCAACACTACCTCTTCACTACTTTACAACTAATTTTTTAAACACATTAAGAGACAAGAAATTCAAGTAATTAACTCTTGATGAGTTCAGCACAGCTGTTAACTGAAAGCCTGAATGTAAAACACATTCTGGTTTGTTTAACACTTTTTTTTATTCACTAAATTATTCCATATGTTTTTCTTCATAGTCTTTTCATAGTCTCTTCATGATTTTGGATTAATCTACTATGTACGTATATAGTGCATAATAATATAAAAAATAAGCCTTTTTGCGCCACCTTTATTTTTAAGATTGTGGTCAATGAATAATGTTTTTAAAGGACAGTAATGATAGTCTTCATCTCTTTTTAGAAAGACTAAGCCTCAGATCAACAGGAACAAAGAAACCAGACAAAATAATAACAACACAGAGTACAATGGGTCGACCCTCAGAGACCGTAAAACCAAGCCTCTACTCAAGGACAAACATCACACTGCCTATAATCACTCAGACCACAGAATAAAAATCCCCAATACAATTCCAGCTCAACCAAAACCCAGACATCACTCACCTCCCTCACTCCCCCGCTGCTGTGCCAGGCTATTTTAGTGCTGTGACATCATCAGTGTGCGTGATAGTGCACAGAAAGGCATTTGCGCAATAATCGCCAGGCTTTAGGGAATACGGTAAGTATGGCCTTGGTAAGTGTGTTTGTAATAAAAACAGTGAAACACAGCGAAAAACACAGACGGACGCTGCTATATTTAGAGCTCCAGTGGGGTAGTTAATACTAGACGTGTCTGTGAGGTGAAACGCAGTGACGTTTGAGTGTTTGAGTGAGTGGTCCCTGCTGAGATGTTCCACGACACTACATGAACTTCTGGCCTGCTCCAGTAACCGTAACACAAACACACACACACACACACACACACAGAGCTTTCTGAGGCCAGCACACGTCCGAACCCACACACACCTCCACACAGCATGTTTATTCCAGAAGAGCTGTTTGTTCACTCTTCATAAAGCCAGGAAAGGTCCGGTGTTGTTGTGAGCAATTCCTGGCGAATGAGGTCTTCTTAATGGGCTGCAGGGCACGGAGCTACAGCAGCTCTGAGAAGAAGAGCTTAAGAATGAAGTACTCTGATAATAACATTAATAAATTAGTAACATTAGTAAATTTACTTGTGGCCAAATGTGTAGTTTAGTACTAGTGGAACTTCACTTACTTTTAAAATTAAAATTAAAATATGTACTTAAATACATACTAAATGTACTATTTTGGAACTTATGGCAACTTAAGTATATTTCAAGCTATTTTTAAATACAACATAACTTCAAACTTCCAGGGGTTGGACAATGAAACTGAAACACCTGGTTTTAGAGCACAATAATTTATTGTGGTGAGGGACAGTTCTGGTGGAAACAGGAGAGTTGAGGTGCACATTGAATTCTGCGTGATTTGATCAGCCGTGGTTTTATGTTTTTTAGATACAATCCGGGTTAGCACCCGAACATCCCTTTCAGACAGCTTCCTCTCACAGCGTCCACAGTTAATCCTGTTGGATGTGGTTGGTCCTTCTTGGTGGTATGCTGACATTACCCTGGATACCGTGGCTCTTGATACATCACAAAGACTTGCTGTCTTGGTCACAGATGCTCCAGCAAGACGTGCACCAACAATTTGTCCTCTTTTGAACTCTGGTATGTCACCCATAATGTTATAGTGTGCATTGCATTATTTTGAGTAAAACTGTGGTCTTACCCTGCTAATTGAACCTTCACACTCTTACAGCTCTTACTGGTGCAATATTGTGTAATTAATGAAGATTGGCCACCAGGCTGCTCCAATTTAGCCATGAAACCTCCCACACTAAAATGACAGGTGTTTCAGTTTCATTGCCCAACACCTGTAGCTCTGTAAACAGAAGCTGTAAGCCCCACAGAGGTGGGCGAAGCCATGAACTCACTGGTTGATGTAAAGAACTAACATCTCTCTGATCAACTCGTATTTCTGAGGCTATTCTTTTACTCGATACTGCAGACAATGGAGGCTGAGAAACATTTTCATACGCAGCATCATTATACACAACTCAGAGAGACCTATAGTATTTCACAAAGAACAAGAACAAGTTGATTTTAGCGGAAGGAGACCTTTAACGAGTACTTCGAAAGTATAATGATGCAGACAGGTGTGAGTCTCTTACCTGAGCACAGCTCTCCTTTATACCTCAGGCAGCTGAAGTCATCACACTCGCACCTCTTCCCCCACACCTTGCCGAAGTCGTTGTTGTGACACACACACTGACCACACACACAGTCTCCTCGGCCACTGCACACCACCTTGTTTGGGCCGCTGCAGGTGTCCTGCTCGCTGGGGCTGTAGTCTCCCTCCGCACACTCACACCTGGGGCCCAGGCGGCCGGGGTGGCACATGCAGATGCCACACTCGTAGGTGCCATTGCCGTGGTGGCACACGGGACTGTCGGGCTCGCCCAGAGCCTGGCACTTACACTGGCACTCGAAGTCGACGGTGATCTGCAAAGCGTCTTTGAAGCCCACGGGTTTGATGGTGAAAGTCTTGCGCTTCTCTTTGGGGCAGCCCCTCGCACGAGCCTCTACGCTGAAGGATACCTACACAGGTAAAAGACTGGCATCAGGGCTGAGATCACTATTTAGGAGTTCTCCTTTTCCTGCATACTGTAATTCTGATTCTGGTCACATCAATATGTTGAAAAATCTCTACAGCCAAATTGGAATCGAGGCTAAAGACCACTTAAAAATTATGAGGTGATAACAAGCCATTAAACCGAACTGAACTGCTTGAATTTTTGCACCAGGAGTGCAGGCATAAAGTTATCCAAAAGCAGTGTGTAAGACTGGTGGAGGAGAACATGATGCCAAGATGCATGAAAACCTACGAAGGTGCGGATTTCATTTTCCAGCAGAACTTGGCACATTGGCCACACTGCCAAAAGTACTAATTGGTCTCATATAATATTCTAATTTTCTGAGACACTGATGTTTGGGTTTTCATTGTGTGCATACCATAATCATCTAGAATAAAAGAAATAAACGCTTAAAATAGATCACTTTGTGTGTAATACATCTATATAATATATATTTTTTTTACATTTTGAACTGAATTACTGAAATAAAGTAACTTTTCAATTTTTTTTTGATGCACTAGTATATTTATTGCAAGACAATCCTCTACAATATTTGATTGCATCTGTGTTCCTGGAGGATAAAATGCTACTAAATAAGCAAATACCTGGAATTCTGGATTCATATTCTTTACGCAGGTTTGCCATATTCAGGATTTCCATATTTGGCACCACATATTCATAAAGTATTGCAAACTAAAATGATACAATCTATTGCACAATTGATATTTTGTCCCACCCCAAATCCTCGAAGGCCAGGGGTCGGCAAGCATGAAACATCTGGCCCGTGAGGTTGTTTGAACTACAATGAATGATAATGAAAAAAAAAAACATAAAATACTTCTCTGGTTCTCTTGTTTACATTCCTCCCCGTCTCTCTCTTTGTCACGCTCGGCATGACTTTAGTTTCCGCCCGTTCTCGTTTTTCTGTCCGTTCTTGGGCTTCCTATCTACTTATAAGGCCGTTTTTTTTCCGCGCCGTGTTCCAATTCACTAGCCGGGGCAGCTGTAGTGTATTGGACCACGACCCTGATGACACGACTTCGATCCCGTATGAGGAGCGTTGTGTTTATTTATTTATTTTATTTTTATTTTTAGTTTACCTGCTTTGAGATCAACTGTTCTGCAATTGGGTTTAACAACCCTCTGGGCTGGAGAGCTACTAGTCTGTAGCTCCATCTCATTACAACAGATTTTTTTTTGTGGCATCGCCACATAATGGCCTGGAAAATATCTAGCCCGTGGCCAAACTTAATTGCAATAGGCTCTTTTGGGTTAATATGAGACACTTTGTGAGTCAAGAAAAAACTCAGTGTGTGTTTTCAGTAGAGTTTTATTCTCTTGTCCTGAGAAAGCACATTCAGTGTCAGTCTGAATGGTACAACTGAAGATACTAGGCACAGTGAGTCACAGCAGCAGGGTAAAGAGCAGGAAACAGCCGTGGCTGATGCCCAGTCATACTCAGCAAACTGAGTAACACCACCCCTGCCACCCCATCCTGTGAGTGTGTGTGTGTGTGAAGGTCTGATGGTGTGTGTTTGTTCATTTAATCATTCAGTGAGATGACGGAGCGAGGCTGCTTTATCAGGCTGAGCGCACATCTCAACCCCTTTTTCCTGTTCAGCTCTTTCTTCCTTATTAGGAATGTGTGAGCAGGAATTCCACAAACTGGAACGACTGAACAAGCAGGAGGAAAAGATGTAAACGGGTGAGCGGAGGGAACAAAACAACATACTTTTAGAGAACTCTGGGAAAAGCATGTTTTCTGACAAATTACAACCAGAGAGAAAGAGAGAGAGAACAAAGAGTATAGGGGTCATGGTGAATAAGAGAAATATAACAAGAGAGAGTGAAAGAATAAGTACATAAATAAATAAAAAATGAAGATATACATAGATATTCAGCTCTGGGAAAAATAAGAGACCACTTTATGATTATGTTTTTCTTTGATTTTACCAAATTGAAAACCTCTGGAATATAATCAAGAGGAAGATGGATGATCACAAGCCATCAAACCACCAAACTGAACTGCTTGAATTTTTGCACCAGGAGTAAAGCAGCATAAAGTTATCCAAAAGCAGCGTGTAAAACTTGTGGAGGAGAACATGATGCCAAGATGCATGAAAACTGTGATTAAAAACCAGGGTTATTCCACCAAATATTGATTTCTAAACTCCTAAATGGCTTTTTTTCCCATTTTTTGCAAATAAATGCTCTAAATGACAATATTTTTATTTGGAATTTGGGAGAAATGTTGTCTGTAGTTCATAGAATAAAACAACAATGTTCATTTTACTCAAATATAAACCTATAAATAGCAAAATCAGAGAAACGGATTCAGAAACTGAAGTGCTCTCTTCAATACTACATCATCCTTCCTATACAGCCCAAATACTATATGCTCAAAGTCAAAGTCAAAGTCAAAGTGGTTTTTATTGTCATTTCAGCTATATACAGAGTACACAGTGAAACGAAACAACGTTCCTCCAGGGACCATGGTGCACATAAACACAGTGTAGACAGAACAATAGTGCAACAGTACAAAAGTGCAGACAGACAATACAACACAATACAGACAAAGAATAATAAATAACAAGACAGTATGCAAATTATGCAGTGTGCAAAAAGTGTGCAAAAAAGACCAGTGAGGTAGTAATTACCTCTATTACACAGTGTGCAATAGAGTCCAGTATAGTATATCCAGAATAGTGCTTCATATTTTCCATACTTTTATTTTAATCGCCATTCTCACTATAATCCCCTATAATATAGATATTTACAGGTGTTGGACAATGAAACTGAAACCCCTGTCATTTTAGTGTGGGAGGTTTCATGGCTAAATTGGAGCAGCCTGGTGGTCAATCTTCATTAATTGCACGTTGCACCAGTAAGAGCAGAGTGTGAAGGTTCAATTATCAGGGTAAGAGCAGTTCAGCTCTAAATATTGCAATTCACACAACATTATGGGAGACATACCAGAGTTCAAAAGAGGACAAATTGTTGGTGCACGTCTTGCTGGAGCACCCGTGACCAAGACAGCAAGTCTTTGTGATGCATCAAGAGCCACGGTATCCAGGGTAATGTCAGCATACCACCAAGAAGGACCGACCACATCCAACAGGATTAACTGTGGACGCTGTAAGAGGAAGCTGTCTGAAAGGGATGTTCGGGTGCTAACCTGGATTGTATCCAAAAAACATAAAACCACGGCTGATCAAATCACGCAGAATTCAATGTGCACCTCAACTCTCCTGTTTCCACCAGAACTGTCCGCCACCACAATCAATTATTGTGCTCTAAAAGCAGGTGTTTCAGTTTCATTGTCCTAACCCTGTATATTCACTATTCTTACTTTACTCCCTATACTTCTTATACCACCCTCTTATACAGGTATAAATAGATTACAATAAAGCACTAACCGTATCTCCTCTTTTGAGTCCAGAGCAGGACTTGAGACCTGGTATCACCTCCCCATTCAGACACGTTGCAGTGAAGGAGAGACTCAGCTCTTCTGGAACATTCAAGAGCTCCAGCTCAACCTTAGAGCGAATTTTCTGTGGAAACCATAAATCAACTAAGAGAATGAACAAAAATACTTGAGTCATTGAATATTTAAGTGTTTGTGCAACATATATCTTAAGCACAGAAATAATACAGCTGAAAGAAGCCCAAAAAGGACAAAATCCTCTGTTCACTCACAGCATAAGCATCTTGGATCAGTTGGATGACATTGCGTGAGTCCTCAGACAGAGTTCCCACTGCTGTACCCGGGATTAGATCACTGTAATTCTGTGGGAGTTTAAAAAAAGAGACAACCTAATGATCAGCGTTGGGAGTAACGGCGTTAAAACTAACGGCGTTACTTTTTTTCAGTAACGAGTAATCTAACTAATTACTCTGACTGTAACTATAACGCCGTTACCATTTCCGACACCCCGTTACTGCACGTTACTTTAGCCGCTCTATTAACTTTTTTTTTTTTTTTTACTTCGCTTTGCCCTGGTTAACCCCTCCTTTTTCCGGTGAACTTGAGCTTCTGGCCGCTGTGCCTGTGGTTTGGCGTGGTGAAGTGAGGCACAATTGTGACGATTTGCGTGCTCGAATTAATTCAGTGATTGCCGTGGACAGCCCAAGTTCCAAATTAAGGACGTTAAACTCTTTTTAGCTGCTCCGGTTTTTGTGGTGCTGCTGCTTTCTCTTTTAGAGCTTAGATTCTCTGCCCGAACCCGACCTGACCCGTGGACCGATCCGAAATCGGGCTCCTATTTTTATTTTATATAAAGCTCTGGTGTGATAATCACAATGTTGCTAAGTAACCAATTATTATTGTTCACTAAAGCGAACGAAATAGCGAAAACTGAAAGTGAAAAACATTTGTGTTAACTGAATCTAATAAAAATGGTAATAAAAAGGAAAAAAACATAACTATCTCAAATTGTATTTTGTGTTTATAAAACTAACTAAAACGAACTGAAATTACTGATAGAATATCCCCATTTTCGTGTTTAATTTATTTATAAGCGCTGTTGTACAGCGGAGTTGTACAGCGGGCGGTGTTGTGCCGAGTGCGCGGCACCTCGTGGTCCGTTAGTTCTTGTGTAAAGCGCTCGCGCTAGCCGCAAAATACGACAGAAAACACTGAAACTGCAGAATTATGTATGGGATTACAATATGCGTGCGAGGCAGATGAAAGAGAAACAGGAGATACAGTGTGTGAGAACATTTACCTGTGAGTAGCTCATGCAGGCAAATCTCTCTCTCTCTCTCTTTCTCTCTCTCTCTTTCTCTCTCTCGTTTCTTAGATTGATCTCTCTGATGAGATGTGTGAAAACTAATAAAAACTAGCAAGCCCACCCTAAAAACTTACTGAACAGAAAAATAATAATAATAAAATTAAACTATAATAAAAATGAAAAATGTAATCACCTAGCTCTGGGCGCCTCTGCGTTTGACTTGCAGCACTGTGTGTAGCTGTTCTTAAAAATCATTTAAATTAAATAATAATTCTATGCTTTTATGTTACAGTGTTAACATAATTCTGATTATATTTCGCTCATTCAATCAGCCCGAAAACAGACAGTTTATGGGGCGAATCGGGTCGGGCTCGGGCTCATAATGACAGTTCATGGTTCGGGTTGAGTTGGGCTTGGGCAGAACGTGCACGGGCTCCGGCTGGGTCGGGTCGGATTTTTTGGGCCCGATCTAAGCTCTATTCTCTTTTGGTGAAGCTGTATATTAATACCATTTTAACAGTGATTAGATTGTTGTTTTTGTCCATTATTTTGTTTTTATATATATATACATATTTCCTTTGAGTGTGGCTTGGTTTGGTTAATTTCATCCCCAGACGCGTTTTTCAGTTTTTTCCGTTTTTTTCAGTATTACAAGTTTTAGTCATTTTCTTTGGTTCTGTGGAGAATTTCGTTTTGTTTTTTTGAAATTCGTTACATTATATTTTTGTCAACATTTTGGGTTCATTTTCGTTTGTTATTTTTTTAATAATAATAGTAAATGCATAATTGATTTCCTTTTTTTGAGGGCGAATAATAAAAAGTAACATAGCATAGTTACTTTTACTGGTAACTAATTACTTTTATAGTGGAGTAACTCCGTTAGTAACTCAGTTACTTTTTTAGAGAAGTATCGAATAACTATAACTAATTACTTTTTCAAAGTAACGTGCCCAACACTGCTAATGATTCATAGAGCTAATAAATAAAATAACGTAATAAAAAATAAACACATACGTATAGAGGAAGTGGTTTTAATATGACTTGTACCTTGTAAAGAGGTACAACAGGATTGGTGACAGCAAAGATGAGGTTTATGTTGTTCTCAGACATCTTCTCCGTGATCAGAGCAAGGGATGGGTAGTCCTACAGAAATAAATATAAATATTTACAATATATACAGGAAAAGTGTCTATTGGAATTTCCCAAGTTTATTTTCCCATGACTTTTGCCATCTTCCATGGGAACTAAATGCCCTTGACCTCTTGCACTGAATGTGGATGTGATTTCTTGTCTGTTGTCTGTCACATGAACAATTCTAGCCAGACACTATAGGCCATTACAGGGGTTGGACAGTGAAACTGAAACACCTGGTTTTAGAGCACAATAATTTATTGTGGTGACGGACAGTTCTGGTGGAAACAGGAGAGTTGAGGTGCACATTGAATTCTGCCGTGATTTGATCAGCCGTGGTTTTATGTTTTTTTTGGATACAATCCGGGTTAGCACCCGAACATCCCTTTCAGACAGCTTCCTCTTACAGCGTCCACAGTTAATCCTGTTGGATGTGGTTGGTTCTTCTTGGTGGTATGCTGACATTACCCTGGATACCGTGGCTCTTGATGCATCACAAAGACTTGCTGTGATGCGCCAGCAAGATGTGCACCAACAATTTGTCCTCTTTTGAACTCTGGTATGTCTCCCATAATGTTGTGTGCATTGCAATATTTAGAGCAGAACTGTGTTCTTAACCTGCTAATTGAACCTTCACACTCTGCTCTTACTGGTGCAATAATGTGCAATTAATGAAGATTGGCCACCAGGCTGCTCCAATTTAGCCATGAAACCTCCCACACTAAAATGGCAGGTGTTTCAGTTTCATTGTCCAACCCCTGTATATATCTATATTATAGGGGAGTTAAGTATATGGGAGTATATGCCACCCACTGCGCTGTCCACTGTGGGTGGTAATTCCTTATATGATGTATTCCTGTTATATATGTAAGGATAAAGATGGACAAATATTAAATACCCAATGCACAACTTCAGAAATGGAATGTACTATCCATCTGCACCCACTATTAGAGATCAGTCCAACTCCCATAATTCATGTGACCTTGCAATGAGCACACTGACCAGTTTCCTACAATGTAAATGAATAGTGAAGTGATCTATCAGACTATGAAGGAACATATAAGACATCATGTAGTAACTTAAAATTACTGTTAAACAAACCAAAATACTCTGTAAAGAATTATTTAGGTGCTCTTATCTGAGGAGCTGTTAACCTGTGGTTTCTGACTTTCTGTACAACAGAGGTAACTCTTGCTCGTCCGTTCCTGGGGCGGTTCTGATGAGAGCCAGTTTCATCATCATAACCATTACTCAAATATTCACTATTCACTGTATACCTGTAACTCTACCTCTTCACTACTTTACAACTGATGCTCTCAAACACTTTATTAAGAAACAAGAAATTCAAGTAATTACCTCTTGTCGTGTTAAGCGCAGCTGTTAACTGAAAGCCTGAATTCCAGGTGACTCTACCTTATAAAGCCTATATAGCCTTGGCTATGGTGTGCTATGATTACCATTGTAGTAGACATGTTGTAGACGTTGTCTTCGCCCACATGGCACTGGCCATCATTAGGTCGCACAATGCCCGCCAAGCGTCCGTCCAGCGCTACATGAGTCTTAGCATCAGTAGTGAACACCAGCAGGTGGGAAGCATCCGGCCGCCAACCAATCTTGTCCTGGAAAAAGTGAGACAAAAATGGACTAGTTACTGGCTGTGACACTGTTTTTTGGATTTACTGTTTTGGCATTTTTAATGCTAGTTTCACTCTGGTTTTATTGATCTTCTGGTTAAAATAACACATAATAAGCAGAGCTTTTCAGTTGGAGTTGAACAGATTAATTCTGATGGAGTATAAACTCTGCTGAGGGCATATTTAGGAACAAACCAGCAGTAGCTTCAGCCATTGATTGATAACATGACTGGAAACCAATTAACCTTGATATACAGCTCTGGAAAAAAAATAAGAGAGTACTTAAAATGTTGAGTTTCTTTGATTTTACCAAATTGAAAACCTCTGGAATATAATCAAGAGGAAGATGGATGATCACAAGCCATCAAACCAAACTGAACTGCTTGAATTGTTGCACCAGGAGTAAAGGCATAAAGTTATCCAAAAGCAGCGTGTAAGACTGGTGGAGGAGAACATGATGCCAAGATGCATGAAAAAAAACTGTGATTTAAAACCAACAGGGTTATTCCACCAAATATTGATTTCTGAACTCTTAAAAATACTTTATGAATATGAACTTGTTTTCTTTGCATTAATTGAGGTCTGAAAGCTCTGCATCTTTTTGTTATTTCAGCCATTTTCTGCAAATTAATAAATGCTCTAAATGACAATATTTTTATTTGGAATTTAGGGAGAAATGTTGTCTGTAGTTTATAGACTAAAACAACAATGTTCATTTTACTCAAACATAAACCTATAAACAGCAAAATCAGAGAAACTGATTCAGAAACTGAAGTGATCTCTTAATTTTTTACCAAAGCTGTATATGCTTCTGCATTAACCAACACAGAACTGTGAGTGATGATTAAACACAGTGTTTAAAAACTCCAGCAGCACTGCTGTGTCTAATTCTCTTACTGTACCAGCACCACACACACACTAACACACTAATCACCACCTGTGGCCTTGTGAAAGGAGGATAATAATAAAGTACACATTGAAATAGATACAGGACTACAATATGTAATTATTATAGAACTACAAAGTTTTCTAGATCCTCAGTGGAGAATTTCAACCTAATACCTATTTTGCCCACCTTACACACGGCTGCCTGTATGATGGCGTCAAATCCCCCCTCCGGAGCGTCACGATTACGAGAAACCTTCTGCTTCTTCACCTCCTCTGTGAAGCGACCCACTTCATCCGTCAGCGACAGCACGTGCCTGTAGCCAAACTGTGGCTGGCATTTAAACGGGATTCTGTCACCACCAGAAGAGAAATGTACACTTAGTTTAAGTCCGAGGCAGGGGTGGGCAATATGGCCCTAAAAGAATATCACAATATTGTGTACAGTGTAACAATATTCTAATAGAGTTAGAAATCACAGGGTATCTCCCGATATGATATTATCACAATGCACTGCCCACAATAACAAAGATATCACGATACTGTGATTCTGCAATATTCAATATATCACAAGGCAATTCTCAACGATACTTCACCAATGTATTTATTTGTGTCAGTTTGACAGAAGTAGACGTGTGGAAAAAGGAAGCAGTAACTTTAGTAAGTCTAATTGGGGGGCGAGTCTTAGGAAGTTTAGTTATGATAAGTTTAAAACAATCACAATATCGATATATTGTCCCACCCCTAATTACACAGCACTGAATTTTTTTTCAATCTATAAACCTTTGTCTATATTTACCAACACACTATAAAATAATGATAATGTACCAAACTAAACAAAGCAACATGAACACAGTGTAATGTTGCAAACAATTTAACATAAAACTAAAGTGCATTTTTTGTGTGCAAACATAACCAATTATACAAAAATACCCTTAAAGTTGTCCTTCTGCTAAAATTATTTTGTTCTTTGTATAATACAGTGGGTCTCTATGAGTTGTTTATGATGCTGCACATGGAACTTTCTCAACCTCCATTGTCTGCAGTGGTTAGTAAAAGAAAATATTCAGAAAAAAGAGTCGATCAGGAAAAGCACCGTGTCTACGTCAACCCGTGAATTAGTATTCATGGCCCCGCCCACCTTGGCTTGCAACCGCCCACAGGCAGAGCTGAAGCAGAGCGGCGACACCGTCTCGTCAGATAGAAGCTAACAGCACTAGGAATGGCATGGCAGTTCATTCCTGTGTTATTTGTGCGAATAACACATCAGTGTTATACGCTTTGCCTAGTAATTTAGAGCTAAGGAACAAATGGTTAGAATTTGTCTATGGAGGAAAAACACCACCAGCCAAATACAATTGAGATAGATAGGCTTACGTTTAGAACAGTTCTGTTTTAACACTAGTTAAAAGTAAAAAGAATTTTTACTTTTTGGACCTGGACTACCCACCTCTGTGTGTAAGTAACTATAGGTTTACACAGGATCTCCGGTGGATTTGGGTCTCTGTGTTTTACAGAGACTCTAAGAGACTCTAGGTCAGTGTCTGAACTGCACTTAGCAGGGCATTATTACATATGTTGTAAAGTAACATATGACATTGCAAAGACTGTTATTAGTAGGGGTGGGCGATATGGCTCTAAAATAATATCACGATTTTTCAGGGTATGTTCGCAATAACGATATACTTGGCGATATAGGAAAACTAAAATAATTCATTCATTTCTGGAACATAGTATAATAGTGTAACAGTATAGTCATAATGTGGAAAAATAAATAATATATTATAAAATAATATAATGCAGCAAATAATATTGCAGAATATTTAGTGCATGCATATAAACTGCAAACTAAAACAATTAAACAATAAATACACCTAAAGCTTCACAGTAAATAATAGACTACTTTAGATAGACTGAACAGCCCTATTATCACGATATGGATTTTTAATATCATGATATTTCTGTGTCACGATATATTGTAAACAATTTAATATAATATTGCCCACCCATAGTTATTAGTGTAAAAATGTAAAAATGTCTTTATTTTTTACATGTTTCTAACTGTTGTCCGCCTTGCTGTGTCGCAGTGCTGTTAGCCAATCAGAGCCGATATGTTTGCATGTATGAATATTCATGAGCAAGAGCAAAATCCTATTGTTTCTCCTGCCAGCTCCTCCACAGGACTAAAGCAGTGTTATACCAGATCACCGGAGCACTTTTTTTTAATTATTATTATTTTTTTATTACAAAAACAGCTCATATGGGATTCATTCATACTGGAGACACAACTAGACATTTAAAAATGAATTAAAAAACGATGAAATGAGACCTTTAAAGCTTCATGGTAAATTACATCAAATGCTAAATATACTGTTAATACCGTATTTATCACGATATGGATTTTTTTTCTAGTAGTATAGAGAAATGTACAGTATGTTTTAGACTGAGCTATGTTGACAACATGGAGAGACGACTCATGAGAGCTGTAATGGAAAAACATGGCATTTTGAATGAGCTCAATCTGGGCGAGAGTGCCAGACGTCCACTGAGCCCTTAATGATCCACTGGGTCATGACTTGTGCGTCACCTAAATGACCATATTCAAGACTTTAATCATTACCTGCAGACTTAGTGTTTACAAACATACACAGAACCAACACAGTTAAACACAGAACCAACAGGCCTTTACACATTAACACAGTTACCCTAACACATTTTAAATGATTCATGTATATTTATATCCTTTCCCTGGTGATTGTACTTAAAACATATTGAGAAATGTTTAAGTATGCTGTAAATATATAACAGATTTATGTACTTAATTAAAATAAATTAAAAGTACACATTTATATTATACTTTCATCAAATGTTTGAAAGTAAACTTTGATCATACTTTTTAAAAGTACAATGTAGTGTATTTAAAATAAATAGACTACTATAAAGTACACTTTTAGTTTAATGTAATTATATATACTTATTTTGTACTCTAAAATACTTATTTCCAAATATACTTTTATACATTTTTAGCAAAGTGTGTTAAAAACAGCTGTTACAGTACTTCACTTAAAGTTCAATGTATCATGCTTTCAACTTTTTAGAAAGTAAATTAAATTACTATTACTAATTAAGTAAATTAGTAATAGGCCAAAAAATTGTAGTACAGTATATTAAAAATATATTTTGAAACCCAATGAAGTACACTGAAAGTGTGCTACTTACAAAAGACAGAAACGATAAGGCTTATTCGTACTCTAATGTAAATATATTAATATTTATATCAATTCTTAGTACACTCCTAATATACTAGGTGTATACATGTAGTGATACAGTTGTAATATTCATTATTAAATGTATTATAATTTGACTGTAAGCATATTAAATATATGGGGTTACATACATGAAGTAGTTTAAATGTTTAAATGTAACTTAAGTATATTCAAAATAGTTCAATTTTAGTACAGTTAATTACACTTAGCACAATTTAGGTAAGACTTTTGTACTATTTTTATATAATTAAGTAAACAGGTAAAATAAGTACAAAAAAGGTATATAGCATAATAATGCTTAGTAAATTTCAATCTCCTTTTTTTACTAGGGTTTCTTTCTGAATCTTAAACTCTGTCTACTTTATGGTGTACACTGCATTTCATTTGATAAAAAAAATTAATCCATGAACAGTACATCTTGTACTGTTGTGTTATATTACTTTTGTTAGATAAATCTGTCTATAATCGTGACGATTGATAAATAAATAGCAATCAAACTACATATGATTAGCAATTCATGAAGAAATCCAGTTAATTCCCAATGACTTACTGAATACTAGATATGATACTTTTCATTCCTTATTTGTGCAAATATCACATCAGTGTTATACGAATTTGTCTGCGGAGGAACATAACCAGCGAAGTACAATTGATAGGTAGGTGTATGTTTAAAACAGTTCTGTTTACACTAGTTAAAAGTAAAAAGCCACCCCGGGGAGAATTTTTTTCTGGAATCTTTCTGGATCTGGACTTCTACTACTAAGTAACAGGGTTTATATAGGATCTCCGGTGAATTTAGCATTTTACAGAGACTCTAAGACATGGGTGTCCAAACTACGGATATTTTAGAAATAGAATGAAAGTTGGCCCGCTGTTAAGCAGGTTTTTATAATGTGAGATTCAAAGTTTGAACGCTAGGTGTCAGAAACGGGTCAAAGAGTCTAAAAGCGGAGAGAGTGAAGTTTTAGCACAGCAAAACGGGCCAAAGAGTCTAAAAGCGGAGAGAGTGCTCATTTTTAGAGCAGAAAAACGGGCCAAAGAGTCTAAAAGCGGTGAGAGTGAAGTTTTAGCGCAGCAAACGGGCCAAAGAATCTAAAAGCGGTGAGAGTGAAGTTTTAGCGCAGCAAAACGGGCCAAAGAGTCTAAAAGCGGAGAGAGTGCCCATTTCTAGAGCAGAAAAACGGGCCAAATAGTCTAAAAGCGGTGAGAGTGAAGTCTTAGCGCAGCAAAACGGGCCAAAGAATCTAAAAGCGGTGAGAGTGAAGTTTTAGCGCAGCAAAACGGGCCAAATAGTCTAAAAGCAGAGAGTGTGCCCAGTTCTAGCGCATAAAAAACGGGCCAAAGAGTCTAAAAGCGGAAAGGGTGCGCATTTCTAGCGCAAAAAAAACGGCCAAAGAGTCTAAAAGCGGAAAGGGTGCGCATTTCTAGCGCAAAAAAACAGGCCAAAGAGTCTAAAAGCGGAGAGAGTGCGCATTTCTATCGCAAAAAGACGGCCAAAGAGCCTTAAAGCAAAGAGGGTGCGCAGTTTTAGCGCAGAAAAAGGGCAAATGACTTGCCGTAATTAAGGAGTTTAATATTAAGAGACATCATGAAATGAAACAACAATTTGAAAAATCTTAGTTTACACAAAACTGTCAAAGATAAAGATCAGAGGCGATATATAAGTATAAGTATATAGATAGTAGATAGTAGAGTATATGAATGCTATACTCTATTATCTATAATAATATAATGCCAGGGTTCACTGGGTCATTGTAAATCACTCACGAGTAGCATGGGTTCTTCACAGCTTCTGGTGGAGAGATGTACATGTACGGAGACACAGGTTTATCCACGAAAGCCCCAAAACCCATTCGGAGATTGCTGGTGGTTTTACTCATCTCCTCCGCCAGACCCTTTCCGAGTCTCCTAAGCTGAGACAGGTCATCATTCATGGAGTACGACAGGTCCATCAGATAGTACAGGTCGACAGGGTAGTCCTCCACCTGTCGCACCTGCAGCGTGAACCTCTGGGAGTCATCTACAGGAGATTTAAAAGAAGGAAGTGGAGTAAGAGGAAGTTCAACAGATCAAACCACCTAAAAGCATCCATGTTGAATTGGTAGGTGTAAAAAGTCAAAAGGTCAAACAAAAGCACTATGATCGGGAGATCGCTGGTTTGAATCCCAGACATGCAGCTTGCCATCAGCTGCCGGAGCCCTGAGAGAGCACAGCTGGCCTTGCTCTCTCTGGGTGGGTACAGTAGATGGCTCTCTTTCCTCTCATCACTCCTAGGGTGATGTGGATCAGCACAAGGCTGCGTCTGTGAGCTGATGTATTGGAACCAAGTGAATTACACCAATATTGTACAGTACAGTAGATGGCGCTCTTTCCCCTTATCACTCCTAGGGTGATGTGGATCAGCACAAGGCTGCCTCTATGAGCTGATGTATTGGAACCGAGTGAACTTCACCAATATTGTGGTTGATGTAAGTTTACTCAAATAAAAATTACAAAGAATTTATAGGAGGCAGTCACACAGGGCAGAAACACACATTTCAGAAGAAAGATTCTAGTCTACTCAAATATGTTTTGATTTGAGCTGCAAATATTAAAATAATTTAGATATTTGACCATAATTTTATCAAGAGGTACTTGCTTATTTGTTAACTGTTTTTGAACTGAATAACTCTTTCCTGGTTTATCTGGAAATCTGATTTTTTTATTTGTTTGATTCAGTCAGGTTAAAGCTGTGATGCTAACATTGATGCTAACAGACACCGTAGCCAGCCAATGCTAACTGTTCTTCCATATGCTGGATAACTCATAGATAGTTGATGATACATTGATGGCACTACACTGGTTAGAGAGGCACATTCTGCGATTTTGTTTGTCTAATACAGGGGTGTCCAAACTTTTTTTGTTGCGGGCCAGAAGGAGAAATATATTTGAAGTCACGGCCCACAGACTCTGTAATAAAACAAATAATGAAATATACCACTTTAAATAATACTATTTTCCTGATTATTTCATTTACACACCAATTTACTTGACTTATTATCTTTATCTTTGACAGTGTTGTGTAAACTAAGATTTTTCAAATTTCTAATCAGATTTCTAATTTCATGATGTCTCTTAATATTAAACCCCTTAATTACGGCAACTTTTAGACTTTTAGGCCTGTTTTTCTACGCTAGAAATGCGCACCCTCTCCGCTTTTAGGCTCTTTGGCCTGTTTTTCTGAGCTAGAAATGCGCACTCTCTCCGCTTTTAGACTCTTTTGCCCATTTTTCTGCGCTAGAAATGCGCACTCTCTCCGCTTTTAGACTCTTTTGCCCATTTTTCTGAGCTAGAAATGCGCACCCTCTCGCCGCTTTTAGACTCTTTGGCCCGTTTCTGACACCTAGCGTTCAATCTTTGAATCTCACATTATAAAAACCTGCTTAACAGCGGGCCAACTTTCATTCTATTCCTAAAATACCTGGCGGGCCGCTCCAAAAAAGGAAACAGGCCGCAAATGGCCCGCGGGCCGTAGTTTGGACACCCCTGGTCTAATATGATATGTGTTTCATGTCTGTACTTTACTCTAGTCTTTAGTTATGATGTATATTGCTGATTTTCTACTGCAGTAGACTGCATAAAGATACTTTCCAGTCCTACACTGGCTAAGTATTAAGAGTACTATCCCTAAGGGTTGGTTTTCCAGACAGGGATTAGTCCTAGTAGTAGACTATATTTCATTTTCAATGAAAAATCTCCATTTAAAATGTAGTTTAGTCCAAAACTAGGCTTATCTCATCATCTCAGTTGTGGGCTCACCAGGTCTGAGGGTGATGTGCAGTTTCTGTGGTTGGATCTGAGTGACGTCAGTGGTGGATCCTGAGGCCTTATCGCTGAGAGTTTTGTTCTCTGTAACGCGCAGCTGGCTGATGGGATACTCCAGCGCTCCGCTCCTGCATCCTGCAGCTAGAAGGTTCTTCTTGAGGTCACATCGGGAGGCGCCCGGCACGTCCAGCCCAAATTCCTGTTGTCATCAGTATCACACAGGAAGACACTGAGCATTAAAGAGTCTGCAGAGTATCAGTCATATCTAAGCACAGAGTATTGCAAAACTCTGCTCTCTCTTTCCTGTCCTCTCAGGAAGACTAACGGTTAAAAAGTAGAGAAAAACAATGTTCAAAATCTTCATTGTGTAAAAAAAGAAATGGTACAAAATGTCTCAAGGTGAAATGGCACTTAGTACTGTAATGTATTTATGATGTTTGAACATAAAGTACCAATTAAAATATATATATTTTTTATTTTAGCTATCTATAGACGAGTCAGCAATCATTGCACAATATGCAGCTTCATTTAGGGCGTTGTGTCTTTGCTGTTGTAAAGATGTGAAAAGTACACCTTGTGTGACTCAAAATGTGCAAAAGGCATGTACTAATTCTCTTTTACTAATTAATCATGGGTGTGTTTTGAGTTTAATTTGAAATAAACAAATCAGCATGTCACTTGCCATTGCCTTTTTAGAGCCAGGTTTGCTTTGACTTGGCGGATTGCTATTTTAATGGCGCAGCTTTTCTGTGCTTCTCAGTAGAGGGAACTGACCTGCTCGTTCACAATGTGAAGGTGCATGAGCAGGATATTTCTATGAAATAAATATGTTATTTTACTTAGTATTCTGTATATTGTTGATGTAAAAGTTGGGTTTGTGCACTGCTGCATGTCCTTGTGTGTAATGTGTAAAGTGGGGGTGTGTAGCTAAGATAGATAGGTATGAACGTCTGACTGTTGACTGTTGTCAGGGTTTAAATCAGCCAGTGGTGCACCTGTGTTTTTCTCCATCAAAATAGCAATATGCCAAAAATTTACCTGGACACACCTCATTTCCAGACCACCACGCCCATCGGCGTACACATATTCCTAAGCTCCATCGCTATTTAAACAATACAGATGAAGGATGTGAAAATAGACATTTTTCTTCTTTGATTTCCTACATTGTAAATGAATATTGAAGTGATCCAGGCTATGAAGGAACATATAAGGAATCATGTAGTAACTTAAAAGTGTTAAACAAACTAAAATACTCTGTGAAGAAGCATTTAGGTGCTCTTATCTGTGGAGCTTTTATCTTGTGAATTGTGAGGCTGGTAACTGATGAGAGCCAGTTTCATCCCAACAGTGGCAACTAGCTGAGCCTGGGTATCAAACCCACAACCATCATCAATAACACATTGCCCTTAACCCTCACTGCTCCCTGGGTGCCATATTGATTGATGACTGCCCACTGCTCTATGCATATGCGTGTTTGTGTATTAATACATATAATGTATAAAAAGAACTGATAAGATCTGTGATACACTCAGGAAACCACACTGTGCCATTATGTGATTTAATACTGTATATTGCAATAATGATAAACATCCTTAATTAGCCCAGCCCGAGTTACTGATCTTAAAAGCGCTGCATTAAACAGGATGAGATGTGTCATAATAAGTTAAAGGAAGTGAACCACACCTCTTGAGAGCACCACGCGCAGGAATGATGAACCGCCAAACACTGCTGGCAGGTGCTGGCTCCTCGAGATGTGCAGATATTGGAGGCTGAAATACAAGAAAATTAAAATTAAATACAGATTTGAATACAAGTGCTGTACTCTATGCTATATAATAAGTGGCAACCATTTAAGCCTAGCACATCTGTATAAAAATGATATAGACCTCTTGGAATATTCACACGCCATCAGGGAAGAACAAATCCACTGATGGAATAACCTGGTGGTTTTATATGTTCAAGTAGTCAGCTGACCTCATTCTTTGGGCACATAACAATGCTGAACCCAGACCTGACCAGGCCTCAACGGTAGGCACTAGGCATGATGGGAGCATCACTCCAGCCGCCTATCTTCTTACCTTGATGCTCCATCACTCTGGAACAGGGTAAATCTGGACTCATCAGACCTTCACATGACCTTCTTCCATTGCTCAAAAGTCCAATATTTATGCTCCCTAGCAAACTGAAGCTATTTTGCTGGTTATCCTCACTGATAAGTGCTTTTCTTAAAGCTACCCAGCTGTTTTAGCTGTGTGGGAAAGCTCTTACTTTCACTATTAAACATATCCCTAAGTACTAGTGTTGTTCTTCTACCATCTGATTTCACAAAACCTTTACGTGATCATCGATCACCATCATTCACGTTCTTAATAACTTTTTTAATATTGTCACATGTTAAAACCACATCATTAATCAATTATGTTATTATTTATTTATTGTTTATTCACTGTAATGTATTTTTTCCTTAGCAACTTATATTAATTTTTTATAAAATATATTTTCCATTTGCTTCAGAATCTCAAGCTAAGGGCATATTAGTCTACTACATGATACAAGTTATTTTTAAACTAATAAGATTGATATTAACAATAAATTGTGGATTTAAAGAGCAGTAAATCTTCATAATTGCCCTCTTGACTCTTGACTTTTGAGATGCTCCAGAAACATCCAAACATCATTCTGCAACTCTATCTTCCTCTATGAGTCAGTGACGGGTCTAAAAGCACAGACCTGTAAGCCGGATGCTCTACATGCTGTTTTTAAGCTTCTCTGAGAACTGACGTGTCACATGCTGGATAAGGATGATTAAGCGCACTGCCTGCTGCTGCCAAGGTTGTGTTATTGTGAAAGTACAGCGATGGGGAACATCAACTAAACACTGAACAGTGAACTGATGAGAGAACGTCTCTCGATAAACTATGGGAAAGAACAATATGTAGAACATTTAATTGGCTCAATGGCAAAATGCCATGAGCAATAAACCCAGTATGTATATATATATATATATATATATATATATATATATATATATATATATATATATATATATATATATATATATACACACACATACAAGCCATCAAACCAAGCTGAACTGCTTAGTTTTTTGCACCAGGAGTACAGGCATAAAGTTATCCAAAAGCAGAGCAGTGTGTAAGACTGGTGGAGGAGAACATGATGCCAAGATGCATGAAAACTGCGACTTAAAACCAGGGTTATTCCACCAAATATTGATTTCTGAACTCTTAAAACTTTATGATGATTCTTTGCATTATTTGTTATTTCAGCCATTTCTCATTTTCTGCAAATAAATGATCTAAATGACAATATATTTATTTGGAATTTGGGAGAAATATTGTCTGTTGTTTATAGAATAAAACAACAATGTTAATTTTACTCAAACAGAAACCTATAAATAGCAAAATCAGAGAAACTGATTCAAAAACTGAAGTGGTACCTTAATTGTTTCCAGAGCTTTATATATAACAGCTACTTTATCATTGCACTGAAATAATAATAAAAAAGTATCTGTACTTTAATGTTTAATGTTTGTCACTCAATGCATTTGGTTCTACTAATTACATTTCAAAATAAAAGTCTGTAGCCTACTTTTTTACATTACATGTATTTGCTTTTTAAAAGTGTTAACAGAGACATTATAAATAAGGAAACTGGCCACCGACTTCTATATGAATGAGATTTCTCATAACACTCATAATCATAGCTTCCATTTATGGATAACTCCACTTGTGTGGAGTGGAAATGCATGCTGTGGAGATCTGCGCAGGCACAGTAGCCATAACAAGCAGAAAAATCATGTTTTTGTGCCTTTTTGAGCTAAATATTACAAACTGTTTTCAGATTTTATCAGTGATTAAAATTTTGTTGTCAAAATGGTAATAAGAGAGTTGTGTTTTTTGAAGAGGTAGAGTTGGTATACTATGAATAGCTCTATTTGAATAATGTTCGAATCCATATTATGGCAACCAAGAACCTCTCAACTGAGTAAAGACAAACTTTGAAAGTGCAGTCGCAAAGACCATCAAAATGCTATGATGAAACTGGCTCTCATAAGTACCGTAATAGTCTAATCCATATTATGGGAAGAACAACGCAACTAAGTGTCACAGTTTAGCCCATGTCTGTCATGTTTCTCCCTCATTTGGTCTCTTGTGCTCCTGCCCCTCTGTTTACCTGTCATGTTTCCCAGCCATGTGCTATTGTTGTGTTTTGGTCCTGTCTCCGCCCTAGCCCCACCCTGTCCCAGTTATTTGTAACCCCGCCCCCTCTTGATTGATCCTCAGGTGTTTCCAGTTTCCTGTTCCCTCCATGTGTATATAAGCCCCTTTGTTTCAAGCCTTCTTTGTCTAGTCTTTTGTTAGTTTGTTTGCTGTCCGTGATCAGGCTTGTTTCATGTCTCTTGATGTTTGTTAGCTTCCTGTTTTCAAGTTTAGTGTTTTGTAGTTTTGTATTCAGTGTAACTTTGGTTTATTTTGTTTGTTTGTTTGTTAATTTGTTTTAGTTTGTTAATTTAAATAAATATAATTATTCTGCACTTACGTCCATCCCCTCACTTCTGTAACACTAAGTAAATATACAAAATGCTTTAAGAAAAAAAGAAAAAATTAAAAATGTTATGATGAAACTGGCTCTCATCAGGACCACCCCAGGAAACCAAGGGCAAGAGTTTCCTCTGTTGTACAGGATAAGTTCATCAGAGTTACCAGCCCCCAGATAATAGCACCTAAATGCTTCACATAGTATTTTGGTTTGTTTAACACTTTTTATCAAGTTACTACATGATTCCTTTATATGTAGGTGTGTTTAAACTTTTTGGTACTGTAATTGTGAGAACATACCTCATAATTGAGACATGTCATAAAAGCGACATATTATTCTGTAATTATGGCATTTAACATCTTGTTATATTAGAAACTGTGTAATAAAAACAGCATAGGTTGTAATTATGTGATAACATCTCATAATATATAGATACATTCTCATAAATATGAGGTGTTCTTGAGTGTTAAAACTGTGGAGGAACCCCTTAAAGTACCTCGAGGAGCCTACAGTAAAGGATTTTTAGAAGATGTAAGAAAAAATGTTTCCTTGAGGTTCTTTAAAAACCATAAGAAGCTCCTTAACAGTTTAAAGAGAAACTAAACCTCCTGATCTTAGCTGATTCCACCCTCAGCTTTGAGAGAGGTACTGGGTGATGTATGGGTTTAGGGGCAGGGCAGAAGAGTACCAAAGTGTGCAAAAGTACACAAAAAAACATCAACCACGCCTATAGCACAGTTGAATCTGTGAGGGTGCTGCAGAGGCTTTTTCCCTTTTTTTATAATTTTATTTCTGATTTTTATCCCATTTTCTCACCAATTTACACGGCCATATACCAAATCCACTCATTAGGACCCTCTCAATCATTAGTGATGCCTCCTTCGACACATGTAAAGTCAGACTCCACCTCTTTTTTTAATTGCAGAGTAGCATCACAGGAGGAAAGGGCAGCGACTCGGCTCGGATACATTAGCTCACAGACGCAGCCTTGTGCTGATCCACATCACCCTAGGAGCGATGAGGGGGGGAGAGCGCCACTGAACCCACCCAGAAAGAGAGAACAAGGCCAATTGTGCTCTCTCAGGGCTCTGGCAGCTGATGGCAAGCTACATGAACAGGATTCGAACCAGCGATCTCCTTGAGCTCACTCGAGCCCAAAAATATATTTTTTTAAAGGTTAGAAAAGGTTTATATAATTTTTAAGGAGGATTGGTATGTTTTATTAGTTAAAAGGAACACATTTTAGCTATTAATGAAAAAAATAAAAATTAAAAAAATATATGGTTTAGGGTTTAGTGCCTCTTTAAAACTGAAGAAACTACAAAAGGTTCCTCAAACTTTTTCAAACAGTTTTTGTTTGTTTTCTTTACTCTCTACTTTTTACCCATCTTTGGCTTAATTCTCTATTAGTATTTTTCAATAAACATTATGAGACTTTTCTTAAATAAACTACAAAAACACAACTTTCCCCTTATCAAACAACACATTTAGAGCATTTTATATAAGTGTATATCTCATACTGAAGAGCGTAAAGGTCAGGACTCACCCTGAGTGTGAATAAAGAGAGATATGAGGAGATTAATCCAGAGCTGGGAGGAAAGGAGAAGCTGCATCTTTGCTGCTGCTGAACTGCTGGAACATCTAACTCACCCTCCTCCTGAAGAGAGGAGCGTTTACCACGTGACCCCACCGATGCCCCGCCCCCTCGGAGAGAGAAGCAGCAGGGGAGTAGTTTATTACTGCTGAGAGGAAAGGTGTGGTGGCATGTACACACACACACACACACACACACACGCACACACAGTTTCAAACTAACACACTCAGCAAAATACTAACTAACATACATAAACCTTCCTAAAAAAAAAAAATCAAACTGTTTTTTAAAGAAACACCAAAAACATACAGTACTGTGCAAAAGGTTTAGGCACCAAATTAAATTACACTAATCCATTACACTAAACCACATATAATTTGAACCCTGGCATTTTTTTATGCTTGTCATAAAGAAATTGGCCAAAAAAAACACAGAAACTATACATTAAACTATGATAATATAGGGGACATTCCAGGATTTTGGTACATTTTCTGTCCCACCACTTACATTTTAAATGTACATATCCAAAATATCTAAATGACTATTTTTTGTGAGAAAAAAATTTGTGACAAACTGTAAAATATGGTGGAAAAATAAGCTCCTTAGATATTATTCAAAAGACTGAATACCGTTTTCTCTTGTCCCACACACTGGGTGACCAACTCCTTTGGCAAATTTAACAATTAAAATAAGCTGTAAATAAATGACTTCCTCTTGAATATTGTTGATCTGCATCTCCTTTACTTATGAAAACAACTGCTTTGGTCTACACTGTTTTGCCTGTCACAGTTTTTATGCTATTAAGTTGTGTCCCACAACATGCGCTCAACCCTGTTACCATAAGGAATTTTACCTGCAGAGAAAGAGTTAAAAATATTTGTCTACTGGCACAAAGGAAGTGACATCACAAGGACATTTTCTGCCCACATGGCAAGACCAAGAGTAAGTGCTCTAACAATTTTCAAGTTTTTTTCCAAATGTGTTTGTCCAAGTTGTGTGTGTCACTCAGTGAACTCAACCCTGTTACTCATATTGTAAGACTAATAATGAGTAGAGTCCAAATTTACTTTATATACTTATATAACCATGTTTGTCCTTGATCTTGTATACATAGCTAAATTTTACAGTTAGCATCTCCTGGGTTAAACCACAACTTAGCCTAGATTTGCAACCCTGTTACTCGCAACCCTGTTACTGTAAGTTGCCAAATATATTGCATAATCTAATTTTAAAAACTGCTTTGATACCTGAGCTTGACGAATCAAACTTTTTGATAGTCTATTACCTGTATTTAATAAATATATGACTAAAAATGATCAAATTGACGATAAAATTTTCAGAAGTGACCACCCCTGAAATGTACTAAAATCCTGGAATGTCCCATAGTGCTAATCATCACTTTTAACAAGGAAAATATTTACATTTGTGAGTTTTTTACCAGTGATTCTCATACCCCTCAGTTTAAAGAGTGCTGCATCTGAAAATAAAGAGCTAACAAGCCCTATCCCTACCCCTAACCTACCTCTCCAGCCTAACGAGAATCAGGACACCCTACAGTAGGGATGTAAATAAAATAATACTCCAGTAGATACAGATACAGTATTTTAGTACTTAAATACAGTAATGAAGTAAAAATAATACTCCAGTAGATACAGATACAGCATTTTAGTTCTCAAGTACAGTAGTGAAATAAATCTACTTCATTACTATACATGGCTGAAACTAATTCAAAAGTTTTAAAACATTTTATCAGCAACAAAATATAAAGCATTTCTAGTTAGCTAGTTAGCTTTAAAGGCTATTTTACTGAATAAATGTAGACTAAAAAAATTAATAAAACTCAATAATAATACTAAACAACTATGCAGGATTTATAGACTATATCATTTATTATTAAGATAAATACTTTATTGATCCCTTCAAGCTTTATCCCTAACCCTTGGAGTGCACACGCAAAACAGAGGGGTAGGGGTAAGGGGTAGGGCCAAGGGGTGAAATGGGATTGGGCCGTACACTTCTCAGTCATGTGTCTCAGCCAGCCAATCAGCACCTGATTGGTAGATCAGCCTCACAGTTGTAATTATATTCAGCTGTTCAGCCTGTTGTAAAGTTTTGCCCCATTGTTTTACTCAGATTTTCGCTTGCCTTTTGGCTGGTTTGCCTTGATGTTTTGCTCTAGTTTTGACCCTTTATTTTCGTGTACCATTTATCCCTTTTGGACTGTGTTTTGGCTTAGATGTTTTGGCTATGCTTTGGCTAATCTTTTTTTTTTTTTTACCTTAGCATGACTATTTTTTATTTTATTTTATAACTGTAATGAGTAACTAAGTAAGTGAGTAATGCAGATACAGCATTTTATTATTAAAGTACAGTAGTGAAGTAAAAATAATATTCCAGTAGATACAGATATAGTATAAAATAATACTTCTATTATTATTAAAATCCTAGAGGGAAATTCTAGAAGTAAACTTTACATTATAGTATATATATATATATATATATATATATATATATATATATATATATATATATATATATATATATATATATATATATATATATAAATTGTTGGCATATCTCTTTTTAAGGGCTATTCTTTAAAATTTTCAGCTGTTTTTTTGCTAATGAAGTCTGATGTCTTCATATATTGTTTAGTTTGTGGGACAAAGTAAACCCTATAGTAATCAAAGCCTTAATTTAATATATTATATGTACTCCTACCAGTAGAGTAACTCACAAACCTGTGTTAAAGACCAGTCATGCAAATAAAAAGGATAAATTAAGTAGAAGTTAAAAAAATAAATGCTTCAAAGGACTCCAGACTTACTTTTTTCCCCAACTGTGCTAAATCTTGTCAGCCTCCCCAAAATGAAATTGTTCTTTCCTTTTCTTCCCATTACTGTTGTATTTATTCGTGCATTTTACTACAGACATAATGTCATCTGACTTAATTAAACAGTCATTTATAACACATGTGGCTGCTAAAAAAAGTCAGTTTTCTTCATATATTGTGTGATTTTGTGGGACAAAGTGAACCCAATAGTAATAAAAACCTTAATTTAAAGCCTTAATGTTTTATAATATATGTACTCCTAACAGTAGAGTAACTCACAAACCTATAGTAAAACCCAGTCATGCAAAAAATAATAATAAATAAAAATACTGTGATATACTGTGAAACCGTCAGAATCTTGAAAAATACAGTGATATGCATTTTTTGCCATACCGCCCAGCACTAATATACAAACTAAGAAAAATAAGTACAGATTAGTACTTAAAAGAGTACAAAGCTTGTCTCTGGGGCTGTGCTTTATATTGAGGTACAAAAAGGTACCTTTTAGTGAAAGTCCTTTTTTTGTACCCGTGTTTTTTGTGCCAGTAAAGATTATAAATATTATAAACATTATCATCAACTGAATATGTGTCAAGAACTTGATGATCCATAATTGTCTGGCTTTTAAATAAAAAATTGCAATTAAAATAAATATTGTTTATTAGTACAGTGATACAGAATACTGAATGTACCTTTTGTCTGGTTAAATGGTACAAATTTGTACTTATTGCTGTTAGAAAACACTTTGTACTTCAGAGGGAATCAAATCTGACCCTGTAAAGACCAATATTATACCTTTTGAGGGTACAATTATGAAGAGTTTACCTTTGAGTACAAAAAATAGTATATCATACCTCTGTTTTTTACAGTGTATAAATATATACATACATATATATATACATATATACTAGGGGTGTCACGATCTCGATATTTTATCGAAATCGAATCGAAATGAGGTCACGGTCTCGAGTATCGAAGTCAAAAAGAGGATCGACGATCCCTCCCGCGCGCGCTACGCAAATAGCGCGGCACCAACACAGCGCATCCTATTCATTTAAATAGAGAGAGCCACTGCATGAGCGCAGTCGGTGGGAGTGTGATCACTGTTTTTTATCTGTCCAACAGGGGAGGGGGGACGGGGGTTGGGCGCGCAGGTTTTGTATCTGTATCTAACGGAGGGGTGGGTGCGCGCAGGTGAGAGCGTGTGAACTCGCTGAAATGCGTGTGTCAGTGTGACTTGAGAACACTGACTATAGATCACAGTGAGGTGGATTAAAAATCTTAAACTTATAATTGACTACACCTGTTGCTTTCCATTGAATTAAAAAAACATCTTTCTCTCAGATAAAGTAAACACAAGCGTGTTTCTGACTAAAATAAAAGCTTTTCAGGAGAGATATAAGTTATGTGTAAATATTTATAAGACAATACCTGACAAAATCTGTTTTAATGACGTTAATAAACATCACTGTGACAGCGCTAGTCACAGTTTCACCACATCACTTATCTAACCAGCCTGTACTGATTTCTGCCCCCCAATAATGCTTTCAATAACCTCTAATAGCCTTTAATAGTCTTCAGTAGCCTTTAAAAGACTTACCTGGTGGCCGTGGTGTGTCCACTAAACTCCGTAGTTATAAACATCCTGAGGTTAGCAGCGCGCTAACTGACCTGTTTATAATGTAATCCGAGCAGTGCCTCCGTGTCGGCTGTTCTAACCTGCTGCTGTTAGCTGCTTGGGCTGAAAGATGAACTGTAGTGAGCTGTATTATCCGGTTAGTGGGGTTAAAACCTTTATTTGTTTACAGAAACAGTAAAAACGGACTGGCTGAGCTCTGTAGCCCGTGGCTGGGCTGTACTGAAGTAGTGACTGAGTGAAGCTTGTGCTGCTGCTGCAGCTCCGACTAGTGGTTGGATGAAGAACTGCAGCTTCATGTAAGTGAGCAGTTTCACCAGCCATCCACACACAGCTCTGATAAACTGCTTGTTTTAATAGTGCACACTGTTGCTACCAAAAAGTCACTAGATGGCATTACCATATATATCTTAATAAATAATAATAATAATATTTATAATATTTATAATAATAATAATAATAAATATATTATTTAAATTTTATGAGGCATAAAATAATAACAAGAAAAAAAAACAAGAAAATCGAGAATCGAATCGAATCGTGACCCTCAAATCGAAAATGAAATCGAATCGAGGATTTAGAGAATCGTGACACCCCTAATATATACCAGAGGCGGACAAAGTACTGAAAATTTGTAATTAAGTAAAAGCACCTTTACTTTGCTAAAATTCTACTCAAGGAAAAGTAAAAGTTCCCATCTAAAAATCTACTCGAGTAAAAGTAAAAAAGTACTCAATTTAAAATGTACTTTGAGTAAAAGTTACATAGTTACTTTTAATTATTTGATGTAAAAAAGTAAAAACAAATCATAAATAGTTGCTGACAGCTCTGTCTCTCTCTCTCTCACATTTTGTATTGCATGAGGACGTTATTGCCTCGTTATTCCACGCGCAAGCATCCTTGCAAATTATTATTATTATTTTTTAATCCAGACAATTGTTTTTTCCCCCCCTTTTTTTTTACTCAGTAATGGGGAGTTTTCCAATGTAGGGAAGTAAATTACTTGTGTCAAAATGTACTTGAATAAAAGTAAAATTACCTATTTTAAAAACTACTTTAAAAATTACAAATTACTCATAAAAGCTACTCAATTACAGTAACTTGAGTAAATGTAATTCATTACTTTCCACCTTTGATATATACACACTGTGTGTGTGTGTGTGTGTGTGTGTGTGTGTATTATTACACACTTATGTTCATTATCTTTTGTAATCTAACTCTTCACATGTCTCCCCTTTCCCAACCGTTCAGGGTTTAAGGGTCTCCTAGATAAACCCCAGAGCGGCTTCTGTGCTATTCTTAGAGCATCTATCAGCATCTCCTGACTGTGGATTGACAGCACAAGTGTGACCAGTTGGATGAAGGGAGGAGGGTCTACACTATTGCAACCCCACCACCCAACATGCAGCATTCCAAAGAGAGAGAGAGAGAGAGAGAGAGAGTCATGGAAGCCCCCTGATCATTGCCCATGATCCCCCCCTCACACTGATACTGGCTCATACGGAGTGTATCTATCTGCAGGCACCTCCCAGAGCTGGCAGGAACTCAGCTCACAGGGCCACTGAAGAGGTGCTGCAGGGCCAGGGATGGGACTGGACGACTGAGGGACGACTGAGGGACGACTGAAGGGGACCAGGGACAGCCAGATCAATACACACAGTGAGAAATAGACCAACAGGTACGATGGTGACAGAAGAAGTAGTGGTCACCCTGTCGGGTGGAGCACCGTGGGGGTTCCGACTACAAGGGGGAGCAGAACAGCAGAAACCTCTTCAAGTGGCCAAGGTGAGAGAACGTGAGACTTTTTTTTCATTGTAGAAGTGTAGAAAATTCTGTATAAAGTGTAAAATAAACAAATTGTTCATTCATTTTGGCTTTTATTTGTAAAATAGCTTAACCTTCCTATTATGTTCATTTGTCAGGAAAAGAAAGGGTGTTTCGGGGTTAATTTGACCCGGTGCAGATGATCTAAAACCCAAAAAAATCCTTACTAACTCTATTACTAATTATTCTATCAATATTTAGTGCAGTACCTCTAACAGGTAGTGGTTCAATTAGGATAATTCACTCATTTAAAAAAAAAAAAAACTTTTTTAATGTTTCACTACTTTTCACTATTAATTTTAAAAGACCAAAACATAAAACAGTAGTTTTACATAACATTAAAACATAAAATTGCAGTTTATTTTTAGTTTTAGTTTTTGTAGAGGGTGGTTGCAAATATGTGAAATTAACCTTTTTTGTATCATATGTTAATTGCACTAATTAAGGCAAGCAGAAGAAGTTTTATACTGAAAAAACTTTTTACTTTTAACTATTTTTCCAAGATCTGCAAACTTTGAAATGGGTCAAATTGACCCGGAACATAACAGGAGGGTTAAGATCTTGTTTGGAATCATATTTTTTAGAGGTGTGCCAAAAAATCGATTCACATAAGAATCTTGATTCTCATTTACTACGATTCAGAATCGATTTAAAATGTCCCAAAATCGATTCTAAGGTCCAATCCCATTTCTTCCCTTGGCCCTACCCCTCACGGTAAGTTCACACTGCAGCGGCACGAAGCGTTTTTCGCTCCGCCTCCCACTGCCCAAAGCGACCGTGGCCGCTGCAGTTTGAACTTACCGTCAGACCCACACAGAGCGTAGGTGTATGAGAATCACCGGTAAGATGGCAGAACAAGCACTATATTACCTTAGATTAACGTGTAGTTTTAATGTTTTATGGCAGAATGCTTCATAACAAGCATAAAAAAGATCGCTAGTAGTTAGTTTCAGTTTCTGTTAGCTAGCTAACTAGCTAACTTTCCAGTTCCACCTTAAATAACGCTACAGGTGGCAGCGGGCTGCAGCATTTAAGGCGGAACGGAAAAATAACAATAAGCTAATCAGAGCTAATTTCAGCTCCCCATCACAGAGGAATTAAGGAATGGACAATATGAATTAATTTCTCCACCTCCTGCCCCCTTTCTGAAGAAATACAACGGCCTAAAATTAACTAGTTAATCAGCAGCTGCTCCTGAACTTTAGCGCTTCACTGCTATCATCACATCAGCCCAGCAGCGTCACCTACACACCACCGCTAGTAGCCTTATAATAAAGCAGTGTTATTTATTATTTATTTATTGTTCATTAACGTCATTGTGATATCCCAGTGATTCCTCTGTCACTGAAGACCCACATTCCTGCACATTTTATTGTTTTTGTAACACATTACCTTCTCCAGGACCAGTGTATATTTTGGAGGCTTTTTTTTCAATAAGTTTTCAATAAATTTTTATAAATCAAATCGTTTTGAATCAAAAATCGATTTTGAATCGAATCGTGGCCCCCAAAATCGGAATCGAATCGAATCGTGAGATAGTAAAAGATTCCCACCCCTAATATTTTTAATATTTTATAATAGTTTATAGCCCCGAAGCCACCATTCAACATATGTATTTATTATTTATTAGTCTATACTACACACTAAGAAAAGTAAGTACAGATTTGTACTTAAAAGAGTACAAAGCTTGTCTCTGGGGCTGTACCTTATATTGAGGTACAAAAAAGTACCTTTCAGTGAAAGTCCTTTTTTGTACCCATGGTTTTTGTGCCAGTAAAGATTAGAAAGATTATAAACATCATCATCAACTGAATAAAGCTCAAAAACTTGATTATCCAAAATTGTCTGGCTTTTAAATAAAAAATGTGCAATTTAAATATATATTGTTTATTAGTACAGTGATGCAGAATACTGAATGTACACTTTTGTCTGGTTAAATGGTACAAATCTGTACTTATTGCTGTTAGAAATTACTTTGTACTTCAGAGGGAATCAAATATGAAGAGTGTACCTCTGAGTACAAAAAAAGTACTCATATCATACCTCTGTTGTTTAGAGTGTATATAGATATAGTCTATAAAGGCAGAGTTTTAGGCCTGATCCTCACGAGGAAGACATGAGGAACTCTACAGGAACATTGAACAGACCCATGCAGGTTACACAAGGTTATATTTCTGTAACTGTGATGCTAAATCCTCATAGGTCAGAGAGTGAGATATCCTGGTACCGAGCTGATAAGTGTGTTCTGCGTGTGTCAGTGAAGAATGTAGGAAAGGTGCGATAAGCCTCTGGAATTACTGAGGGCAGATTCAGACTCCTCAATTTTGATATTCTGATAGCGTGAGTAACATTTAGCAGACAGACACATCTGCATTCATGCCAATACTGCTTTTATTTGATCTTATCTTAATATGTAATATATGTTTTGATTGATATAGATTTTGTATGAAAATTTAATTGGTCAATTTCCCAGAGATGGATTTAGCCTATATTTTCCACTGAAAGGAAAATGTCGTATAAGACTATGCTTAAACCCAGACAAAGATTAAGACTAGGTCTGGACTACACAGGATTTTTAATTGAGATTTTTTTATTGAAAGGAATATATAGTCTAAGACTAGGCTTAAACGCACAGGGGCAGTTTCCCAGATGGAGATTAAGCTTCACTAGACTACACTAGACATTTATAAATTGAGATTTTTCACTGAAAAGAACATTTTTATTAAGTAAAATACAGTCTAAGACTAGCCATAAGTACAGTTTCCCAAACAAATTATCAATCTAATACTAGTTTTAAACCCGAAAAAGGCAGTTTCCTGAACAATTTAATCTAAAGCTAGTTTTAAACCCATAGGGGCGGTGTTCTAGACAAAGATTAAGTTTAGTCCTGGTCTACACTAGACATTGTAAATGGAGATTTGTAATTGAAAGGAAAATATAGTCAAGGTATATAGGTTTAAACCTATAGGGGCAGTTTCCCAGACAGATATTATGCCTAGTCCTGGACTAAACTATACATTATAAATGGAGATTTTCCATTAAAAGGGACATATAGTCTAGGTATACAGCTTTAAACCAATAGGGACAGTTTTCCAGGCGGTGATTAGGCCTAATCTTGGGCTACACCACACATTATAAATGGAGATTTTCCATTGAAAAGACAATTTAATCTAAGACTAACCTTAGAATTCACAGCATTTTGATTAGAGATTTTCCGTTGGAAAGAAAATATAGTTTAAGGCTAGGCTTAAACCCATAGAGGCAGTTTCCCAGACAGAGATAAAGCCTAGTCCTGGACTATACACATTATAAATGGCAATTTTCCACTGTCACTATCCAGTGAAAAACATATATCTCTAAAACAGCAACTTTACAGAAGAGAGATTAAACCTTCGTAACTTTCAATGGATGTCAATGTAGTTAATTTCAAGTAATTTTGGAGAGTTCTATTGGTTTGTGCGATAAAATTATGTAGTAAACTAAGAATCAACAAATATTTATGAACTTATATTTCATTGGACAGAGATGATATGATCTAAGACTGTTCTTAAACCCATGGGGGCAGTTTTCCAGACAGAGATTAAGTCTAGTCTAATACTTCACAGGGTTACGACTAGAGATTTTCCATGGGAAAGGAAAATATAGTCTGAATCTAGGCTTAAACCCAATTGGGGCAGTTTTCCAGGCAGAGATTAAGCCTAGCCATAGACTTTACAGCCTTACGACTAGACATTTTCCATTAGAAGAAGAATATAGTCTGAATCCATTGGAAGGAGAATAAAGCCTGAATCTTGTCTTAAACCTAATTGGGGCAGTTTCCCAGGCAGAGATTACGTCTAGTCTTAGACTACACAGTGTTACGACTAGAGATTTTTAATTGGAAGGAAAATATAGCCTAAAACTAGGCTTAAACCTTTTTGGGGCAGTTTCCAGGACAGGGATTAAGTCTAGCCATAGAGAAGTCAATTTCCTTTGAATGGGAAATCTTAAATCAAAATGCTGTGTAGTCTAAGAGTAGGTTTAATCTCTGTCTGGGAAACTGATCCTTATGATCCTTAATATCTCTGTGCCTTTTCATTTATGTAATTATTTCACAATTGTTTTATTATATACAGTACTGTGCAAAAGTTTTAGACACCAAAGCAAAATTGCACTAATCAATTTATCGCAGCAATATGAGTGTTTTTGCCTGAGAAAAGCACCACATATGATTTAAACAGATGCAAATAAACATTGATACAGTAAAACATAACAAGGAATTCTCATTTTTTACTATAAATATGTTTTATCCTCTGAGCCAAGCTGAAGAACAAAGTGTAGTTTCTCCAGATTTCTCCTGGATGCTCCTCATCCAGCATGTGTATATTATATATGTTCAGTTCCGTCAGCAGCTCACCTGATTTACCACATTTACCAGTAATTTACCAAACCAGGTGTTGATTAATATGATGAGAACTAGAAATAAAACTCTATTAAACTTTAAAATGAAATTACTTTAAAGGAAAACAGGGCTGTAAAAGCTGTTTTCTGCCTTTTGTAAAATTGCTGTTTGTATTTATTAATGTATTAATGCTGTTTTAGGTGTTTTACTGAGCTAATAAACACTTATTTCACAGATAAGAAGCTTTTTCTTTACTAAAAATTCCCACAGGTAGTGGAACTTCACTTTGTTCTTCAGCTTGTCTCACAGGATACAACGTACTTAGTTAAAAATAAGATTTCTTGTTGCGTTTTACTGTATGTATGTTTATTTGCATCTGTTTAAATCATATGTGGTGCTTTTTTTTAGGTAAAAACACTCATATTGCTGAGATAAATGGACTAGTAATTTTGCACAGTACTGAACAGTATTTCTACTTCTTCCGTTGGATGCATGAGGATCTTTTTGTACTATTTTCTTCATTTTACACACTTTTTTAAACACCTCTCTATCTACTACATACCGATTTTACCTCTGTTTGACAAGCCTGGGTCAGGGAGGTCTTGTTCAGCTCTATAGATAAACCCACCCCGGCTCTTCGCACCATATCTCCTCAGTCTTATCACATTGTCGGCTTTTTATTTGGCTTCTTCTGGAATCCATACCTTTTGGAGAACAGCTCTTTCTGTGGATCATCTAAATGTGGATGTTATATTTAAACGTACACCGCGCCACATTTGCCAAGCGATGAGTGTGTGTGTGTGTGTGTGTGTGTGTGTAATGTATTTTCCTTGATCTCAGAGCTATTTTGGAGGGCTGAGCCATGCCTGAGTGGTGTCTGGTCTATGGAGTCTAGTGCTAGATGGCTTCAGCTCAGTTGTGACTCTTTGTGACGCTTTTGGTAACTTTAAATGGATATTTCTTCAAAAAATATATATATTTTTTCTTTTTCCCCACTCTGGAGATCCCCCTAACCCCTTCCAGGCTTCCAGTAGACCCAAGGTCACCTCCACAGGGTTTTATCTGCTGTTCCATTTGTGGCCTGGGCTTTTTTCCACGGCCAGTTCTGCTCCTAAAGAAGATATTCTTATCCTCCAGCCGCTCGCCTCTTTTAACGCAGACATGCGGAACAAACTCTGTGACACTTACTCAGCTAACAGCACAGCTAACAGCCTCTGGCAACGTTTTAAAATGTCTCACGTACTTTTAGAGATGTTCACTGTAAAAGCCACTGTAAAGGCCACAGTAACCATAGTAACAAAAAGTAGATTTTTAAAGTATAATAAGCATTATTATGCTTTATAGTGCACTAAAGTGTCCTTGTAGCCACGTTATTATTAATCAGTATATTTAAAACGGAAAATAAAAAATGGAACAACTTTTTTGTACTTATTCTATTTTTTAATTGTATAAAAAATAGTACAACAGTCTTACTTAAATTGTGCTTAAAAAGTGTACTTTACTGTACTCAAAAATTGAACTATATCAAATATATTTAAGAAACATTTAAACATACTACTTTTCATGTATGTTTTTAAATGTATTTTAAATATGCTTACATTTAATGAGTATAAATACATTTAATACATATAAATACATTGAATGAGTATTAGAACAGTATCACTATTTGTTATACACCAGGTATATTAGGAATGTACTAAGAGTTGATGTTAAATACAGGGTTTGTACGGTCATGAAAAATCTGGAAAAGTCATAACATTTAAAAATTGTAAAAAAGTTTTGGAAAATTTATGGAAATTTGGTCTACAGATTTTTGTGTTTCTGTTTATATATGGATAAAAGCTATTTTCTGCTAAAAAATACATCAGCTCAGAGTTAATTCAGTAATTTAGCTCTCTCTCTCTCTCTCTCTCTCTCTCTCTCTCTCTCTATATATATATATATATATATATATATATAT
The DNA here is from genome assembly GCF_023375975.1 of Astyanax mexicanus. NCBI lineage: Eukaryota > Metazoa > Chordata > Actinopteri > Characiformes > Acestrorhamphidae > Astyanax > Astyanax mexicanus. The sequence continues at coordinate 41,345,981 of NC_064422.1, read as the reverse complement.
ATATATATATATATATATATATATATATATTTATATATTCAAAATTGTGTGTCAGATTTATTTTAGGCCTACTATAATCAATTTTAACTATAGTTTTAGTTGATTTTTGGTTTTATTGTCCATGTTTGCACTGATGTTTTAAAAATCGTCTGGTCATGAAAATTTGCCTTGAAGGCATGAAAAAGTCATGGAAATGTATTGGTTAATTGTATGTTAGTGTATGAACCCTGTAAATATATGTGATCTATTTACATTAGAGTACAAATATACATGCTTCTTGTTCCTGTATTTTGTAATTAGCACACTTCTAGTATACTTCTTTTGGTATAAAATATATTTTACATTTTAATATACTGTACTACAGTTTTTAGCATCTTATAAATCTACTTTAATTGTTTAGTAGTAGTTGTAGTAGTAATTTAATTTACTTTGTAAAAAGTTACATGATACATTGTACTTTAAGTGCTTTAACTACTGTAACAGCTGTTTAAAAAAAAAAAACTTTGCTAAAAATGTACAAAAATATATATATATATGGAAATAAGTATTTCTAGAAGTGTATTGAATTACATTTAAGCTAAAAGTGTACTTTATAGTCTATTTATTTTAAATACACTATATTGTACTTTTTTTTAAAGTATGATCAAAGTTTACTTTCAAACTAGGGTTATTTGATGGAAGCATAATATTAATGTATTTTTAATATATTTTAAGTAAGTACATAAATCTGTTAGACATTTCTCAATAGGTTTAAGTACAATTAAGTATATATTTTTCCACATATATGTTTCTCACATATATGCTTTAAAAAATGAGATACCATTTAATTTCCTTCTCCATTCAGCCACCAAACTCTCAGACGCCATCAAACAGAACCTGTTGCGGCTGATTGACAACTGACTCCTGACAAAAGCTAAGGACTTTATTTAGGTTCTCCAGGGAACACATGGTGAATTTATGGCATGTCCTGGTTCAGGCCTGAGCGTAGAGACAACAGCTGCCCTGGCACCAGCCCTGCATGTTGTTCTATCTGACCCCATTCTCAACATCCCATTTAACGCACAATCACTTTAAAAAACAAGCTACTTAGGAGGCTTGGGCTTCTTTACTACACTGAAAATAATGATCAGTAAAATTTACTTTTAAAAAGCTTCGCAACTTTCTGCATTTGCGTTTTTTAAGTTAATTTAATTTTAGATAAATTTAAGTAACTTCAACTCGGTTTCAAGACTTAAATGTTACATAGAGTAAATAAGTGATCTGAACTTCAGTCAATCCTTTCTTTTAGTAAACTTTACTTCATTTATTTTTGCTAAATCAATCCTTTCTTTTAGTAAACTTTACTTCATTTATTTTTACTGAATCAATCCTTTATTTTAGTAAAAATTACTCAAATAATGTATTATACATACTATATTATAATTCCTGAAATAATAATGAATAATAAAAACAATGAAACACATGGATGGCATGTAATACATTATTTTTTTTAATATTATAGAATTATATAATATAATTATAATATACTATGTGTCATGAAATATTTAAGGTCTGTTTACAAAATAATTTTTTGAGATTATGTAACTTTTTCGAATGTATGTTTTAACTAAAAATATTTATATTTCAGGAATTAATTATAATATGTTATGTATCATACATCATTTGAGTAATATTGTATAAATTGTAATTGTAATTAGGTAATATTGTATGCAGAAATTAAGTAAAGTTTACTAAAAGAAAGGATTGACTTAGCAAAAATAAATGATGTAAAGTTTACTAAAAGAAAGGATTGATTCAGTAAAATAAATGAAGTAAAGTTTACTAAAAGAAAGGATTGACTGAAGTTCAGTTCACTTATTTACTCTATGTAACATTTAAGACTAGAAACCGAGTTGAAGTTACTTAAATTTATCTAAAACTAAATTTACTTAAAAAAAAAGTGCAGAAAGTTGCAAAACTTTTTTAAAGTCAATTTTACTCATCATTTTTTTCAGTGTACTCCAAAATAAGTAATGAATTCTGAAGTATTACTTTGACTTCACTCCACTAATTTATATAAAAAAAAGTTATTTCTTTTATTATGGATAAATAGATGCAGATAGTCTGAAGCCCAGCTTATCAGCACCAGTATGTGCTGGTGAAGTAGTGAAGTAGGTGTTAGAACAACACTCTCTTATCTGACAGGGTGATTATAACAATCAGGCCACACGACCCCCCCCCTTAACCTCCTCTACACATTCTTATTGTTGTTCTTATTATAACATTATTACAGGCTTTACCGGCTTATGGTTGTGGTTTATATGTTATGTTCTCTGGAAAAAAAACATTTCTCTTATAAACCTATATATAAACCCACTGCTTTCCTTTATTTTAAAGCAGGGCTGATGAATGATTGATAACAGCACTGGTCTAAGCTTGAGATTGTGTGAGATTACTGAGAAAACTGATGCAGCACCGCTGTAGGATGTGGTTTCACACCTACTGCCACTCATGGGGCCCTATTGTACACCCTGCGCATGATGCATCGTGATGCTCATTGCTTACATTTACATCTTAAACACCGTCAACAGTCTATTTTCAGGCCTTGCAGCCGCATCATTAAAATAGTGTTGGAGTTTGATCACAAGAGTCAACAGCAGGTCAGTATCTGTCTCTGCTGAGATGCACAAAAGCGCCACACTGTTAAGATACGAATGTGCCAAAGTCAGAGCTCATCTGGCTCTCAAAGGCACACTGATTGGTTTATTTCATATTTAACCCATGATTAATTAAGAGAATTAGTACAGGCCTTTTCATGTTTCGAGCCATGAAAGACATCTTTTTTGAGCCTATTTATTAACAATAAATAAATAAATATGCATTTTTTTTATTTTTATAATTTTATTTCTATTTTTTTCCCATTTTCTCCCCAATTTACACGGCCAATTACCCAACCCACTTATCAGGACTCCCCCTATCACTAGTGATGCCCCAACACACCAGGAGGGTGAAGACTAGCACATGTCTCCTCTGATACATGTGAAGTCAGCTACTGTTTCTCAGCTATTGCCGAGTAGCATCACAGCGCTAACACTCGGAGGAAAGCGCAGCGACTCTGTTACATCAGCTCACAGATGCCCTGTGCTGTGGACATCACCCTTTAGTGATGTGGGGACAGAGCGCCATCTACTGTACCCACCCGGAGCGAGCAAGGCCAATTTTGCTCCCTCTGAGCGCCGGCAGCTTGATGGTAAAGCTGCATGAGCGGGGGTTCTAACCTGCGACCTCCTGCTCATAGTGGCAGCGCTTTAGACCGTTGGACCACTCCGTGCCCCTAAATATGCATTTCTAAATGAAATAACTGTGCTTGCAAAGGATAAAAAGTAATGTGAAGCAATAGTGGAAGCTCTTAGTTATTAAAGGTTCCACTGGTTCTTTGAATTGCCAAGGTTCTATATAGTACCACTGCCTTTGTTAAAGAACTCTTGAAGAACACTTTATAGTGTAATAGATGTAACACTTAATGTATATAAGTAGTTGGTATATTTTAATAAGCTTCCTAAGATACTAGCTATAAAAAGGTTTTAATGTATATCGTTGTTGTCCAATGAAAAACAAGTATCTGCAAAACAGCAACTTTACAGGAGAGAGAAAAAAATCAATGTCAATGTAAAAACAATGTAAAAAGGTCATTTTTGAGAAATTCTATTGGTCCATTCATCAAGACATTTTGGCACAGTGTAAGGGATTATGAGATTGTGTGTTCAAATTATAGTAAACCAATAGTGCTTATAGTAAACTATTACATATAATTCATATTTTGTATTAATTAAACATATGCAATAATATAAAATGAGGGGAAAAGGCAGAAAAGATTAACATATATTTATTTGCTGAAAGAGCTTATAGAGCATTGTTCACCCATGACAATTCACAATAATTCTGAATAAATGGATAAATGGATAGATGGTGTTGCTATGGTTTTGCTAAGTGGTTGCTAGGTGGTTACTAGGTAATGTATTTGCATAAATGAGATTAAAATACATCACTCAGCTATGCACGCTAGGTTGCTCTGGCCGTGCGGGGTGTCCAAACTTTTGACCAGTAGCTGCTTTATCCAAAAGCTCCTCCATACACTCACTATATCGGTTGCTCTGGCTGGGGGGGGGGGGCGGGGTGTTCAAACTTTTGACCTAAAGCTGTTTTATACCATAGCTGCTCCATATACATTTACAGTCCTGGAGATCTAGCTGCCGTCCTTTGATGGGCCCCATTTATTTCTATGGAAACAAATTGTACAACAATTGTACTTCTATAGGCTCTAGTGCTATAGGCTTTTCTATAGAAATGGGAAAAAATGCGTACATTTACAAAGTTTTTACGTAAACTGTACGTCCGATCAAAAACATGTACACAATCAGGCCGCACAATCTGGAGTTGGAACGGTGACAATATCTCGAAAACTGCAGGACAAGAAGCGCGGCGACGAAAGTGCAAATAATAATAATAATATTAATGCAGAAGCAATACGCAACCATAATAAATGATTAAAATAGATCACTCTGTGCGTAATACATCTATATAATATATGAGTCTTAAAGTAAGTTTTTAATGATATTACATTTTTTTAGGATGTAATTGTTAGTCAATTTGTCCTGTAACATTACAGGAGGATAAATTATATGTCCTCCCTTAAACCCACCTACAGAGAGATGCTCTGTGGAGTGCTGTGTACTGTGTGTGTGTTACACTGTGATTTATCTCCCTCTGCTGCTGCAGGTGAGGAAGCGCAGTAAGGCCTGCCGGGCTGGTCTTCGGGAGGCAGATGAACTGATGTCAATCAATGATGTGTGCTGCGGAGAGCTGTCCCACTCTGAGGCCATGAACCTGATCGACAGCGGCCGGGGAATCCTCCAGCTGCGGATTAAACGGTCAGAGCCAGTTTATGAGTGTGAGACCTGAGAAAAAAACAAGAACGTGTTTTTTGGAGTGTTTAAAACTTTGCATAAGATCATCACACTGATTTATTAGTGAACTAATGTTTAGTAGCAATGACAATACTGTTTGTAACATTCTTTCTTATGTGCCTAACACGCATTTACTACTTTTTCTGCTTTGATTGATTTTATATTAATGAATAAATAGGCATCAATATTCAAAATGTACAATTTTGTCCAAACAGATAAGTACATAATTTGGAGTCTTATTGGTAGAGCTACATAGTAAGAGTTCAAAAATCAACAACCCTGATTTTTATTCACAGCCACTTGGTACTTGGTACGCTCTCCTCCACCAGTCTTACATGCTACTTTTGTGTGTCCTTATTACACTTCTGGCACAAAACAAAATGAAGCAGTTCAGCTTTGTATGATGGCTTGTGACCTGCAAAAAAAATGGCAAATGGCAGCCAAAGAGGCAGGGCTCAAGTTATGTAAAGCTATAAGCCTTTAAACAAAGTTGAAGGAACTGCTTGAGGTCACCCAAAAGCAGTGTGTAAGACTGGTGGAGGAGAACATGATGCCAAGATGCATGAAAACTGTGGTTAAAAAAATAAGGATTATTCCACCAAAAACTTTTGAAACATTAGAACATGTTTTCTTTGCATTATTTGAAGTCTGAAAGCAAATTATTTTTCGTTAGGACCCCTGTTGGTTTCCATTCTGTGGTGCTCCCGGACCGCGCCCCCTCCCCTCGCATCGATAAAGAGTACAGAGCCGCCCTCAGAGCCCTGTCTTCTCCAACCGCCTCCAAACTATCATGTGACCCCAGATCAGCGCTCATGTCTCCCACCAGCGGCCTGGAGTTCCTGACGTCTCCTCCGGACAGCGAGGCGTACTACGGCGAGACCGACAGCGACGCAGACATCGCAGCTCAGGAGAAGCAGCGCAGGCAGAGGCGCCGCAGCCCCAACAGTTCTCCCGCCAAGACCAACGGTTCAGGATGGCCCCTGGAGGAAGAGAACTCGGAGATGAGCGGCTACGAGAGCGCCCCCGATACTATGCACAGTATGTACCCCCAGATGAAGGCCTGGGCCATTTCTAACGGTGCGCTGGAGGGGATGGGGTCCCCGCAGCAGCCCTGTCCATCCGGAGTGACCCGCAGAGAGGTGGTCCTACAGCCCAGCCAGGTGGAGTGGTCCCTCCAGGCCGAGAACTCCTCAGAAAACTCCGACCAAAGCCCCTCAGGAGCAGCAGAAGTGGACAGTGGCTTCCAGGAGCCCCCGACAGTGCCCCCTCCACTGGTGTCCCCAGAACGGGCCAAAGAAGCCCTCCTGCTGGCCTCCCACAGGCAGCTGGTGCCCATGGTGGGTCCTGTGGAAAACCCTGTGGATGAAGAGCTCACTGTCACATACATGGATAAAGCCAAACAAGCCAGTAAGTACCTGATTACAGGCCGCATTATACAGATGTATTATTGTGGGAGATACAGTATTTTTAGGGGAGCTCAAATCTTTGCATAAGACCATCACATTGATTTATCAGTCTACTCATGCTTCAGTAATAATGGCAATGCTGTTTTATGAAATGTGTAACAACTGTTTTTAAAAGTTTTTACTACATTGTAAATCCACTATTTGTCAGAACTCAAATTAATGAAGCCTCTTTTACATAATAAATGTACATTTCCAAATATTACTCAACTATTTAGATTTAGCTGAACATTTGTGGGCACATATTAACATTAGAATTCAAACAGAGATCTTTGAGTTAAATTAACTTATAAATACTGAGATTAATATGAATTCTTTTTTTGATTGGCTTGTGGCACAATCTATCTAATCTACAATGCAAAACCTTTAAAAAAAATAATAAAAAACTCTAGATTTAAAGTGTGTCCAAACTTTGAATTGTACTGTACTTCCAAAATGTGCAAGAATCAGTTTTTTTTTTAAATAAATAAATAAAGTATTTAATTCATATAAATCCTTTGCAACTTCTCAGATTTTAAATAGGCAGTATGGATTTTTTTTGAAGGTTGAAAACTTGACATACTGTAAATGGAAAATATATATTAATTTACACATTTGTATTATTATTTATCATTTTTATTCCCAAAACATATATTAATATATTATAATAAACATCATTACATATTAGGTTAAATATTGAGTTCAATCTTAATTCTTTTCCCTTGGCTCCTGGCACAATCTATTTGCATATTGACTGTGTCTGCCATTCTTTTGACACTCACCATCAGTGTAAAGTGATTCCCTGCAGGCTATGATATAATATGGCCTCTGTGTTGTAGGCTGTAAGAACAAGCAGCATTGTTGTTCTGAGCTGCTGCAGTAACTGAGCTGTGTTGGCTGATCTCTCAATACTGTTTACTCTATAGCAATTTTTTTTTGTCTTCATCTACTTTTCTATGATTAATAGAATCTTTTTTTCTATAAAAAAAACGATTCACCTGACCATAACATTTTAAAGTATAATTATTATGCAAAGCAACTAATGTAACAAAAAAGTAATATACTTTTATATAGTGTTCCTATTTGTGTTCTGATTAAGTTGACTATTATATTAGTTTATTAGTATATTCGTTTTTACTAAAACCAATGTACTATATAGTACTTGAAAAAAATAATATAGTAAATAATATATATATAAATTTAGGAAAATATTATATTATTAAAAAATATATATATTACATGAACTTAAAATGTATTAGGTAATCAGTTAAAACAAAAGAGTTTAGTTTAGTTATTGGGTTTTAAAGTGTAGTTACTTTGATTGATTTTATAATAGTGAAAAAAATAGCACCAGTATTTAAAAGATATTGTTGCCATTTGGCAAACATACATAAATAAGGTGTTACAATATGGTATTAAAATGCTGTAGAAAATCTTGATTAGCCTTTAAAAATAGATGTTAAATGTGTCTGTAAACTTTTTTTTTAATGCAATAGTATGGTTAGGATAATACATTCAGCCCAATAATAAATAGAATATTTAATACAGTGAAAAACAGGGTAAAATATGTTGGCCATTGTTTAAAAAAACATGAACTTCGGACCAAAACAAACCCTTCCTTAGTTAATGCCTTGTAAATACACACACAAAACCAGTCGTGTTTTAAATCCTGCTTAGATTAATGAATCCTAAGCAAATTCTTTGTCTATTAAAGCTGTAGAGTTATGAGCCCAATCTGAACGAGTACTGAATTCTAACACTGCCCCCAAGAGGCCACTGAGTGCCAGGGCAAACCACCCTGCCAGAACTGTAACCAGACTGTAAAGTAATTAATGTATCCCATAAAACTCTGACACATTTATTATTAAACATGCAATTCTATCAGCTTTAATAAAAATATAATATTGGTGATGAGATGTTCTGTCAACAAAAACCTTCTGAACAACATTATAATCTGGACACTGTGTATTCATATAGACACATTATTAATAATACATGTTACATAAGATAATAGACCCTGGCCTGTACATAAGCCCACGCATCAATTCTTCACACTCAATAATAACTGTGATATAATTATCAACCCTGTGGAATGTCCTTTTCAATAATCTTCTCCTTCAATGTTGTTTTTTCTATATTTTTCCTACATTTTAAATGAATAGTGAAGTGATTCAGACTATGAAGGAACACATAAGGAATCATGTAGTAACTTAAAATAATGTGTTAAACAAACCAAAATACTCTGTGAAGAAGCATTTAGGTTCTCTTATCTGGGGAGCTGTTTGTTAACTTGTGGTTTCTGAGGCTGGTAACTCTGATGAACTTATCCTGTACAACAGAGGAAACTCTTGCTCTTCCTTAACTGCAGCAGTCCTGATGAGTGCCAGTTCCATCCTTATAATGTTTTTGATGGTTTTTGCTGTTACCGCACTTGAGGAGACTTTCAAAGTTGTTCGATTTAACATTTAGATTGACTGATCTTCATTTCTTAAAGTGTTTTTTCTTTACTTCTGTCATTTTAGAGAAGTTTTGCCATAATATTTATTGGAACATTAATCATTACAGCTGTTCATTAAACACCATTACCGGTGACTACCTCATAAAATGAAAAATCTAAAATATGAAACATATTCTGGATTGTTTAACACTTTATGTTTACTAAATAATTACATATGTTGTTGTTCATATGTTAATCATTTGGATGGCTTTAGTATTAATCTACAATGCAGAACCGCTGAATTGAAGGTGTTTCCAGACTTTTGACTGGGACTGTATTTCCAATATGCAAAAGAAGCAGTTTAATAATAAAAAAAAAAACAGGTATTTAATGCACTTATTGAACTTAATAATGGAATTTTATATTTAATTGCTTGCAGATAACTATAGAACATTTTTGCACCTTCTCAGATTTTAAATACGCAGTACGATTTTTTAAAATAAAATCATGTTTAATTCCCAAAATAAATATTAATATATTATTATAAGCATTTCTTATTCTTATTATATCCATTCACTTTATATAATTTGACAGTCTATTAATAAATTAAATTTAATGTATATATATATATATATATATATAATTGTAATGAAGAGTAAACTAGTAGATATTCCCCAAAATGACAAATATAAAAACACCAGTGCCTTTTTCATCATACAGAGTCTATTTAAAGTATATGAATTGTATGTAGAGGCAGTTTAGACAGTAATAGCTCTGTATATTCTGCTGCTTTGTAACTGGAGTAGGTTGGTGGTGAGCTCATCAGTGAGCTGATGGTTGGGGGTTCTTCCATGGTGCTGTTAGAGAGGCTTCCTGTGGGGTGGGTTTCTGGCTGTGGGGTGGGCTTCTGGCTCTGGGGGGGAGGAAGAGCTATATTTTCCCCGTGAGTCAGTCCCTTAATTCAAGCACTTCTGTAGCATACCTAGAAAGGCATGTCCAGCTGCTGTTTGGCGTCACCGGGGCATGTTTTAGAAACCTCAGCTCTTCTAGCATTTGCTTGGTTTCATGTTTTGTTTTGTTTTGGCCTAAAATATATTCTTTTCCGTATTTTTTCTGTTTATTTTTATTATTTCTGAACTTTTTCCTGGCTATAGAGAAGAATGAGAGGATGGAGGGGTAAGAGAGGAGTAGTGAGAGTTACAGTAGTTATGAGATTTAATCCATATTTCAGCATAATTAAAAAAAAAAAGATAATCTACCTTTTGAGCTACTAAGCAGTAGCAACACTGTGTGTTTACATCACTAAATAACACACTAATAATATAGCTAAAATGTCACCAGACTATGAAAGGAATTTGGGACTAAACTTGGTAAAATTATTAATTTGCTTAAAAAGTGAACACATTAAAGTTTACAGGCTAATTGATTGCAATAAACATATTAATGTTGACAGCACTAATTTTATAAACTTTGCTCTGCACTTTCAGTTCAGTCTGTATACAGTTTGATCAGGTCATATCCTCCAGACTGACTGAAAGTAGAAGCTGATTTACTGCATGGCCTGAAATTAGACTCCAACAGGTGCAGTGCGCCTACAGTGTGCTGAGTACATTGTGTGTTCAGTGTGTGGCATCATGCTTGTTTTGCATTGCTTGACTATTGGATTTTATCCAGGGACGTTTTTAAAAATATATATAAATATATACATTAAATAAATGATATTATTTTCTTTTTAAGGCTATTTTGAGTCACTGATATAATGATGATTATAATTGTAAAAGAATGTATTAGCACTATTTTTTTTAACAATATATTGCCCCAAATATAATTGCGATAAACAATAGCTTTGTCATTTCAAGACAATTTAATTAATGCATTAATGCACAGTATTAATCTGGAAATCTATTCGGGGATAGAATAATATGATAAAAAAGGCTTTAGTCCCAAAATAGACAAAAATATTAGTCTTTAATCTTTTTATGAATTTAAGACTATTTCAACATTTCAGAATATTGTTTTGTTGAAAACTTTTTTTATATAATATAATTGTAAAAAAGACAACTAAAACATGCCAAAATCATAATGTCAACTAAAATAATCTAAAGCAATAAAATATCATAAAATTAAATATTACATTTCATAAATAATTAAATATCATACAACACTGTTTTTTAAACAAAGCTGGCCACTCCTGGGAAGGTTCACCACTCTTCCATGTTTTCTCCATTAGTGAAAAATAGCTCTCATTGTGGTTCTCCGGAGTCCCAAAGCTTTTAGCTTTTACAGACTAATAAACCTCAATTTCTCAATTTCTTTCTCATTTTTTCCTTGAATTCCTTTGGATATTGGCACGAAGTCTAGCTTTTGAGTATCTTTTGGTCTACTTCTCTTTTTCAGGCATGTTAATTAAGTGATTTCTTGATTAGGAACAGGTGTGTCAATAATCAGGCCTGGGTGTGGTTAGAGAAACTGAACCACAGTTAAGTTGGGTTTTAGCTGGGAACACTTTTTCACACAGGGCTATGTATGTTTGAACTGAATTTTCTGTTTATATGTGTTGTCTTTTGCTTATATTTAAAGTAAATTGATGATCTGAAACATTTAATTGCAAAAAAACACACAGACATAAGAAATCACTTTTACACACCACTGTATATCATATACTCACGGCTACTTTATTAGGTACACCTTGCTAGTACTGGGTTGGACCGTCTTTTCCCTTCATAACTGCCTTAATCCTTCATAGCACAGATTCAACAAGGTACTGGAAACATTCCTCAGAGATTCTGGTCCATATTGACATGGCAGCATCACGCAGCTGCACATCCATGATGTGAATCTCCCGTTCCACCACATCCCATAGCTGCTCTATTGGATTGAGATCTGGTAACTGCGGAGGCCATTCAAGTACAGTGAACTCATTGTCGTGAGTTGATTCACGCTTTATGACATGGAGCATTATCCTGCTGAAAGTAGCATCAGAAGATTCAGGTACACTGTGGTCATAAAGAGATGAAGGACATGGTCAGCAACAATACTCAGGTAGACTGTGGCGTTGATGTGACACGATGCTCAATTTGTACTAATGGACCCAAAGTGTTCCAGGAAAATATCCTCTACACCATTACTGCAGCACCATCATCAGCCTGAACCAGTGATAAAAGACAGTATGGGATAAATCCATGCTTTCATGTTGTTGACGCCAAATTCTGACCCTACCATCCAAATGTAGCAGCAGAAATCATCAGAGACTCATCAGACCAGTTAACGTTTTTCCAATCTTCTCTTGTCCAGTTTTGGTGAGCCTGTGCGAATTGTAGCCTCGGTTTCCTGTTTTGTTTCCTAGTCTTCTGCTGATGTAGCTCATCCGCCTCAAGGTTGGACGTGTTGTGCTGTTGTTTAGAGGTGCTCTTTTGCAGACCTCGGTTGTAACGAGTTTTTGTATTTAAGTTACTGTTGACATTCTATTAGCTGGAACCAGTCTGGCCGTTCTCCTCTGATCTCTGGCATCAACAAGGCATTTGTGCCCACAGAACGGCTATCAGCTCACTGGATATTTTCTCTTTTTCAGATCGTTCTCTGTAATCCCTAGAGATGTTTTTGCGTGAAAATCCCAGTAGAGCAGGGGTGTCCAAACTTTTTTTGTTGGGGGCCAGAGGGACAAATATATTTGAAGTCAATGGCCACAGACTCTGTAATAAAAAATAATGAAATAGACCACTTTAAATAATAAATTTTCCTGATTATTTCATTTACACACCATTTTACTTGACTTAATATCTTTATCTATCTTTGACAGTGTTGTGTAAACAAACATTTTTCAAATTGATGTTTAATTTCATGATGTCTCTTAATATTAAACTCCTTAATTACAGCAACTTTTAAACTCTTTGGCCATTTTTCTTCGCTACAACTGCGTAGCCTCTCCACTTTTAGACTCTTTGGCCATTTTTCTGCGCTACAACTGCGCAGCCTCTTCACTTTTAGACTCTTTGCCCTTTTTCTGCGCTACAACTGCGCACCCTCTCTGCTTTTAGACTCTGTGGCCCGTTTTTCTGCACTACAACTGGGCACCCTCTCCGCTTTTAGACTCTTTGGTCCGTTTTTCTGCACTACAACTGCGCACCCTCTCTGCTTTTAGACTCTTTGGCCCGTTTTTCTGCACTACAATTGCACACCCTCTCCGCTTTTAAACTCTTTGGCCCATTTTTCTGCGCTACAACTGAGCACTCTCTCCGCTTTTAGACTCTTTGGCCAGTTTCTGACACCTAGCGTTCAAACTTTGAATCTCACATTATAAAAACCTGCTTAACAGCGGACCAACTTTCATTCTATTTCTAAAATACCTCGCGGGCCGCTACAAAAAAGGAAACGGGCCGCAAATGTCCCGCGGGCCGTAGTTTGGACACCCCTGCAGTAGATCAGCAGTTTCTGAAATACTGGTCCCATAATCCATGCCACGTTCAAAGTCACTTAAATCATATTTCTTCTTCATTCTGATGCTCTGATGGTTTGAACTGCAGCAGATCGTCTTGGCCATGTCTCCATACCTAAATGCATTGAGCTGCTGTCATGTGATTGGCTGATTCAACATTCATGTTAATGAGCAGTTAGATAGGTTTACCTTTAAGTGTTAGTACAGGGGTTAGACAATGAAACTGAACACAATAATTTATTGTGGTGACGGACAGTTCTGGTGGAAACAGGAGAGTTGAGGTGCACATTGAATTCTGCCGTGATTTGATCAGCCGTGGTTTTATGTTTTTTGGATACAATCCAGGTTAGCACCCGAACATCCCTTTCAGACAGCTTCCTCTTACAGCGTCCACAGTTAATCCTGTTGGATGTGGTTGGTCCTCCTTGGTGGTATGCTGACATTACCCTGGATACTGAGGCTCTTGAAGCATCACAAAGACTTGCTGTCTTTGTCACAGATACGCCAGCAAGACGTGCACCAACAATTCGCCCTCTTTTGAACTCTGGTATGTCACCCATAATGTTGTGTGCATTGCAATATTTTGAGCAAAACTGTGCTCTTACCCTGCTAATTGAACCTTAATACTCAAGGTTTGTCCAATTTAGCAATGAAACCTCACACATTAAAATATCAGGTGTTTCAGTTTCATTGTACAAACCCTGTAAGTGGCTGGTGAGTGTTTATTGTCTGATAAATCGATAGTGTGATCATCGTAACAGACCTAAGTGTACCACCACTTTAAATAGTTACATAACCTCATATTTATACTCATAGTGCTATATTAAAATATCGCAGATATGCTGGAGCCAGTACAGCAGAGCCAGTATATCTTGTCGGTAAGGTGCTAACTGTCCTGTCAGAAGTGTTTGGACGGGCCCAGCGCTCTGCAGATGGCACGCTGTCCACATCTAAGCCTGGGTCACCTTGTTTTAACGAGCTGTACTGTATATGAGAGCTGTTCTGTGGTTCATGTGGTTCAGGAAGTTGTGTGTACCCTCGTTACTGGATTTAGATTCGTCACACAGTTTGTAGAGTTAGTGGGATACCATGGCAGAACATTCATATACTGGTCTGGTAATGAGAGAGGGGTACAGATGCCCACTGCCTTTGAAGCAGTTGGGTATGGGGTTCAGTTTAGGTTCGGGAAGAGGGAATACTGCTGATGTGCCGCATCCCGAGGAACAGAAGAATATATATATATATATGACTACAGCTGGGATTGATTAGAGTAAGTGATGAATTTGCTTCTTTAACACAATTTAACACCTTAAATTCAATGTTTTTCATTATTTTAAAATGTTCTACATTATAGATTATAGATAAACTATGAAGAAAAACATATCTACATGAAACTATGAAGAAAAACATCTAAATGACTAAAATCAGATTTTTTTTTTTGCTCAATGTGGCTCAGATCTTTTTTTCATGGCTGTGTGAATTCATGTGTCTTTTAGCTTTTACGCATTAGCATAAGCATTAGCGCTACGTGCTTCTCTCTCATGCCCGCACATCTCTTGGTGCAGCTGTGCAGCTATAGCTGCAAAAAAAAAACAGCAAAAGCAAACCACCTGTCCTTTTTTCACCTCCTTAGCCTGAGCATGAACTTCAGACCAGCTGTTTACTGTTTCTCCACTCCAGCAAAAGATGCTCCACATATGAGCTGCTAACTCATCAATTTCCCTTTATAAAGCTACGAGTCGTCTCCCAAATATGAGTTTTTCTTGTTGTTAGTGAAGAAGGAGACGTTTATACACACATCAGTGTGCAGCATGTGAGGAGTTTCAGGGACAGATTCGTTCACATTACACACAGATACAGATCACTTACATTTGTAAATGTGAACCATCAAGATAAGTTAAATCCGATCTAAGCAAAAAATCTGATTTGGGAAGTGTGGCTTGTAATGTGAACGTAGACTTGGCTGGATTTTCTCAGTCAGCTTTATGAGGTAGAGTCACCTGGAATTCAGGCTTTCAGTTAACAGCTGTGCTGAACTCGTCAAGAGTTCCTTAGCGCTCTGCAGATGGCAGGAGGTGTGTTCAGGTAAATTTCTGTCATTTTGTGAAAATACAGGAGCTCCACTGACTGATTAAAACCCTGACAACAGTCAATCATCAACAGTCAACAGTCCATTCCTATAGGTGCTCCCAGCACTCGTACACCCCCACTCATTAAACACACACACACACACACACACTT
Source organism: Astyanax mexicanus (assembly GCF_023375975.1). Lineage (NCBI taxonomy): Eukaryota > Metazoa > Chordata > Actinopteri > Characiformes > Acestrorhamphidae > Astyanax > Astyanax mexicanus. Next base: position 41,330,480 of record NC_064422.1, on the reverse strand, counting down.
TCTGCCCAAAATTAACCACACCCATGATTAATTAAGAGAATTTTGCACCCTCTTGATATCAACTTAGATCCTTAATTCACAGATGCTCTAGAGTTCGCTAAAATATGGCCCAAAGAGTTACTTCTGTTGATAAGATAAGAGCCCACCTAAATGCTTCACAGAGTATTTTTTTGGTTTGTTTAACACTTTTAAGCTACTACATGATTTATTATGAGTTTCTTCATAGTTTGGATGACTAAAAATAACTGATAGACGGATCCATTAATATTACAAAGATGGAAATTCAATGGTGTCCAACAGTTCAACTAACTAACTGGTGATGCAAGGAGTAGATCTTTGACCTTCTGGTTTCAAAGATGGTCCACTCCCTTATTGGCTGTTCCTTAGCTTGATTGACAAAACTCAGGGCCAGGTTGTAAACGTGTGAAGCGTAATAGATCGGGGGGTTTGTGATTGGCTGTGCTCATGTGGGATCGCGACCCCGTGGAGTCTTTGGAGTCCTAAAGCTGGTGGGGTCTTACTGAGCAGGCCGAGCAGACAGGTGGTGGTGTGTCCAGACAGGTGGGCAGTGCTCATCAGTGCTCCTCACTGACTGAAATAGGTCCAGTGACATAATGGGGTTTCTTTGGGCCTGGGGCAGGGTGTTGTGGTTAGACAAAAGGTCTTTAAAAGGTCTCGCCCGGGGCCGAGGACCACAGCGTTTCGGGACCAATGTGGGCAACGTTCCCAGGGATTGCTGGCTGCTCTCCACCAGTATGTGAGTGTGTGTCCTTCCATTCGATGCTGGCATGAAGGTGGGGGAACAAACTGACTTTTTCCTGGCCAACATGAAGAGCCTCACACTGCCTGCTGAGGCTGGACATGTAGTACCCGCTGTCTACGCAGGTAAAGCCTATGTGGACTTCTTTATTACTTTGAGGGATGGGGATTAAGCCTGGTCTTGGACCTAGAATTTATTTTAAATGGATATTTGCCATTGAATAGAACATATCTCCTTGGATGTGGAAGTGTGTTGAGGATGCTTTATGCCTTTTAAAAGAAATAGATATGTAATTTACTGTGCTTTTGTCTTTAAGTTTGGATGTTTTTGGCTGTGCTTGTTTGATTTGTTGGGCTGATACTGTCTGTTTAGAGTTTTTATATGACCTGATATTTAATAATTCGACTTGAGTCTATTTAGTATTTAGCATTAATTATATTTTGGGGAAAAAAAAATAAATTCACAATTTATTTTTCACGATTCACCTAAAATCCTTTAACTTTCCCAAAAATCAACTGTGCACCTTATAATACTATAATGCTACTTATGTATGAATTCTACCAGTCAGATATTAAGAACCAGTAAACCACCCTGCTGAAGTACAGTGTTGTGTTATAAGGGTGAGTTTTTTTAGTGAAGTTTCTCCAGCAGTAAGGCTGGGTGCACCAGCATTAGCATTAGCATTAGCCGCTAACCGCTGCATTAGCTCTTTTGCTGTTCAGAGGCGAGTATATCGGACTGTAGTCTGTGTGTTTACTGTGTTAAAACAAGCTACGTGGTAAAAACTGCTAGCTGAAAGCGCCCTGGGTTACCGGATCACTCAGTGTTCCTCAGTGTAGCGTTATCAGGGGGAATTTATGCCCTGCTAGTGCTGCGGTTAGCGGCTAATGCTAATTCTGCTGCACCCAGCCTTAGTGCTGGAGAAACTTCACTGAAAACTTAATCTTGGGATTAACAAAATATTGGGAATCTAATCTTACTGTAAATAAACAGAAGTGCTTTACTCACCCAAATAAACAGTTTTAAAGAAAGAAATCTGTGTAGATTAACATCCAGCACTCTTTGACTTAAAAGAAAATGTTTTTATTTAAGAATTTTAAGAGTTTATTTAGGCTCCCCGCCAGCTTCACTATTAGAAGGGAAACATGGCGACGCCCTTGTTCACTTTGATGTAGGCATCCTTACTAGTGTCACTTAATGCGCCTTAAAATCTGGTGTGCCTTATGTATGAAAATAGACCATAAAATAGATGTTTATTGTTTATTATATGTGCCTTATAGTCCAGTGTGTCTTATAGTCTGAAAAATATGGTACAACAGAAATATACAGGTTATAAGATAACCCTAAATTATAGTATTCTAATAATAATCCAGTCCTTTTATACTCATATATATATATATATATATATATATATATATATATATATATATATATATATATATATATATATATATATATATATATATATATATGAGTATAAAAGGACTGGATTATTATTAGAATAACACACCTCGTCTTATTCAATGCGTTTTCTTTCTTTTTATGATTTTTTTTTTACATTGTAAATTTAATATTGAAGACTATATTAAAGCTATACAGGAACACACACTGAATTGTTTTGTTAACAAAAAGTGTTAAAAAAACAGAATATGTTAGAATTATACTTCAGATTCTTCTAAACAAGAATCACATTATCTTTTTCGGACAGATCTGCAGACTCTTGGTGAGATTTTAATCTCAGTGTCTTCATGAGGGAGAGTCACCTGGAATAGTTTTCTCAGCAGTCTTAAAGGAAGGAGTTCCTGGAGGTGCTGAACAGTAATTGCTGCTTTTCCTTCCTTCACGCGGTGAAAGAGGCTCCAGCTCATCCCAATTAAATCACCATCTCAGTTCATCAGGTTTAGATCAGATAGATAGATAGATAGATAGATAGATGGATAGATAGCTGATAGTGCCCTGGCTTACCGGAACACTTAGGATTCAGTAGTCTAATGCAGCATTTGCGTCCCACTAGTGCTGCGATTAGCGGCTAGTGCTAATGCTGCTGCACCCAGCCTTAGTGCTGGAGAAACTTCACTCAAAACTCACCCTTAGACAAAATATTGGAAATCTAAGCTTACTGTAAATAAGCGGAGGCGCTTTACCCACCCAAATAAACCGTTTTCAGGACTGAAAAACACTGAACGAGAAGAAGTATCCAAACTTTTTACTGGTACTGGACACATTTTTGATAAGTAGAATTAAATATGTGGAAACAGTCCTCACTCATTTTGTGTTTGAGGGTAAAAGCTTTTCAGAGGTCACTCTCTCCTGCTGTTAGTATGTGCTGGGCTATTTGTAGTGAAGGCATTTCTGTGCCAGACATGCTTTCAGCATCTCCTCACGGCATTACAGTGTCTCGTTACAGAACTTTAACAACTGAGGAGATATAAAACCATTTTTGGCAAGAACTCAAATAAAACTGTGAAAAAGTGAAAGCATGTATGTGTGAAAAATGGATAAATACCAAATGGCCAAATGGCTTGTGTATGGTTCACTGTCAGTTTCTGTTTTTAGTCCATATACAGTGATGTGCCAAAAGTCATGGGACAACAGTATGTAAAGCTACCATGATTTATTGCTTCAGAGATCGCTTGGGGATACCCAGACCTGTAGTTGTGAGATTATCTTGTGAATGAGAACAAACTAAATGAATAGTGAAATGATCCAGACTATGAAGGAACACATAAGGAATCATGTAGTAACTTAAAAGTGTTAAACAAACCAAAATACTCTGCGAAGAAGTTTTTAGGTGATCTTATCTGGGGAGCTATTAACTTGTGGTTTCTCAGTGGCAGTTTCATCATCATCATTTTTTTGCGACTGCACTTCAGGATACTTTAAAAGTTCTTAAAATTGACTTTCGCATTGACTGACCTTTTCTTAAAGTCATTTTTTAAACCTTTTCTTAGTTGAGTAGTTCTTGCTTGTCATAATCTGGATTAGAACATTACTCAAATATTCACTATTCACTGTATACCTGTAACTCTACCTCTTCACTACTTTACTTTAACTGATGCTCTCAAACACTTTATTAAGAGACAAGAAATTCAAGTAATTTACTCTTGATGAGTTCAGCACAGCTGTTAACTGAACGCCTGAATTCCAGGTGACTCTACCTCATAAAACTGACTGAGACAACCCAGCCAAGATGTATAAAACTGATCATCTAAACAAGAGGTTCTAAAAGAGTTTAACATTTTTTGTTTACTAAATAATTCCATGTGTTTTTCTTCATAGTTTGAATGACTTTAGTATTATTCTACAATTTAGAAAATGTAAGGTGTGTCCAAACTTTTGACTGTGCTGTATATCAGTCAGTACAGAGTTTTATCTTCAGCAGAACATGACAAAAGACTTGGAAAAAAATAAGAGACCACTAAAAATTGAGTTTCTTTGATTTTACCAAATTGAAAACCTCTGGAATATAATCAAGAGGAAGATGGATGATCACAAGCCATCAAACCACCAAACTGAACTCCTTGATTTTTTGCACCAGGAGTAAAGGCATAAAGTTATCCAAAAGCAGTGTGTAAGACTGGTGGAGGAGCACATGATGCCAAGATGCATTAAAAAAGAAAAAAAACAGGGTTATTCCACCAAATATTGATTTCTGAACTCTTAAAACTAACTGTATGAATATGAACTTGTTTTCCTTGCATTATTTGAGGTCTGAAAGCTCTGCATCTTTTTTGTTATTTTAGCCGTTTCTCATTTTCTGCAAATAAATAAATGCTCTAAATGACAATATTTTTATTTGGAATTTGGGAGAAATGTTGTCTGTAGTTTTTAGAATAAAACAACAATGTTCAATTTACTCAAACATCCTATCCATCAGGTCACTAAACACCCGGCCGTGATTAGCACTAATTAGCTCTTGTGACAGAATCTTGTAATGAGAATCACACATTCCTCACGAGTGACGTTGAGCGTTTGAGCCTCGCGGATGCCTGTGGGCTCATGGGAGAATATTAGCATTCATATCTCTCTTTGTCATTATCTAGTTCAGTCAGTGACCTTCAGTGATCCAATCAGGACAGAATCTATGATGTTCTTAAGCCTGAATAATAGTCATTTTGGCTGCTTAACACATGAAATCATGTCATAGACCGGGGGTGTCCAAACTTTTTTTGTGCAGTCATGGGCCACAGACTCTGTAATAAAACAAATGAAGAATTATACTACTTATAATAATACATATTCTTGATTATAATCATTTACACATCATTTTATTTACAAGTTACTGTCTTTATCTATCTTTGACAGAGTTGTGTAAACTGAGATTTTTTTTACATTGATGTTTCGTTTCATAACGTCTCTTAATATTATTATACTCCTTCATTACGGCAACTTATTCCTGAAAATTAAACATATTAAACACACTTCACTCTGAACTCAACTAAAAAAAATAATAATTTTCCCAATGTGCCTGAAATTTTCTGCATTCGCAGGTGTCATAGCGACACCTAGCGTTCAAACTTTGAATCTCACATTATAAAAACCTGCTCAATAGGGCTGTCGTAGGCTGATCAAGCACAACATTATGACCTTATTTTTATGTTCATTATCCATTTGTTCAGGTCCACTGATCATATAGGACACTCTGTAGTTGTATAATAATTACAGACTGTAGTTCTGAACCTGTTTCTCTGTATATTTTATTATTCTCCTCTTTTCAGCCTGTTCTTTAATACTCAGAACCGACAGGATAGAAAACCACCACAGAGCAGCTATTATTATTATTTAGGTGGTTATTCTGAACACCGCAGTGATTAGCAGTGATTAGCATGGTGGTGGTGTATGAGGTGTTAGTGTGTGTTGAGCTGGTTGTACAGTGAGTGGATCAGATACAGCAGTGATTAGCAGTGATTAGCATGGTGGTGGTGTATGAGGTGTTAGTGTGTGTTGAGCTGGTGTTACAGTGAGTGGATCAGATACAGCAGTGATTAGCATGGTGGTGGTGTATGAGGTGTTAGTGAGTGTTGAGCTGGTGGTACAGTGAGTGGATCAGATACAGCAGTGATTAGCATGGTGGTGGTGTATGAGGTGTTAGTGTGTGTTGAGCTGGTGGTACAGTGAGTGGATCAGATACAGCAGTGATTAGCATGGTGGTGGTGTATGAGGTGAGAGTGTGTGTTGTGCTGGTTTGAGTGAGTGGATTAGATACAGCAGTTCTGCTGGAGTTTTTAAACACCTCAACGTCACTGCACGGTATTGCTTAGTTAATTCTGCTTCTAAGTCAGTAATCAAACTGGCAAATAAGATTTGGAAATTGCGTGTGGCATCTTTAAGACTTTTAGGAAGGAATTTTAAAGGTATAATTTCACTTGAAACCATTTAGTACTTGCACTTTTTGAATTAACAAGCATGCTGCATCTGAAACTGTTCTGCTATCTGCATTGTCCAATAAAAGAAAATAGACCAAAAAGTAATACTGTTGTTTTCCCCGCCCACTCCTCCACTGAACTAAAACAGCCTAAAACAGGAACCCAAAGAAGCCATCTCACAGGGCTCATTCATACTAGATGAATATGAGACATTAAGGTTGTTTTTAGATTAAGAATCTGCAGATATCCTTACCGTAATCAAGTGTTCCTTTGAATGTAAAAAAAAATATATAAAAATATATCTCTAAATGTCTCCTTTTCGTCCACAGAGCTTCACCGGAGCGAGAGTGTACAGGACAAGCAGGTGAAGGAGGCCCGAACCAAGTGCCGCACCATTGCCTCACTTCTGACGGACGCTCCAAATCCTCACTCGAAAGGTGTGCTTATGTTCAAGAAGCGCCGTCAGCGCGCAAAGAAGTACACACTTACCTGCTTTGGAAGCGTAGACGGTGAGAGCTTGAGCAATACAGAAGGAGAGACCGAAGACGAGAGTCTTTTCCCGGGCAGCGAGTCAGAGTTGGACGAGGACTGCTTTTCTGCAGCGCCGGATCCTACCTGGGACAGTGGCTACCTGGATATTTTGGACAGGAGGACCTCAGCTTGCGTGGTAACTGACGAAGACCCAGAGGGAAGCCCTGGTCTGAGTGCCACCTCTGGAAAAGGGGCACAACTTTTTGAGCAACAAAGGAAGAGGGCTGAGAAGCATACATCCACACCTGTTACCCTGACGCCGGCCCCCATGCCCCAGCAGCAGCCCAATAATATGATGATGTACACACCAGTTGCTCCAGTTACACAGGCTACTCCATTTTCATCTCACAACAGCAACATGGTGAATGGTGAACCCATGGTGGTGAGCAGAACCAGCATGGTGCTATCTTCACCAGGCCAGACTTCAATAACCCCCATGACAGGAACTTTACCAGAGCAATCAGACCCTTCGTCTGGCAACTCTATCCACAACAGAACAGCCAAACCATTCGCCCCAGGCTGCATCAGCCATAGAGCATCCACAGCTCCAGTCATCTTCAGGCCCAACACTGCCAAGAAAGCCCCACTTCAAGCTCAAGCTGTGTCTGTGGCGTCTGTTGCAGCCCCTTTCAGCCCTGGTGGTTCTGGTGGCTCTGATGGAAAGAGAGCAATCTCCACCTCTTCCCTGTACATCCCACCCAGACCTGCCACAGTCAGTGGCCCTCCATCAGTCTTCTCTCCATCCTCTTCTGTTACCTCCCCTCCATTTTCTCCTCCTGCAATAAACTACCCACCTTTTTCTCCACAAGGTTCAGGAATATCTCCCTTCTCTCCTACATCTGCTTCAGCTCCACCCTACAACCCAGCTACAGCTATGGCAACTCCACCTTATTCTACGCCCGCAGCACAAACTTTCAGTCCTCCTCCTCCTCCTTCTTCTTCCATGGCTAGCACCCCATATCATCCTCCACCTCCAGCTTCAATGCCATCACAGTCCTATTTTTCCCCTTACACTGCTTCCTCCACTGCCCACCCTCCTGCTTTAGCTCATGCACCAGCTTATGCACCAGCTCCTGCCCCTCTGCAAATTCCGCCAACAGTTCCTCAAGATGTTCCTCAGGTTCAGAACATGCAGCCATCGCCAAGCCACAAAGTTTCCTTTAACCCATATATCTCAGTTGCAACTACTACATCCGGAACAGCAGTGACCCCCGTGCCCCAGCAATATCCCCTCTCCAATTCAGGCCCAGTGGTTTCTTCTCGAGAGCAGCGGATCTCTGTGCCAGCTACTCGCACGGGCATCTTGCAGGAGGCTCGTCGGCGCAGCACTAATAAACCCATGTTCAGCAAACCTGAGGAGAAGAAGCCTGTGTCCTACAACCCGGAGCTGCTGTCTCTCGTGCAGAACTTCGACGACAGGTCTCGCTCCGGAGCAGAGCACGGCTTTGAGTCTGGTCCAGAAGAGGACTTCCTCAACTTGGGTGCGGAAGCTTGCAACTTCATGCAAGCCCAAAGGGGTAAAATGGCGCCACCGGTGGCTCCAAAGCCGGCACACAAAGCCCCCGAGATCCCTCAAATGGGAGGTAAAGGAGCCGAACTGTTTGCACGAAGGCAAAGTCGCATGGATCGATATGTGGTAGACAAGCACCCCAAATCTCCAGCTCAGCCTCGCGAGCCATCTCCAACACCTTCGCTCTCTTCTAACTGGAAATACTCCCCCAATGTCCGTGCCCCTCCTCCAATAAGCTATAACCCTTTGCTGTCCCCGTCTTGCCCCCCAGTGGCCCAGCGAGGCAATAAGGCTAATGAACCTCCAAGAAGCGGAATCAAGGCAGCTCCTGGCCAGAACAAGCAAGGCATCAAAGCTTTGGACTTCATGAGCAGACAGCCTTACCAGCTTAACAGCTCTTTGTTCAGTTATGGGGGAGGCGTACCTCAGACAGCTTCAACCTACCAACAACAAAATGGATTTGCCACAGCCGGCAGCAACCTGATCTCACCAAAGCAAGTCCCTGTCAAATCTCCTCGAGTCTACGAGATCAAGAGGTTCTCCACACCACCCCCAATGTCAGCACCCACCACCCTGAGGCCAACAGTGATCGTCCCTCGCTCTGCCACCACTTTGGCTGAGCCTCTATGGCGATCTGACCTCAGTTCACCGCCTCCTGTTGCTCCACGGCCTGCTGCACCCTTTTCTCCTCCACCTCCTGCCCCTACGGCGGCGCTGCCAGCACTGCCCCAGTTTTCCACTGCCGCTGTGCCCAATGCAGTTCACATCCCAGCACCTACACCTATGCAAGCCCATGCTCCATTCCAGGCAGCAAAGCAATTCAAAAGTGCCCCTGAGCTGAGCCCCCTGTCACCCACTAGGGGGCGCTCTGCGGTGTCTGGAAGCAGCCAGAACCTGCAGGTGCCCAGACCCCGATTCAGCACATCCAACATGGGCCTGCAACCCAAAGTGTGGAGGCCTGGCTCCATGATGTACTAAACTACACCATGCCTAAAAAAAAAGAAATAAATTGAACCAGCGCGTTGAAGTAGTGAAGTAACACGGTGCATTGCACAGTGCATCTGTGGAACATTTGGACACTGGAACTAATGATTGCATGTGCACAGTTTATTCACAAGTTGCTTTCCTGATCACCAGTTACATTTATTGACCTGTCTACACAATTAGATGAGTTGCAAATTTCATGCAATTTTACTTAGTAGAAAGAAATTAGGACTCAGCATCAGCAGCCGGAGTCTGAGAGAGAACACAACTGGCCATGCTCTCTCGCTCTCTCTGGGTGGGTAGAAGATACACAGGCATCTGTGGGCTGATGTATCAAAGATGGGGATCTGGCGCTTTCTTCTGCAAACTTAGCAATAGCTGTCAATAGCTGCAATGGATTGGCGGCAATTGGAAAAAAGGCGGGATTTGACTTCAAGTACTGTATATCTGAGTATATCTCCCAACTAGTGTTGGGAGCATTGCAAGTGATAGGGGAAGTCCTAGTGAGTGAGTGGGTTGGAAAATAGGAAATTGTGGAAAATTAACATTTTATTTTAGTTTATTATTAAATGTTATTTTTCTAAATGGGGCCATAAGTGGGCACCACTATCATAGGCGTGACTCAAGCCCACAAAGGTTACTGATTACAAGGATTACCAGGGTGTAAAAAAGGAACAAAAAGAAAGAATGAAAAAGGCTTCAACAGATGAAATCTTTCAACAGGTGAAGATGAGATAAAGATCAAAGATGATGAATGAAGACATGCAGCTCATTCCACTGCAGAGATTTATGGACCTGTCTTGGACTTGGAACTTGAGAGGGTTTCTATACATGTGTCAACATTGTCACGGGATGTTATAAATTGTAAGAAATTGAGTTATCTGGAGCAGCGACGGACAGTGAGGCACAGCGGTTCTGACAAAGAGAGATGAAAGGGATGCTAAATGCTATATGCTAAATGCTATATGCTATGGTGTCTGTGTGGAAAGAAACAGGACTGGTATCCACAGGAGAGATGGTACAAATCACACTAAACAGCACCCTAATCTCTGGACCTGCAGGTTTGATTTCCATATATTTGGGAGTGGATCGCTTTGGCTGCTTGATGCATGTGCAAAGAAAAGTCCCGCCCCTCCATAAAACAGAAATTCTGATTGGTTCTGCTGTGATATTTGAGTCTATCTGTTTTTGCATTGTAGATAAGCAGGATTTCTTTTATTAAACTCAGTTAAAATGTGTTAAAGAGTGTTAGAAAATATCAATATATTGAAATATTGCAATATTTTGTATTACAATACTGTACCAAAGTAGTTTACATGTAAAAATTGGTGTCAGAAGTGGTTAATTTAGTTTATGTTAGTTTAGTGTTTAAACCCCGCCCACTGATGATTGGCTTATTCTTGGATTCAAAGTCGATTTTTATTTTAAATGATTTTACTCTGATTTTATAATTATGAGTGTTTTTATACTATGTGAGTTTTCCTAATATTCCTAAAATCCCATTGCTTACATTATCACAATATAATTCTAAGTATGTAGTGAATTGTAACTCCTGTATCATGATACGTATCATATCGCCAAGTTCTTACCAATACACAGCTTGATTAAAAAAGTATTTTTTTAAGAAAACGTTCATATTAAATTGTTTAATGGTCTAAATTAGAATCTATTTTAATGTATTACTCATATGGTATTATTCAAACATTGTTTAAAAAAATGTAGCCAATATGATCCGAGGATTACTGGTTCGAATCCCAGATCATGCTGCTTGGCATCAGCAGCCGGAGTCCGAGAGAGCCCAATTGAGTACAGTAGGTGGCGCTCTCTCTTTCCCCTCATCACTCTTACTGTGTGATGTTGGTCAGCACAGGCATCTGTTAACTGAGGTATCAGAGCTGGGGATGCGTAGCTTTCCCCTATGTGCTTTAAAGCCACTATGATCCGAGGATTGCCAGCTAATGCTGCTTGGTATCAGCAGCCGGAGTCAGAGAGAGCACAATTGGCCCGCATGCTCTCCCTAGCTGGGGATGCGGCACTTTCCTTCAAGTGCTTTGTGATGATACCCATCATCATGATGCTGCATCAGCTGGATTTGAAAAGTGCAGTATAAGGCCTTTTAAATATGGGATAAAAGAGAAAATGGGATAAAATTAGACAAAATGTAGTCATTACAGGGTTTATAGGCTCATGAAAAACCTAGAAAAGTCATGGAATTTGAATTTCCATGCTTGGATTAGTTTTGGAAAAGTCATTGAAATTTGGTCTAAAATCTTTGAGTTTCAGTTTATCGATGGAAGTGAAATCTATCTATTTAGAGCTACAAATACTTCAGCTTAGAGTTAATTTAGTAATTTAACCCTACACAATGGAGCTCTCAGGATCTGACACACATTTTATTGAAATATTAAAAATGGTGAGTCAGCCTTTTATCAGATTAATTTTAGACCTACTTTTAATTAATCTAAATTATAGTTTTAGTTATTTTTTTTTTTTATTTTACTGTCCATGTCTGCACTGATGTTTTAAAAATGTTATGGTTATGGCAATTTGCCTTGAAGGCATGGAAAAGTAATGAAAAAAAATCATAGAAATGTATTGGTCTTTAGTCATTAATGATGTTTTTCCTTCAATCTCATGCTAAGCACCTCCCCCTGGATTTTGGAAAAAGAGCTTTGGCTGCTTGATGCATGTGCTCATTTCGCTCAGATGCTTCTCCAGACTGCAGAAGGTGATGATGCTGATCGCTCATATTTGCCCTGTGCTACATTCGGCAGTGCATGCGGCTCCCGGGGCGAGAGTTATGGTGGAGATGACTGCATGACAGATTGGAAAAGCACCTGTGTCATTTCTCAGTGCATGGTTTATGCCGCTCCATCACGCCAGTGTTACGCCTTTTTTTTTTTTTTTTTTACGTTTCATTGCCCCTGCTCTTACTGTGGAAGACGCTATTGCAAAAACAAACATGACTTCTTCTGTTTGAGGCTTGTGCTTTACCCATAACTCAAACCCATAACTAAAATTGTAAAGTTAAAGGGTAAATGTATAAATTTATCATCATCAAAGAGATAGTTGCACTTGCAAGAAGGTTGCAGAAGGTTAAAGGGTTGCATTAAAATGTAATTCAAAAAGAATATGGATGTCATATTTAATTTATAACAACAAATGAATATAAATCTAAACACATATGGGCAATATTTATTGAGCTACACTTACTAAAGTAGAGTTTAGCGGATGTGTACCAAAGCAACATGCCAGACGTTTCAGTAGACGTCTCGGCATTTACAGAGCTGTAGAGGTTCCTAATGGAGTCCTGTGATAATCTCTCCCATATAGCTCCAATATTCTCATCCCACACATATTCAGTCAGGGTTAGGCCTGGTGATGCAAGACATTTATGTCTTCAAGACACAGATTGATTATATTGGATGGATTATCACTGGTCTCCATTAGGAACCTCCACAACTCCGTAGCAGCGTTACACGTGCATCAAACACTACTTCTGTATGTGTAGCCCAATAAATATTGGTTATATCAGTCTAAATCTTTCTTTTAATCATGTATTGTTTCCGTTAACATTTATCTTCCGTATAAATAGTAAAGCAATTCAACATTTTCAACCTTCTAGATTTCAGAAACCTGGTAAATTTCAGAAAAAATCATACTAAAAAAAAAAAGCATGGTGGTGGTAGTGTGATGGTCTGAAGCTGCTTTGCTGTTTCAGGATCTGGAGAACTTGCTATAATAGATGAAACTAGGACTTCTGCTACAGTTTACCAGGAGAATGTCCCGCCATCTGTGTGTGACCTCAAGCTCAGGTGTACTTGGGTTCTGCAGCAGGACAATGACCCAAAGCACACAAACAAGTCCATTACTGAATGGCTTAAAAATATTTCTGTGGATGATCTTAAACAGGACGTTTATTCTCAACAACAAAAAAAAAACCCCTCCAATGTGGCTGAATTAAAGTAATTTAGCCAAAAAGAGTTCAACATTTTCAACCTTCTAGGTGCAACTATTTTTTAATGATGATGTATAACCATATAACCAGTTAAACAGATCCTGTGGTGGGTACCATTTCTCCTCTGGGGTTTTGTAGTTGGTTGTTGGAAGGTACAGTAAATGAAGCACTAGAGACATAAGGAATTTGTGATGATTAAAGGAATAAGGTATTAAGTAAGAAATGACACACAATATGAATCCCTTCTTTTTATGTAGGACACGTTTTACACTGAGATGTTCATTTTCATATTGCATAGTGCATGCCATGAGATTTAGCGTAGAAACTATTGCATTAAAGGTAACTATTTACTTTATAATGATTATGTGATGATGATAACAGTGTCTCAGCCGTAAAGGAAGTGTTCGCTGTGATTATGGTACGAGAAGGGAAGCTACAGGTTTTTTGAGAGCGATGGAAAGCTGTTATGAATGTATTGATTTGTGGGTCTGGGGGTTTTTGACTACTAATTTTTAATGTTTGAGACACAAACTGTAGTAATAAAAATATATATGAAAATGTCATCTGCTGTCTTTAAATTATTCATAAAGGTGGTCTACAATTACATAGAAATGCAATATGTGACATAGTATATGTTCCAATATCAAGAGTGGTGTTTTTACAAATGTTACGTGATCTATTATCACAAACATACATATATACATTGTACATACATACAGTGGCGTAAAAAAGTATTTGCCCCCTTACAGATTTCTTTTGTTTTTGCATTTGTCATACTTTTTTTCAGATGTTCAGATTATTAAACAAGCTTTAGTATCAGATAAATATAACTGATGATTTATTTCATTAAGGGAAAAAAATATCCAAACTATCCTAACTCTGTGAAAATAAATTAACTGTGATTTAATAAAAATAACTGTGATTAATCACACTTTTGTAAAGCTGAGTTCAATTTCACTACTAACCACAACCAGACCTGATTACTGCCAGACCTGTAGAATCATCAAGAAATCACTTAAATAGAACCTGTCTGACAACGTGAAGCAGATAAAAGATCTCAAAAAACAGCACATTATTATTATACCCTGATCTGTTGAAGAATATCAAAAACAGATAAGAAAACAAAGTCCCTGATCATCTATCAGTCAGGCTTTGGGACTCCAGAGAACCACAGTGATTCACTATTATTCACTAATGGAGAAAACATGGAACACTGGTGAACCTTCCCAGGAGTGACCGGCTGACTGAAATTACTCCAAAAGGGCATGAACAACTCATCCAGGAGATCCCAAAAGAACCCAGAATAGCATTTAAAGAACTACAGGTCTCACTTACAGCCTCAGTTATGGTCAGTGTTAATGATTCAATAATAAGAAAGAGACTGGGTGAAAATTATCTCCATGGGAGAATTCCAAGATAAAAAAAACACTGCTGACTAAAAACAACACAACCACCCGTCTCACATTTTTACTGTATATGTATTTCTGACTGACATTTCTTAAAGTATTTTTTTCTTTATTTAGTTGAGTAGTCCTTGCCTCTCATAATCTGGATTAGAACATTACTCAAATATTCACTATTCACTGTACACCTGTAACTCTTCCTCTTCACAACTTCACAAGTGATGCTCTCAAACACTTTATTAAGAGACAAGAAATTCAAGTAATTAACTCTTGATGAGTTCAGCACAGCTGTTAACTGAAAACCTGAATTCCAGGTGACTCTACCTCATAAAACTGACTGAGAAAATGCAGCAGAGATGTGCAAAACTGTCTGTATCCAAGCAAGAGGTGCTACTTTGAAGAATTTAAAATATAAAACACATATTCTGTTTTGTTTAACACTTTTTTGTTTAAGAAATAATTCCATATGTTTTTCTTGATCGTTTGGATGACTAAAATAAAAAATAAAAAAACACTTTTGACTAGTACTGTGTTCATGTAGGTGGTCCACAGCTGCATTCTTGTCCACATTCTCTGTTCTGAATGCTATTTTCAGTACCTCATGGTGTCAGTGCTGCAGATTAAAATAGTACTGTAGTAATTCTAGAGCCACACTGGGTGGCAGTGGTGCTCAGCTGGTAGAAAACATGCTTTATGCCATGGCATCGGTGACTGTGCACAAGTGGACTGGACCATTACCTAAAATAAATGAATGAAAGACTGATAAAGACAACTGGGACTTCAACTGACTACATACAGTATCTGTCTTAGGTAAAGTTAAATATATACACCCCAAAAATGATCACACAGTTGCATCATTTCCACAAGCTTCAGCAATATCACATCATTTATTTCAAGGTGTACTTTTCCGGTTGTTTTCTGTATTCTATTAGCCTATCTTCATAGTTAGCAATATAGCAGTGAGGCTATAAATCGTATAGTATTTTATATAAATCATGCTATATCAAGCACTGCTAAACAGCATTATCTTTTAAGCAGTAATGGATTTTTTATAAATACATTTATTTATCAATTAATTATAGTTTTTAATCACTGTTTAAATTTTGTTTAATTTAAAACCGAAGCGGACTGAATTCTGGGCTGAACTTTAAAATTGAATGCTTTTACATTACCAAACAGCTTTTCTACTGTAAGTGGAGTTAATTAACAGCACCTGGAGAAGCCTTTGGCATAATTGGTGCACCGGAAGTTGGCAAAACTGCTTTTCTTCAGGCTTCAGTGCAAAATCAGGACTTTAATGGAATCTGTGAGTATTTCTAAATCATTTAAGATGTTTTATTGCTCATAGTTACATAAAATTAAACAATTTGTGTGCTGAGTAAAATGAAGAACTATGTTTTTCTGAGCATTTAAATTGTTTCTGAGGAGATTAATTAACATTTTATTGCAGATCCAATATTATGCAAATTTTCTACGCTATAACACTGGATACCTTAGGTTTTACATATAGAACAATGACCATTTAGGGCTTAATCTGAAGTAGACACTTGGGACCAAACAATAATTCACTTCCAGACTTTTATTTATTTTTTATTATTTAGGTTCCATTTGAGAAAATCAAACGCAGAAGAAAATGTAAAATAAAAAAGGGCCTGTTATATTTGGAATTTACAATGTGTGTATTAATTTCCTGATTTATTAAGGTCTTGACAAACAAATTACAAAAAAATAAAAAGATACAAGACCCCTACCCTCTCTAATAACAAATAGAAAAAATATGTCACTATACAATATTGATATTTTGTTTGTTTGTAATAGGTCCATTTAAAAGCAATATTAATATTTTCTTTTTGATAAAATGACTCACAAAATTACACGCCTGCGCTCTGTGACAGCGCACCACGTGGTGACGGTTTGGCATGCCCCACCCCCAGCCAATAGGAGTCCAATCAGGGCAAAATACGTATCAATGTTTTCATCTGAGGGTGGACTATTGGTTGAAACAGGTGTCAATCACTTTTGTGACCCTTGAGAAAGGCTATGACCTGATTTGATTGGACGCTTCTAAACACCAACGTGAGCCAGCCTTCGCGCCATTGGTGCAAAAGACTGTCACTCAAGAAAAACAGTCGTTTATGGACCAATAAAAACCACAGAATCTAGAGGAAGACATCCTTAGCTTGTAGGTATTCACGTACAAGTTTACGTGAAAACATTACACTGCGTGGTCGCTGGGAGAATGAGAATATTACTGTCCGGTTGCGCTGAAACTAAGCGCATGTTTGTGTAGAGAAGTGAGCAGGCGAATAAAGGATCTTTTTGATATTATATCTGCGTTTCAGTGCTGTATTGTGGATGCTGTGATAGTAAGTGAATTTTCTGTAATAAAATCTAAAGTTATTTTATATACTAATAATATTGTACAAGGTTAAAGTTGCTGAGGAGGCGTGTTCTCCATGTAAATAATGTGGGAAAAAAAACAGGTTGTTTTCAGTAGGAGTTTTCTGGCGACTGGTTCCTTATAGATGGCTGAAAATGTGCATGCAGTTAGTCAAAGTATTACTAAGAAATATGAGTCGGTTAGTTGGTGGGTGTGTTTTCAAAATTTGACGTTTTTAAGCATTCCACTTTACATAGTCAGAACAGGCCCGCCGGCGGGTCCGATAGAGGGCGCTTTTAGTTTCTTGCTGTTGAGTTTGTT
This sequence comes from Astyanax mexicanus, assembly GCF_023375975.1. Taxonomy (NCBI): domain Eukaryota; kingdom Metazoa; phylum Chordata; class Actinopteri; order Characiformes; family Acestrorhamphidae; genus Astyanax; species Astyanax mexicanus. Next base: position 41,313,267 of record NC_064422.1, on the reverse strand, counting down.
TGTTGTTTTCAGTGAGTTACTAAAGATTTAAAACCTCTGGAATATAATCAATTAAAAAAAATGAATGATCACAAGCCATCAAACCAAACTGAACTGCTTGAATTTTTGCACCAGGAGTAAAGCAGCATAAAGTTATCCAAAAGCAGTGTGTAAGACTGGTGGAGGAGAACATGATGCCAAAAAGCATGAAAACTGTGATTAAAAACCAGGGTTATTTCACCAAATATTGTTTTCTGTACTCTTAAAACTTTATGAATATGAACCAACAGTGTTCATTTTACTCAAACATACCCTAGTGAAAAAAGTAGATACTAATCATTATTATGCTATAGTGCACTAAATTGTTCTTGTAGCCACTTTATTAATCAGTTTATTTAAAGAGTGCTAAAATGGTGCAACGTTTTTTGTACTTTTTTTATTTAATTGTATAAAAATTGGAACTATTTCAAATATAATAGGTTACATTTATACTACATTTAATACATTTTCAATGCATTTAATAAATATTACAACTGTATCACTATTTATTAGATATATTAGAAATGTACTGAGAATTGATTTTAATATATTTACATTAGAGTACAAATATGTTTTTTGTTCTTGTCTTTTGTAAGTAGCACACTTCTAGTATACTTCAATGGGTATAAAATATATTTTAATACAGTACTACAATTTTTAGCATGTTACAAATTTACTAAAAATGTTATAAATGTAGTTATTTAATTTACTTTCTAAAAAGTTACATGATACATTGTACTTTAAGCTAAAAATGTACAAAAAGTATATTTGCAAATAAGTATATTTAGAAGTATATTGAATTACATGAAACTAAAAGTGTACTTCATAATAGTCTATTTATTTTAAATACACTATATTGTACTTTTTAAAAAGTATGATCAAAGTTTACTTTCAAACATTTGATGAAGCATAATGTTAATGTACTTTTAATATATTTTAAGTAAGTACATCAGTCTGTACTTATAAGTATATTTACTGCATACTTAGACATTTCTTAAAATGTTTTAAGTACAATTAAGTATATATTTTTTCACCGGGGTACCCTAGTAAACAAAGTAGATTAAATTATACTAAGCATTATTATGCTATAGTGCACTAAAGTGTTCTTGTAGCCACTGTATTATTAATCAGTATAATTAAAGAGTACTAAAATTGAGCAACTTTTTTTGTACTTATTATACTTTAATTACAGTATAAAAATAGTATAAAAGTCTTACTTAAATTGTAAAGTGAACTTAACTGTACTAAAATGGAACTATTTTAAATATATTTAAGTAATATTTAAACTACTTCATGTATTTACCCCCATATTTTGAATATGCTTACAGTAAAATTATAATATATTTAATGAGTATTACAACTGTATCACTATTTATTATACACCAGGTATATTAAAATTGATGTTAAATATATGTGATCTGTTTACATTAGAGTACAAATATGCTTCTTGTTTTTGTCTTTTGTAAGTAGGGCACTTCTAGTATACTTCATTGGGTATAAAAATATATTTTAATATACTGTACTACAATTTTTAGTCTGTTACAAGTTTATTAAATGTTGTAATTAAATTTAAAAAAGCTTAAACGTTACATGATACATTATACTTTAAGTGAAATACTATAACAGCTGTTTTTAACCCACTTTGCTAAAAATGTACTAAAGTAAATTTGTAAATAAGTATTTTAGAAGTATATTAAATTACATTAAACTAAAAGTGTACTTCATAGTAGTCTATTTATTTAAAAATACACTATATTGAACTTTTAAAAAAAATATGATCAAAGTTTACTTTCAAACATTTAAAAAGTAAAATGTTAATGTACTTTTAATATAATCTAAGTAAGTACATCAATCTGTATATGTAGACATTTCTCAATATGTTTTAAGTACAATTAACCCTTCTGTTATGTTACGGGTTTAAATTGACCCGTTTTAAAGTTTGAAGATCTAGGAAAAATAGTTAAAGGTGTTTTTTTCAGTATAAAACTTCTTCTGCTTGCCTTAATTAGTGTAATCAACATATAACCCCCTGCAATGAACAAAAACAAATTTCAATGTTATGTTTTAATGTTATGTAAAGCTGTTATGTCTAATATGTTGGTCTTTCAAAAGTAGTAAAGTAGTGAAACATTAAAAAAAAGTTTGAACATGTCTTTTTTTATTTATTATTTTTTTTAAATGAGTAAATTATCCTAATTAATCATTACCTGTAAGAGGTAAGGAACACTATTGCACTAAATATTGATAGAATAATTAGCATTGTATTTAGTAATAAAATATTCACACTGCTTTTTTTTTTTATATAATTATTATTTTAGATCACTATTATTTTGGATATTAATTAGATAATTAAACATACACCATTGCTGTTCTTGAAAAATAAACATAATAGAAGGGTTGTGTATATATATTGTGTATATATATATATAAAGCAAAATCAGAGAAACTGATTCAGAAACTGAAGTGGTCTTTTTATTTTTCTCATCATCTTTTAAGCAGTAATGTAGTTTATGGATGGCGGGATGTTTAAACTCTAACTCTAAGACTCTCAGTCTGTTCCTGAAGCTGATATTTTGCCTGTAATCTGATTCTCCTCCATAAGGTGAACTGCATGCTGACCCTCCGGAGGTCCTGGGGCTGTCGGCAGATGTCAGGGTATCAGGTGGTGGCTTCAGTGACAGGTTGGTGGGTCTGGGTGGAGGCTCCTCAGCGGTGATGGTCAGAACTGCACTGACTCTGCTGGAGCCGTCCTGCCAGCTTCAGCACTCTTATTTATAGTCCTGCTAATAACCAAGCGTTCGGTCGACTGCTAAACATAATCCAGCTATGTTCACAATATGACATTAGAATAAACTACATACAAAAGAGATATATTAAACTTATATGTCCAAATGTTTGTAGACACCTGCTCAGTTTAGTTTTATTTTAAGATATTATAGCTAGCTAACATCAATTTATTAATATAAATGTATGTCTACTGAATTAAAACAAAATTATGTTTTATGTTTACTGTACAAAATTTTGTTCACAAAAAATATCAACCTTTATTTATTTTTAGTCGGGATTACATTGAGGGTGACACTCAATCATAATGCAGCCGAGCATTTACAGTTTGAAAGGGATTTAATAAACATTTATTAATAAATTAGAAATAATAAGGAAAACAATTTTTTAAAAAATAGTATATAAAAGAAATACAAATTTTAAATCAACCTTTGATAAAAATAGGAAATTCTAAAAAGACCAAAATTTTATACATAAAGGGTAAATAATTCATGAAACATAAAATAAAGAAAAGATAATAATAGTAAAAGTAAAGTAAAATGATAAGAATGATAAGACATGATAAGATGAAAACATAAGAATAAGAAAATAGAATAATTAAATAAATAAAAATAAATAAAACAATTTAAAAAAATAAAATAAAAAGATAAACTCGTTTAAAAAACTAATTTAAAGCAATCACAGGCTTTCTGATGTATCATAGGAATCCCTTTTTCTCCCTAATTTACATGGCCAATTACCCAACCCACTTATTAGTCAGACTCCGCCTTTTTTTTTTTTGAACTGCTGCTGATGTAGTATTGCGAGTAGCATCACAGCGCTAACGCTCGGAGGAAAGTGCTGCGACACGGTTCTGATACACCAGCTCACAGACACAGCCTTGTGCTGATCCACATCACCCTAGGAGTGATGAGGGGAAAGAGCGCCATCTACTGTACCCACCCAGAGAGAGCAAGGCCAGTTGTGCTCTCTCAGGGCTTTGGTAGCTGATGGCAAGCTGCATGAACAGGATTCGAACCGGCGATCTCCTGATCATAGTGGCAGTGCTTAGCCTAGTTTAGTGTCCACAGCATTATTAAAAGGTAATGTATACATTGTATAGCCATACTATTGGAGCCCCATAGGCTAATTTAGACAAAGATAATCTTTAGTAGCATGCTATGCTAGTTTACGCAGTTTAGTCATAATTTAGTTTAGTCATAACATTGAATTACGAGTGATGCGAGCTTTGCAAGTGAGCTTCTCTCCTCCTTCACAACTCCTCCTCCAGATGAACTGATTCCCTGATTGAGACTGAAGGGTCTGAGTCCTGATGCCTCTGACAGGACTCTCTCGCTCTCTCTCTCAATACAGTATCGGCTTTATTGTCCGGGCTCTAAATTGGTGGGATGCAGGCTGTAAATAAGCTCTTCTCCAGAGCAATAAGTCTTCATTCGGGAGCTCTGTCAAACGCTCCGCTGCCCAAGCCGCCCACCGGAAGGCCTCTGAATACAGAGCAGCGCTAATAGAGACGCTTCAGACCATTGTACATGCCCTGTGCAATCAAGACAAGATTCCCACAACACAAGCGGGGAAATAATTTCCTTTCCTTATTATACTGAGTAAATCAGCTTTACTGCCTGCGCTTTGAGCCAAACTGCTGACTTGAGCAAATGGTAATATAGCATTTTAACTATCACTAATTCACTCCTGCACACAGACATTAGCAGAAGTGGCTGCATTCGCTTAAAAGTGTGCTTATTTAATAAAATAATGAGGGGAGTTCCCAGTAAAATAAAATATAAACCCAATTCCTCTCTTTATATGACCCTTTTGGTCTAAAATTAAATCAAATTCTTGTGTAATAGAATTTTTACCTATTGTTTAATGCACTAAGGGCCTATTGTACACCCTGCACAAGGCGCGTCAAGATGCTCATTGCTATCTTACAGCCCGTCAACAGTCTATTTTCATTTTCATCAGTTAAAATAGCATCTGAGTTTAGGAATATATCTACACTGATGGGTGTGGTGGTCTGGAAGTGAGGTGTGTTCAGGTAAATTTCTGGCGTGTTTCTTTATATTTTGGCGGAGGAAAACACAGGAGCTCCACTGACTGATTAAAACCCTGACAACAGTCAAGCATATACTGCAGAGTGTAAACCCAACGTTTAACTCAACAATAAACAGAATAAAGAATAAAATAACATTACTGTTTCCTTAAATGAGCTGCTGGTGTATCTTCACAGTGTGAACGAGCAGATCAGTATCTGTCTCTGCTGAGACGTGCAAAAGTGCCGTACTGTTAAGATATGAACGCGCCAAAGTCAGAGCTTACCCGGCTCTTAAAGGGAATGACGAGTGACATACTGGTTTATTTCACGTTATGCTCAAAACACACCCATGATTACTTTGGAGAATTAGTTATTGCCTTTCGCATGTTTCCAGCCGCGCAAGGTGTATTTTTACATTTTTTGATCCCTAACAATACCAAAGACACAGAACACAGCCTAAATCCAGCTGTATGGTACGTAATTGACCGATGCACTGTAGATCCCTAAAATTGTGCAATAAAAGTTTAAATGGTTGTGGAGACCCCTTCTAATAAATGCATTAAGATACAAGAAATTACAACCATTGCTGATGCATTGTATAGAACTACTGCCAATACAATAGGACACCTAGCCCCCCACTATTGAGCTGTTAAGCAGTGGAACTGTGTTCTCTGGAATGAGGGTGCTTCATCCAATACTTTTAGGAAAAGTTGGGGTGGTGTGATGATAATGTTTCAGCATCCTGACATCACTAGGGGTCTTGCCTTGTTGCTGAATACAATCAAATCCTTACAGCAGTGCTAGTAGAGAACAAATTCTGTATAAACAGTAGACAGAGTCACTCCAACAAAAGCAGGATAAACTCTTTATTTATTAGTTTTTTTATTATTAGTTCTGCTTTTGGAAGAAGTTTTTCAGTGAATGAGTATGCTTCTCAATAATTCATTGTTAATTAATGAAAAGACAATTCACTGCTTGAAACATGAATAGGAGTTCTTTCTCATAATTATCATCATGGTATCTGTTTACAGATGACCTCCCACCTTTCAGCACAAACAGCCAATTAGTTTGCTGCTTGTGTCACAAGTGGAGGCCAGGGGAAAGTTACTCTTGATAATGGAGATCTGTGCGAGCGCAAATTATTTATTTATTTATTTTTTATTTTTTTTTAGACTATATATACATAAATATGTATAAATAAATATATACATTTTATTTTTAAAGTGTAATCTGACCTTTTATTTCCAGTTTTTTGGTTTCTCCTCATTGCAAATATCAGATTTTTAGACCATATGCCAATCTAAAAAAAATGGAAATAGGAGAATGCTGTTTACATGACTACTTGAATAATAAGAAAAAATAACTGCAGTAAATACCATTATTTTGTGTGTGCAGTCTTAAGCATCAATGCACTCATTGAACTGCTAAACATAATCTCACTTGAACTCAGGTGACTGATCACTGAATATAGGAAGAGATATACAGTGATTAAGGGTTAGAATCTCTGTTCGTGTTGCTGTAGCTATCTCTCGTTCGTGGTGTGGGGGCCTCTCTCAAAACTCCTTGCTCTTCACTGTTCTATATATAAACCTGAGAAGCATCTGCAAGAAAATGTATCTCCTTCACCGTTTGCCCCTGCCCTGTCTCTGCCTGAGCCCTGAGCGCTTTGTACCACACTGAAGAAGCTCAGGACCCCTCCCAGACCAAAACCCCACCACCCTGAACCCACTGCTCTGCTTTCGCTCAACCACCACCAGCACGAGCACCAGCCACTGAGGAACAGCTGAGGAACCGCAGGACGTGCCAGGACCACGGATTTGGATTTATCCTGATTTATCCAAACCCCAGCCTTTTTCTGGGATTTCTGTTAAAACTTTAATTTATCTTCCTTTAATTTTCTTCCTAAAGGATTCTGTTGTCTTAGGTAAGAGGGAGGTGGGGCTTGTGCCAGGGCAGAGCTTTAACTGCAGGCGATGAACGCCAAACTCAGGGTGATAAAAGCAAAGTTATGTAATGAGCTCTTAATCTTGGCTTTGACTGACACGCGAGAGCAGCCCGGGCTGATTTACTTCGATTTCCACTGTTCCGCCCAAAACGCAGACAAGATTTGCTGCTTTTGAAGCGAGCTCCGTGGTATGCTCACGCTGCTCTAGGTTATAATATCATAAATCAGTGATGTGAGATAAAGGAACCACCACAGAGCACATATTATTATTATTTGGGTGGTGGGTTATTATTATTCTCAGCTCTGCAGTGATTAGCAGTGATTAGCATGTTAGTGGTGGTGTATGAGGTGTTAGTGTGTGTTGAGCTGGTGGTACAGTGAGTGGATCAGATACTGCAGCAGTGCTGCTGGAGTTTTTAACCTTTTAACATGCCTTTAACATCCTGTATACGGGCTACAGGTGTAGGTGATACACAAACCCTTTTTTTCTGCAGTAAAATAACTTATTTTTTATATTCTGAAAATTTGAGGGCTTTGAAATCTCATACAAGATAGTGATGGGACGATACACTTTTTTCAGCTCCAATCCGATACCGATATAAAACTGATATAAGATTGCCGATACCGATACAAATACCGATACTTTTAGTTTATTAATAGTACTATGATTAAGGTTAAAAAATGAGGCTGAAACAGACCACACAGCCCTTTTAAGAGTATCCACAGGTGCATTTAATGTAAATGCATTCAAAAGTCATTTATTTGACACACTTCATATGCAATTACACAATAGTTTCCTTTCAAATAAAATGTTTGAATTTTTATTAAATATAAAAAAAAAGTAAAATATTAAATACGTTAAATATTAAATTCAGGGCATTTTTTGCAACGGTTGTGCAGGAGACTTTTATTTTGACAGGTAGCGTAGAGGATTAGCTGCAATAGCTAACGGCTAACTGGCGGTGCTAACTGTATTTCCGAGCTAAATTAATCACTGTTTTTTAATAACAGATTGATTTCTTAGTGCTGGTTAGGGTTGGTAGGATCTGTGGTTTGATATTAGATGTGGATTATGGCTGTAGTTCACTTAAGATAGTTATTTATTACATTCACAATGCCGGAATGATTTTGCTAGCTAGGCTAACAGACTGCAGATCTTAATGGAGATGGCTAACGGCTAAGTGGCAATGCTAACTGTATTTCCGAACTAAATTAATGACTGTTTTTTAATAACAGATGGGTGTGTTTGTGCTGGTTAGTGTTTGTAGATGCTGTGGTTTTATAGGATATGTGGATTATGAATATAGTTTACTCCAGTCTGTAGTTCATACCTTCACAACACCGGAATGCAGCTGCTGTCAGTTCAGTGCTAGCTAGGCTAACAGACTGCTGGTGTTAATCTGTTTACCTCTCAGACGCTGACTTTACGTGTACCGTTCTGCTGTACAGCGTTTCCAAAGTGAAAACTCTCCAGATAATGGACTTTTTTTGTAGATAAACAGCTAAAGTTACTCAGTCAGCCGCAGACTGAAGCTGCTGGGGGTTCAGGGTAAACTGTTAAACTGGAATTCTGATCAGGGATGCGTTTTGTGTTAACGTTATGGCGGGTTTATTGTTCAGCTCAAGCTTTGGACTGGAATATGGATCGGTAAGTGGATCGGCAGCGCCCGCCCGATATCCGATTCGTCGGATTACGTCAATATCGGCCCCGATACCGATATTGTATCGGATCGGTCCCATCTCTAATACAAGACACTCTGAGAAGCTTCCAGTAACAGGAATAAACCTAAATTCTGCATGATTGACAATAGACGTAAAAACTAGACAAACATAATGAAACTAAAGGTTTGGAGGACATGAACTGTTTGATTTGTATTTAGGAAAATACTGATTTTATATAAAATAAAAGAGCTGATTTTATATTTTTTTATTTTTTTATTACAGTTACAGTTATGCTTTTTAAAATAATGTTCCATATTAAACATAAAAGCTTTTTATGTAATGCTTAAATAAAAAACCTCAAGATTTAGTGGTGTACTGTCAGGCAGACTACTGACAAAACTCCTGGCCTGTTAAGGGGTTAAACACCTCAGTGCCCTGAGAATAGTGCCCTGAGAATAGAACACCAACATAATCCTGCGCTCTGGGTTATAATATAAATCAGTGCTGTGAGATAATAAAGAAACTACTGTAATTTAGTTATTTTCTGAGGACACAGAGCACATATTCTTTTATAAATAACAGATTTTCTAACAGATCTATGAGTACAACCTTCAGAATGAGCTTTAGCCTGTATTTATTTAGCCTTCTGAGTGTAAAAACGGATACTAGACTGTATACTAGTCTATATATTAATCTTCAATACTCAGCAAAGACCACCAAAGAGCAGCTATTATTATTATTATTATTATTATTTGGGTGGTGGTGTATAAAGTGTTAGTGTGTGTTGAGCTGATGGTACAGCTGAGTGGATCAGATACAGCAGTGCTGCTGGAGTTTTTAAACACTTCAGTCTCTCTGCTGGACTGAGTATAGTCTACCAACAGCATCCTGTGCTCTGGGTTATAATATAAATCAGTGCTGTGAGATAATCAAGTAACTGCTGTAATTTGGTTATTTTCCGAGAAAGAAACATTTTTAAGACACTTTTTAATGGTCTTATTCCACTTTTTTCATTCATTTTAAATTGTCCAGTTGTGGTCTGTTGTATAAATGAGTGACAGGATTTCTGCACTTGCTCATTAATGTTCATACATGCAAATATATCACCTCTGATTGGCTAACAGCACTGCAGCAGAGAACACCTACCTGCCTTCCCCCCACAGTCAATTTTACAGCTCTAAAACTCAAAGGACAAAATGTTTTCAGAGACACAGCCTTAGTTATAAAGATAGATAGATAGATAGATAGATAGATAGATAGAAAATTAAAACTGTGGAACAATAGAACGATGGATCAAAACGATAGAATGACAGAATGATAGATAGATACATAGATTGATTGATTAAAGCAGTAGAATGATAGAATACCAGAACAATAGATAGATAGATTAAAATGGTACAGCGATAGAACAATAGAATGATACATAACAGTTCTACAACAGTAGAACGATAGAAAGACAGATAGATCAAAACTATAGATAGACAGAGATAGACGGATAGATCGATTAAAACGGTAAAACAGTCGAATGATAGATCGGAACGTTAGAACGTTAGATAGATAGATAGATAGATAGATAGATAGATAGATAGATAGATAGATAGATAGATAGATAGATAGATAGATAGATAGAAAATTACAACTGTAGAACGATATAACAATAGAATGATGGATCAAAACAATAGAATGACAGAATGATAGATACATAGATTGATTAAAACAGTAGAATGGTAGAATAACAGAACAATAGATAGATAGATAAAAATGGTACAGCGATAGAACAATAGAATGATAGATGGATCAAAACGATAGATAGATAGATAGATAGATAGAATGATAAAACGATAGATAGATAGAATGATATAACGATAGATAGATAGATAGATAGATAGATAGATAGATAGATAGAATGATAGAACGATAGATAGATAGATAGATAGATAGATAGATAGATAGATAGATAGATAGATAGATAGATAGATAGATAGATAGATAGATAGAATGATAGATAGACAAACACAAATATATTAACACTATTTTTGTTTTTAACATACTCATCCAGATTAGAGAAAAGAAACAATAAGTAGTGAAAATGGGTTTATATATACAGTATATTTTACACACCTTTATTTGTTGGACTGGCTCATTAACTGAGGATTTCTCAGATGGGGTCGACTCTAGAGGAGGCGTGTGGGATCTGTATATTGGCTGTTTACTGACTCTCGTTGTTTTTATGGCTCCGAGTGAAGAATATCACTTTAGTATATTAAACACAATAGCAGAGCGTTTTGTAGAGGGGCGAGTGGGAGAGTGGAGCCAGCAGTAATTTTGCAGATGCCCTGCTGTAGGGACGTGGCACATTTCAGGAATTTGCTGAGCAGGCCACACTCCTCTGCTGGCAGTGGATTTATTTAGTTTGCTCAAACAGAAATATCCTCACCGCAACAAGAGACTTGTTATTGCTATTCCTGTAGCTTTCTTCTCCAAAACCCTATGCTAATATTTCATTCTGCAGTATATTTACTTGTTTTTACACCAACAATTATTATTATTATTATTATTATTATTATTATTATTATTATTATTATTATTATTATTATTATTTGGGTGGTGGGAGGTTATCCTGAGCACTGCAGTGATTAGCAGTGATTAGCATGGTGGTGGTGTATGAGGTGTTAGTGAGTGTTGAGCTGGTGGTACAGTGAGTGGATCAGATACAGCAGTGCTGCTGGAGTTTTTAAACACTTTAGTGTCACTGCAGGATTGAGAGTAGTCCACCAACCGCGTCCTGTAGGCACTGATGAAGGACTGAGATTTAGAGCTTTTTTCTCTGACTTTAAGGCCCAATCCAATTTTTCTTTTGTACTCCTACCCCATATTTATGAATGTAACCCTTCCCTTGGAAAGGAGCATTGGAAAAACCCTTCAAGAACCCAGTAACTGGTTAAATTTAGAGCTTTGTTGTATGTATGTATGTAAGAAATGGGGCAGGTGGTGCAGCAATTCATTATTATTGTCTATTCTTTAATTTATCTGTGATGGGGGGATGAAATAAGCTTTTATTAGCTTTTATTCCTTTTTTTTCTGTTCCACCGTAATTGCTAAAGTTTTGCTGTCTGTTGCACCATTTAAGGTGGAATGGGAAAGTTAGCTAGAGTTAGCTACCTACTGAGTGTCAGGTTGAAGCAGGGAGAGGACGCGGAGTGTAGACGCAAATGCGAGCTTATAAATTTGTTAAACAGAAATAAACCAAAATAAACATATAACAAGACAGTGTAACTATGAAAACAAAGAAAAACCTACAACCAAACGGGCATAAAATGTACAAGAACCGACAAACTAACACTGAAAACAGGGCTGTTTATACACGAAAGGGGACAGGAAACACATGGGATAGGTAATGAGGGGGCGGAGCTACAAATAAACACAGGTGGAAGCACTGAAGACATGGGTGGAGACAGGGAGAACACAGAGAGGGCCATGTCCTTAGGAAAGGTAAATAAACAAACAGGAGAGAATATTAATAATTCACTCTAATAATAAAGTAAAATAAACACTATTGAGCAGAAAAAGTGTGTTCATGAAAAAGTATTTTTTATATCAAGCACACACACATATATATATATGTATATATATGTACATATACATATACATAAATAACAATGGGAATATAGCTCATGTGCACATGGTGGTAATAAGACTGAAATAAATGATATACTGTGTAGCCCTAATTTAAAATAAGCCCAAATAATTTAATACAACTCAATTCTAAGGGATTTTTCACTGTGATAATCTTGGGATGAGTGACCAAGCTCCCTTAATAAGAGCTGAAAGAAATGTATAAATAATACATTTGCTTTATGGAGGTCTCTAAAAGTCACCAGTGTCAATAAAACTGACATTTATGGCAGCAGCTTTATTGTGAACATAATGACACAATTTATATTTTGTATGTTTAATCTGTTTATATCAACACAGGCTGCAGAGATGCCCCTGTCTGGAACTCCTGCTCCTCCAAACAAGAGGAAAAAGCCCTCTAAGATCATCACTGACCTTTCCCACGTCACACAACACGGTCAGTATCTTCTCCTTCTCAAATATTGCACTCGTTTAGATGTTGGGTGGCAGTTAATAGAATTGCTCGAGCGCATTTTATTGTATGTACACTGTGAATATAACTAGAAAATTAAAGAAAAACATGGTACACAATTTTCCTATTTTCTTATCAACGTATTGTTGATCTGACTTTTTTTAAGGCTTTTTGCTTAGTCAATAAAAGTTCAATAAAAGGCTTTAAGAGGTAGAATCACCTCAAATGGCTTTCAGTTAACAGCTGTGCCTTTAAAAGTGGCACTAAAACCACTGATTTTAGCTGACTCCACCCTCAGCTCAAATTTGAAAAATGCTAAAAAAAAAAAAACAGGTGGTGTAGTTTGTAAGGGGTACTGGGTGATGTATGGGTTTAGAAGCAGGGCAGAAGGGAGAGCTGATTGGCTGAGCTGCAGCAGACGCAGATGATTGGACATCATCAGCAGGGGGGCGGTATTATTGATGAACTGATCTGCATATTGTGATATATCTGTGTACCAAAGTACATGGAAACATCATCCACACCTATAATAGCACAGTTAAACTTGAGAGCGCGCTGTAGAGGCAGAAATTACCACAATAAAAGCGTTTTATAAAAGTTAGGAAGTAGTTTTAAAATTTTAAGTTTTACTGTAGTTCTTTCTTTAGAATTGAATTGAATTGAATGTGAGTCGTCGTAACTTCATTCTGTGGCTTTTTGAAACACATATAGCTGCAATTTTAACATTCTTCAGCAAGAAGATGCAGATTATTTAAATAATTTTATTTTGTGTCACTAAGTTTTAGTAGGTTTTTGAAAAATAAAAATAAAAACCTTATAATCCGATATACTTTATGTATGAATTTTACCAGTTAGGTTGTAAGAAGCAGTAAAGCCACTCCCCTGAAGTACAGCATTATAAAAGAGTTTCAGGTTAGTTCTCCAGCAGTATTAGCATTAGCCGCTAATCATGCTAAGCGCCAGCTCTTTAGCCGTCCAGAGGTAAGTATTATCAGCCTGTAGCCTTCTGCTAACCCCAGCTAGCTCTGCTGGAGCAGCATTAGTATTGCCGTTAGTGTTTCGGCGCTAATGCTAATGCTCCAACTTTAGTGGAAATCTGAAAATCTAAGCGTACTGTAAATAAACGAAAGTGCTTGACTCAGGAGAGGAATCTGTGTAGATTAATATCCATCACTCATTTGACTTGTCTGACTCTCCTGAAATGATTTTTTTAAATAATTACAGTTTTGTTTACTTAGATTATCTTTACCTGCTGAAGGAAAGAAGGAAAACAGTGAGACATAAAATGCTCCTTATAATCTGGTGCGCCTTATAGCGTGAAAAATATGGTAAATTCTGCTCACTTATCTACAGTACTATGATCTGTTTTCACTCATGCACAGACTAAGACATCCCAGAATACTTTGGTTAAAAGTATGCATGCACTTAAAACATGAATACTGAGCTAAAATCCAGCTTTCTTTATTAGATTTCTTAATCTCAAACCTTTTATTAAACATAATGTAAGAAATTAATTTAGAGTATGCTGTTCTATAATATCAAGCTTCCTAACTTGAATTTACTGCACTAATCTGATTATGAACGGATTTTTGAGTTCATGTAAACACCCTGACCAACTGCTGAATGTTCTGGTGTCCTGTATCTCCCAGCACCCTTTAAACCAGGGAGTCAGCTGTCCTTCTCAAACCCAGTATAGAGCTCCGCTAACCTTCTGGGTGTAAATTCCTGCTGTGGATCATTCAGTCAAATGTTCTATCAATCTGGAACATAATATCAGATGTGTTCTTTTCAGATATGCAGGGGATGATTTTGATTACTTTGACCCTGTTGTTCTATTGGTGCAGAGAAACGCAAACTGTTATCATGTGTGTGGACCTTTAATGTTAAGATGTGCTCAAAATCAGGGCTGTTTGTAAGGCATTTGTGGGCCTCAAGAAAAATTGACCTCCCCGCCCTTCATCGACACCCCTAGATAACAGAAAAAACCCTACACATCACGCTTTTTTCTTTTTTTTTTTTGGCTCTTTTCATGATTTCATGATGAAGTTTCATATTTGGCTGGCTGACCAGCTACTGTCAGCAACTAGTGGGAGGAGCCTCCTTGAGGGGAATTCTAAAAATGACAGGTTCACATTACACAATTTTAGATTTTTCCATCACCAACAGTTTTTCATTAATTTGCCGACAAAAACTCAGTCCTGTAGTGTGTTCTATTGAAAAACGCTTGCCGATCAATTTCAGATATTTGGCATGCCAAATATCTGACCCAGTCAGCGACTGGGAGTCAGGAGCAGCGGATAGTTACTTACAGCCAAAGGGATCACAGAAAGAAAAGCCAAGAGATGTCCAAAATACATCTGCATGACCAGAGCCATTTATGGAGAGTCTGAATATTTTCTGTTCCCCCTGTTATATCAATAAATTACTGTTAAAAGCTAAAGGGAGATCGCAAATGAGCTAAAAGCTAAAAACATTAAAACTTAAAAATAGTAACAAATTACTTTTCCAGCTTGACAGCATGTGATGTTAGGATGTTAGGAAGGGAGAACTACCAAGATCTTTTGCCGGAAGTTGTGAAAGGGACTTTTTTTTTATTTTAATTTCTATTTTTTCCCATTTTCTCCCCAATTTACACGGCCAATTACCCAACCCACTCATTAGGACTCCCCCTATCACTAGTAATGCCCCAACACACCAGGAGGGTGAAGACTAACACATGCTTCCTCCGATACAGCCAGCGTGCTTGGAGGAAAGCACAGCGGCTCGGCTCCGGTACATCAGCTCACAGACGCCCTGTGCTGCAGACATCACCCTAGGAGTGATGTGGGGAGAGAGCGCCATCTACCCACCCGGAGGGAGCAGGGCCAATTTTGCTCCCTCTGACGACGGCAGCTTGATGGCAAAGCTGCATGAGCTGGGGTTCAAACCTACGACCTCCTGCTCATAGTGGCAGCGCTTTAGACCGCTGGACCACTCGGCACCGTGAAAGGGACTTTCACAAAAAATCTAGAAAAGGCGACCAGCATTTGACCTCCCTGCCCTTCATCAACACCCCTGGACACATCGCAAAAAAAAAAAAAAAAAATTAAACCTACACTTCGCAACCTACACTTTTCTCTTTTCTGGCTTTAAGATTGCTGAGGATTAATATTTTGCTGGCTGCAGGAATCATTAACCTGGGCGAAATACCAAAAATGGCCAGTAGTGGACAGCAGCTCAGCTTTTGTTAAAGACTGATGCATGAAAAGTTTAGTTGAGGTAAACTTGAATCAAATGAATCTGTCCACTGCGATGCGTCTATCCAATCACAGAGCAGGTGGTTGCCTGATACGTGTCCTCAGCGCAGAGGATGAAAACATTTTATTTCTGCTTTCGGTCATTTTTTCAGAAGCATGGAAGAAAAGTTTAGTATAGTATAGCTTAATCAAACATTTATATTTATAAAGATACAATTATATTTATATTTATTAGGTTGTAGGAAATAATAAAAGCCTTTTCCATTTATTAAAATGATTTAATTGATGAAGCAGAGAATGCCTTTATAATGCCCACATGCGTCCAGTTGATGGGGGGCAATGAGATTATGTGCGTTGACGCGACGAAGAAGTGTAAATGCAGCATGAGGAGAAAACAAACTCCCAGATTTTCCCCAAGTACAGGAGGACAAAGATCCTTTACCTTTATTAGAAGGTATAATCTAATGTTTGTATATTCTTAACCATTAAAAGTTTGTTGCTCTTTAATACAAAGTAACTGTAATATTATTAGGGCTGGATTACACAGGGCATCTCATGATAGTATATTATCAGCAGTTAGCAAAATCTAGTAGAAACAGTTGCTCAAACAAAAGCAGGATACACTCCTTTTAACACTCTTAATTTGAGAAGAGAAATGAAAAGGTGTGCTAATACTTTTTTCTATAGGTAGTATTTATAATAGAAAATCCTAATCTTAAATTAAAGGTAATGGCTTTTGCCCTCCTTGTAAAAGTCTTATGGTTTTTGGTGCTGTCCCTGTGCTCCGGCGTAAATGTAAAATAATATTAACCGGTAACATCATTCTGTCACCTCCCCCACCTTCTCCACCCCCACCTATCAACAAGTGAGACACTCAACTAGCTCAGATATCCTCCCACAGACTGTGGAGCTACATTAGTAAATATATCACAGTATGAAAGGACCATTAAAAAGTTATGATTTCTGATTCATGTTGACATTAATTCACTGTGCAATTTCAGTTTGTGGGTCTTTATTATTATTATTCTATTATTCCTCATGGATTTTAAACAGTTGCTTCATACTTCTATAAGAATATTGATATTATAATGAACTGTCAAATAAGAAAATGGTTATGGCAGAAGATATTAATCCAAATCAAAATATCGAAATATTCTTCCTTTTGCTATAAATGTCACAATATATATATGAATGTTGAAAGCTGTTCTCGTTTTTGGACTGTGTGTCTCTCCACTCTTCCTCCAGATTCTGCTCCATTGATTTACAAATGAAATGTAAAATTTACTGATGATCAGTGATGATATAATGGAGAGACAGGTCATCTGCTGGTGTTGATCCACTGTGTTTTATTATCAAGTCTAAAGTCAGTGCAGTTTTGTTTTCCCACAAAATCTTACAGCACTTCATATCTTACAGCTTCCCTCTGCTACTGACAACTTTTATACAGATGTGGATTTCATTTTCCAGCAGGATTTTGCACACTGCCCACAGTACTGCCAAAAGTACCAATTGGTCTTATACAGTACAATATTCTAATTTTCTAATAGCCTGAGACTCTGATTTTTGTGTTTTTATTGGCTGTAAGCCAAAATCATCAACAATAAAATAAATAGACACTTAAAATAGATTACTCTGTGTTTAATATATATATATATAATATAAATATATATTTAAATCATCAATATATATATATATATATATATATATATATATATATATATATATCATAATATATTAATAAACTCCTGAAGACTCTCCTAACACCTAACACCTCTAACACACTAACTACTTCTAACCTCATCTCCTTCTTCCCCTACTTCACTCCTCTATCCTACTTTTTCCCTTCGACCTCCTTTAGGCCCTGTCTAAAGATGTTTTTACCTTTAACTTCTATTACTTTTGTACTTCACTATTGTAAGTTGCTTTGGACATTTTTTTTATGGAATTACTGAAATAAAGTAACTTTTTAATGATATTCTAGATATTCTGTATATTTAGATGCATCTGTAGATACTCATTACTTAAAAATGCAGGTTACAGAGCTATAGTAGTAGTAATAATAATACAAATAACAGCTGTCAAAATTTAGCATGATTAAATGCTTTCTGTCTCATAAAGCTTCTCATTAGCATCACACACAGAACACCATGGCATATGATGAGCAGTTAGTGTAAGGTGTGTGTACTCACCCAATTATGCTACACTAACGGGAGCTCAGAGCTGCTGTCAGAGTGTGTGTTTAGTGGTGTGTGTGTGTGTGTGACTCTCCACTGCTGTCCTTTAATGAGCGCCTCTGTGTGAGTGTGACATGAGTGTGTGTGAAGGCTGATTAATCCTATTGGATGCTCCCACTTCATCTGCCAGGCACAGCGCTCATAATGACTCGTCTGTTTACAGGACAACATGTCCGCTCTTCTTCATTGTCAGCACACAGCTCCCCTTTCACCAGCGTCCAAAACAGCAGCCGAATTAGCGCAGCTAAGCAGGGACGTTCCGGGAAAACTCCTAGCTGCTCCAATTCTTTAATATAACTTTACTCCTGCCCTTCATACATCCTCACAACTGTCTCCATCCAACACCAATCAAATATACACTGTAGACACTATTAGCTACTGTTTATAAAAGTTTTAAAGGTCTCATTCCATCGTTTTTAGTTTAATTCATTCATTTTAAACAGTCTAGTTGTGTGTCTCTAGTATGAACAAATGCGTGCCATGTGAGCTGTTGTTTGAAAAAAAAAATAAAATTGCTCCGGTGTTTCTATTTAGCCCTGCTTTAGATCACTGAATTAGTGGTCTCTGAAGAAAGACAGGATTTGGGTCTTTGCTCGCGAATATTCATGCATGCAAATAAATATATTGCCTCTGATTGGCTAACAGCACTGCAGCAGAGAACGCCTATCAGCCTTAAACCCACAGTCAATTTTACAGCTTTTAAAAACTCCTCAAAGGACAAAATGTTTTTACACTGCAAAAAATCCCATTGGAAAAAACTAGACAAACTATATGCCAATTAAGACAAATATATGTATATTAAGCAAAAAAATCTGCCAATGGGGTAAGCTAATTTTTCTTAGTAAGATTTCTTACAAAAAGCAATGGCAAAGTCTCAAAATGAGTGAAGTAACACCTAAATCAAGCAAAAACGTCACTGTTTTTGTACACAAAAATCAGAATAACTTGATTGCTGCTTGATTGTGCTTATTTTGAGTTCAAATGACTTAAAATGAGGTACAAATTCTAAGTAAGAATGATTTAAGATAATTATCCCTAAAATAAGCAAAATAATCTAACGCTTACACAATGCTTAGTAAGACAAAAAGTCTTATCAGAGAAGAAAATAAGATTTATTGCCTTAAATTTAGAAAATTTCACTTGCTAAGATTTAGTTTTTTGCAGTGTAGAAATACAGCCATAAGTCAACCCTTACACTTTGCTTAATGTCAGCGGGTAATCTCCCTTTCTTTCAGCTAAACTAGCTCTACTAAACTCTTACCTCAGATTTGGTGATTCGTTGCTTGGGGAGTTTCACCACATCGAAGCCCCAGAGTTTACTCTATATCATAAAATCTGACGCGAACGGCGCCCGCTTTGACCGGGGTTCTGTCGAGTTGTGCCGCCTTGTTAAACTGTTTTTCGGTAATGTATATTTTAAGGTTTCGGTAAAACGTGGAATCAACCGGAGATCCAATTTAAACCGATAGTTACTAACGCTAACTAGCAGCTGTAAACAGAAGCTGTAAACAGAGTAAACAGAGATGTTGGCGCCTCCTTAGCTAACGAGGCCATGAACTCACTAGTTGACAGACATCTAACATCTCTCTGATCAACTCGTATTTCTGAGGATTTTCTTTTACTAGCAACTGCAGACAATGCAGCATCATCGTATACAACTCAAAGAGACCTACTGTATTTCACAAAGAACAAGAAAAGGTGGATTTTAACGGAAGCAGAACTTCAAAACACCCCTATTGTTTTGTAGCCCAGTAGCAGTGCTTTTTTATTTTCTAATCTTATCCATCCATCCATTTATTCATCCATCTATCGTCTACCATTTATTTGGGGGTTATCTGTGTTTTTTTTTTTTTTTTATCTTTTTTAATCTGTATTTTTTTCGTAGTTATTATGACTGAATTGTCTGCAATCAAGGGCCACAAAGGATACATCAGCTGCGTCCCATTTCTCGGCTGTATATGAAGAATCCTTTACTCTGGAACAGCTTTTAGTGATACAGCTTTCAGGCTCTGCTTTGTGCAGTGGTTCTCAAACCTTGTCGTGGGGTATTATTGTGCTGCAGGTTTTATAGTTTCCACTAATAACAGCACACCTGATTCAACTAGAGTAGCTGCAGGGGAGGTTACTGTAACCTAAGGAGGAAATACATGTACAAATGCTAATGCACTGCAGCTAAATATACAGGCAAGCCTCAGGAATGAAGTAATGAAATGAAATGGCAAACACGCATTCATACGCACACACACACACACACACCTAGCTAATACACAAACACCCTCACGAGCACACACACACACACACACACACACGCACACATACACCCACACATGCTTCCCTGAGCAAGCAAAAGCAGGGCCAAAAGCCTGATTTACGACGTAATGCAAGCAGCACTCAGCACAGCATCCTTCTCTTTAGCATCAGCTGTGGCTCGACTCCAGGGTTTATGGCCAATATCAAACTGGAGAACGAATGAAGAGAGCTTTTTATGACGAACGGCACAGGAGTGCGCCGTCCATCCTGCAAAATGGATCAGACCCTTTTATTGTGGAGTAAAAAGGAAATACGTCTTTTACTTTGAGAGCTGGGCTTTTCTGTAAATTCTAGAGTGTACTTAAACTCACACCTCTGAGCATCAGCTCTCAGGCCTCGTCCCATTTTACTCCTTACCCTGAGGCTTGTTTAGGTAGAGGGGTAGAGTGTTTGGATAGATTTTTGTTGAAATAGATTTTTGTTGGGATACACGAAAAACGTTCTGGTTCTTGTTGGGATAGAGAGGGGTAGAGTGTCCCGATTCTTTTTGGTATATATTTTTTGTTGGGATAGAGGGGTAGGATATGCCAATTCTTGTTTGGATAGAGGGGTAGAGTGTCCTGATTCTTGATTATTGTTGAGGTAGAGGGGTAGGGGATCCCAATTATTATTGGGATAGAGGGGTAGAATGCGTTGATTCTCATTGGGATAGAGGAGTAGAGTGTCCAGATGTTTTACTCTTGTTGGGTTAAAGGGGTAGACTGTTCAGATTCGTCTTGGGATAGAGTGTCTGGTTCTTGTTTCTTGTTGGGATAGAGTGGTAGAGTGTAGTGATTCTTGTTGGGATAGAGTGGTAGAGTGTCCTGATTCTTGATTCTTGTTGGGATAGAGAGGTAGAGTGTTCTGAATCATGTTTGGATAGATTTTTCTTAAGGATTCTTCTTGGGATAGAGTGTCTGGTTCTTGTTTCTTGTTGAAATAGAGGGGTAGAGTGTTCTGAATCTTGTTGGGATAGAAGGGTAGAGTGTCCTGATTCTTGATTCTTGTTGGGATAGAGGGGTAGGATGTCCTGATTCTTCTTGAGATAGAGGGGTAGAGTGTCCTGATTTTTTAATTCTTGTTGGGATAGAGGGGTAGAGTGTCCTAATTCTTGTTGGGATAGAGGGGTATAGTGTCCTGATTTTTTATTCTTGTTCGGATAGAGGGGTAGAGTGTCCTGATTTTTTATTCTTTTTGGGATAGAGGGGTAGAGAGTCCTGATTCTTGATTCTTGTTGGGATAGAGGGGTAGGTGTTCTGATTCTTGTTGGGGTAGAGGGGTGGGTGTTCTGATTCTTGTTGGGATAGAGGGGTAGGTGTTCTTATACTTGTTGGGATAGGTGGGTAGAGTGTCCTGATTTTTGATTATTGTTGGGATAGAGGGGTAGGTGTTCTCATTCTTGTTGGGATAGAGGGGTAGACTGTTCAGATTCTTCTTGGGATAGAGTGTCTGATTCTTGTTTCATGTTGGGATAAAGGGGTAGGTGTCCTGATTCATGTTGGATAAGAGAGATAGGCTCTTCAGATTCTTCTTGGGATAGAGGGGTAGACTGTTCAGATTCTTCTTGGGATAGAGTGTCTGATTCTTGTTTCTTGTTGGGATAAAGGGGTAGGTGTCCTGATTCATGTTGGATAAGAGAGATAGGCTCTTCAGATTCTTGTTGGGATAGAGGAGTAAAATGTCCTGATTCTGGATTCTTGTTGTGATCGAGGGTTAGAGTGTCCTGATTCTAGTATAGATAGAGGGGTATGGCATTCTGATTATTTTTTTGATAGAGGGGTAGGATCTTCTGATTCAAACAAGAAGTTAGCGATTAACTAACTTTCACTCCTGATCACAAAGGTGATAATAAATAATCGTTGCTTCAATTTAGAATAATACATTGCTGTGAGGATTTGATTGCATTTAGCAACTGAAGCTTTGGTAAGGGTCTAAAGGTTGAATGACAATCCTAAAAGTTTTGGAAGAAGCACCATTAATCCGGACAACACTTGTACATCTCTTATGCCTGCAATTGGAAAAGTTACCATAATTCGTTTCTGAGAGTCCTATTCTATTGTTAGGGTACAATGATGGATGCCATATGTTTGTAAAATGAACAATTCTCAAATGAGAAGAACAGCTGTTGAACGGTGCTCATTGTTCTCACTTTGTCCTCTATCCTTCTCAGAGGAGGCAGAACCAGAGGCCACAGAATTCGACCTGGGGACCAAGATTAAGACCCCAAAGGAGGTGATGCTGGAGGAGCTGTCACTGATGAAGGGCAAAGGCTCCAAGATGTTCAAGATGAGGCAGGCGAGAGTGGAGAAGTTCATCGTCAGCACTGAGAACCTGGTGAGTCCTCTTTTCCACAGCATGAGACCTGGTCTAATTGATACATCAACTCTACTCTGCTTTTTTTTGGCTTTTCCATGAAGAAAATTTGGAACCTGGTATGTTTTAAGCACCTGCTTGTTTGTGGTTTTAGCTGAGTTTTATTTATATTTCTAATTTTCTCCTGTTTTTATCCCAGTTCATCTGGCAAATTGTCCCACCCATTCAGCTGCTACTCAGCTGTATATCCCAAGCATCACATATCACTAGTGATGCTTCAACACCCGGAGGGTGAAGACTAGCACATGCCTCCTCCAACACATTGTGAAGACTCCGCCTCTTTTTGAACTGCTGCTGATGCAGCATTGCCGAGTAGGATCGCAGCGACTCGGTTCTGATACATCAGCTCACAGGCGCAGCCTTGGGCTGATCCATATCACCCTAGGATTGATGGGGGGGGCAAGAGCGCCATCTACTGTACCCTCCCAGAGAGAGCAAGGCCAGTTGTGCTCTCTCAGGGCTCTGACAGCTGATGGCAAGCTGCATGACCGGGATTCAAACCAGTAATCTCCTGATCATAGTGGCAGTGCCTTAGTTTGCTGGACCACTCGGAGCCTAACTTTAGGTTATCTTGAGTAATCTTGATTAACAAGTTAACAAATGTAACGTTACAATGCATACTTACAGTCATTTGCCACCATGGCAAACTGATGGATCAGGATGTAAATCCCATTTACAGAGAACTCTGATAGGTCTAAGCACAAGGAGAGTCAATTTCAGGTACAAATATCAAAAAGCCAGCAGAGTGTAGTAGAGTTGTATAGGTGCCTTGCAGTGGAATTGTCTAATTATCCCTATGTTTGTTTTCTTTATTCCACAGCAAAATCTCCAGAACCTAGTGCCCTCTATAGGCGGCGAAATGAAGACTCCGCCCACTCCCGCCCCCAAACCAGAGCTACCAAAAGGTAGAGCATGACCTCCAGTAGATGTGTGGCTATGCAGGGCAGTCGTGAGTCAGATGATTCACTATGATTCACAGAATGACCAGTAGGCAGAGAAGTAAAGGACGTATAAGGTTATTTAGAGGTCTCTGTATGTCACATGATTGCGCTCCAGGGTTTGAACTGTTGTTTTCCATTATGAACATCAGCAGAGGAAGTAGACCCGGAGGCGGAGAAGCTGAAGAGGAGGAACGAGTATGTTAAAACGTACATCTCGCCATGGGAGCGTGCCATGAAGGACGACGAGGAGCTCAAAGCCACCATGAGGCCACAGATGCCTGGGCCTTACGTGTATCAGGACCTCCCCAAGTACAAGAGCTTTAATAGGTACGTACAGGTCATTTTTGCTAAGTGTTGGGATAAGTCATGTGATTTTGTGCATTTTGTAACCTGATAATAAAGTTTTGCATCTGGGGACAGCTTGAGAAAACTCATACATGCATATGTTGTGAGGCGTTATCTTGAGTTCTGAGCGTTCTGGCAAGGCCTGATTGTGGTTGCCAGATAAATGGGACATTCCATTTCCAAAATTGTGCAAATCATTGTGTAGTGTAGCTTATAGCCTACATGCGGTCATGTAACATGTAACTGCTAATAATCAAATCAAGAGCAGATTATCACTACAAAAGTAGGTTATAATATATTGATGACAGTTTATAAATCGAGTAGCCACTCCCATTTTTAGTCGTTTTTGGTGCACACTATATTTTCATAATGTCCTGTAATAAATACACAATAGACCATCATCTTAGATAGAATTAATTCTGTACCAACAAGACTATTAAATAATTGTGACTGGTGGTGAATTGTCCATGCAAACACGCAAAAAAAAAAAAATCAGCATTTAATTCAGGAGACCCAATATCCATATCCCACAAGTCAGTGCAGCTGATGTACAAGAATGATCAACATGAACAAGCTAGATAATACATAAACATGACCAAAATAAAATGGTTCATCCTAAGACATCAACAAAAATTCAAAATGTAGTTTCAGCAGTTTCATCACATACAGGTGCATCTAAAAAAATCGTATATTATGGAAAAGCTTTATTTCAGTAATTCATGAAAAAAAAATCATAAAAAACTTAGACGTATAGACGTATTACAAACCGAGCTATCTGTTTTAAGCATTTATTTATTTCTTAATTTATTTTTGATGATTATGGCTTACAGCCAATAAAAAACCCAAAAATAAGTATCTCAGAATATTTGAATATTATATAAGACCAACTGGTACTTTTGGCAGCATTTCAAGTCCTGCTGGAAAATGAAATTAACATCTTCATATAAAAATTGGCTGTAAGCCATAATAATTAACAATAAAAGAAATAAACGCTTAAAATAGATTTTGAACTGAATTACAGAAATAAAGTGAAATGTTTTATTGATATTGTAATTTTTGGACTGAAATGGGAGTGGCTACTCAATTTATACACTGCCATCACTTCCAGAAACATGTGATGAAATATATTATAACTTACTTTTGTAGTGATAATCTGATCTTGATTTGATAATAAGCAGTAGGCTGTAGGCAACCACAATTAATTTATTTGAGATTAAATAAATATGTAAATACAGTTTGTTTATTTGGGCCCAGTAGAGAAATGCACGTTTTGCCACTTTACTGGTTGAAACAGGTGAACTTGAAGGATCGTCCCTAAAATTAGACCTTGACAGCAACCCCACACCAGTCACATGAACCCAGCGATCGCTCGGTTTCTCCTTACTGTGACTCGCTCATCACTCATCACTCATCACTGTCCGCCGGTTTCTCTGCTCGCTCCTGCAGGACACCTCTGCCCTTCGGTGGATTCAACAAGGCCTCTCGCCTGCTGACCTTCGAGCTCCCTGAGGTCAAGGCCTCAGAGGAGCCCGAGCCTCTGCAGGCTCTTCAGGTGGACATCAACTCCCGACCCTCCTTTAACCGCACGCCCATCGGCTGGGTGTGCAGCGACGAGGGCAGCAACATCCACATGGATCTGGAAGCTATCCCCTTCGACGGGGAGACCGATGACCTCTGAGGACCCTGTTATCTACTATAGCATGCACACACTATAACACACACACATTATGGCACAGAACATACAGGGGTTGGACAATGAAACTGAAACACCTGTCATTTTAGTGTGGGAGGTTTCATGGCTAAATTGGAGCAGCCTGGTTTTCAATCTTCATTAATTGCACATTATTGCACCAGTAAGAGCAGAGTGTGAAGGTTCAATCAGCAGGGTAAGAGCACAGTTCTGCTCTAAATATTGCAATGCACACAACATTATGGGTGACATACCAGAGTTCAAAAGAGGACAAATTGTTGGTGCACGTCTTGCTGGCGCATCTGTGACCAAGACAGCAAGTCTTTGTGATGCATCAAGAGCCACGGTATCCAGGGTAATGTCAGCATACCACCAAGAAGAACCAACCACATCCAACAGGATTAACTGTGGATGCTGTAAGAGGAAGCTGTCTGAAAGGGATGTTCGGGTGCTAACCTGGATTGTATTCAAAAAACATAAAACCACGGCTGATCAAATCACGGCAGAATTCAATGTGCACCTCAACTCTCCTGTTTCCACCAGAACTGTCCGTCACCACAATCAATTATTGTGCTCTAAAACCAGGTGTTTCAGTTTCATTGTCCAACCCCTGTATCTACATTCTACAACACACAGAACCCTCACACAGTTGCTATGATCCAAACAGAGACAAATACAGCTCTGGAAAAAAATAAGAGCGCGCTTAAAAATGATGAGCTTCTTTGATTTTACCAAATTTAAAACCACTGGAATATAATGAGTAAGCTGAATGATCACAAGCCATCAAACCAAACTAAACTGCTTGATTTTTTTTGCACCAGGAGTGTAAAGCATAAAGTTATCTAAAAGCAGTGTGTAAGACTGGTGGAGGAGAACATGCCAAGATGCATGAAAACTGTTATAAAAACAAGGGTTATTCCACCAAATATTGACTTAAAACTCTTTATGAATATGAACTTGTTTTCTTTGCATTATTTGAGCTCTGAAAGCTCTTCGTCTTTTTGTTATTAAAGCCATTTCTCATTTTCTGCAAATAAATGCTCTGAATTACAATATTTATATTTGGAATTTGGGAGAAATGTTGTCTGTAGTTTATAGAATAAAACAACAATGTTCATTTTACTCAAACATAAACCTATAAATAGCAAAATCAGAGAAACTGATTTACTTAATTTGAAGTTTAATTTGTTCCAGAGCTGTATATGCCCATAAACATGCATAATGCATTAACACACATACTAGGGATGCACCAAATATTCAGCAAGCAAAAATATTGTTAAAAAACATAATTAATTACAATTATTAACAATATATAATTTATATTAACACTATATTATATCGTTATTTAAGTAATACACAGTATTATTGCATGTTTTGAATTTTGAATTTTATGCCACTGACATAATAATAAAAGAATTACACCTTCTTAAAAGAACAGAATACCATATTTATTATTGTTCTGCCTAAAGCCAATCAAATAAGTCACATATTGCAATGTTTCCTCTATCATTGGGATTTATTTTCAGGCCTTAAAAACACTCTACCTCCCTCCTCCTCCCCTCCTCTCCTCTGGTGGCAGGCAGGGAGCCGGGAGCTAAAGCCGACAAACGGCAGGTTTAAGTTCATTTTTGACTTTTTTTTTTTTTTTTTTTGTTTTTGCAAAATAAAAAATAAAGTCTAAATATACATGTTCACCATTACTTATCTCTCTTGGTATCCACTCTTTGCTTCCTCTTCACAAATTGTCTGTTTTCCAGCTGTATACAAGGCAAGCTGTACAGGACTAGGATGGTAATGTTACCTGTGTTTGTTCATGATACATCTATTTATTCTGATTATTAAAAAGGATACGTTTTTATTGTAAAAAATTGCAATAAATATCAGTTAAATCACTTAAATATCACTTAAATGAAGTCTTATATTTGCTGCTTTTGTGATTTATACTAGAAAAATACAGCTCTGAAACACACTCAAACACACACACTCACAACAAAAATGGACTTTTGTTGTAGTAAAACATGATAAAAAGTTCTTACCTTTGATGAATAGCACACCTCCGCTCTCCCACAGCGTTCAGAGATCCAGGAATTTTAACAGTTTGTCCAAACATCCTTCAGACTGGGTGAGACGGGGGAACACATAATTTGCCCTGATAAATCACTTTTTACACCTTCATCCAGCTCAAAGTAGCTCCACACCTCCTTGTTAGCATCTGCAGAGCTCTGACATTTAAAACAAGGCATTAATAACTTAAAAAATTGCACAAAAAGCTTATTAAAAACACCGTTTACATCCCATAACACTAGCTTCAGCTCTGGGCGCTGCCATCACTGTACTGATAATGACATAGACACACACATATACATAAAGTCTGCATTGTCTGCCCCCTGGTGCCAGCTGCTATGCTATGCGGATTCTATGTGAATATGTCTATGTATATGTAAGTCTGTCATTATCAGTACAGTGATGGCGGCGCTCGGAGCTGAAGCTAGCATTATGGTATGTAAACAAAGGTTTTTAATAAGCGCCTTTGCACTTTTTAAGTTATTAATGCCTCGTTTTAAATGTCAGGGCTCTCCAGATTCTAGCAAGGAGGTGTGGAGCTACTTTGAGCTGGATAACAGTGTAAAAAGCCATTTATCGGTAAATTATGCCCCGTGTCACCCAGTCTGAAGGGTGTTTTGGATAAACTGTTAAAGTTACTATATCTCTGAACGCTGTGGGAGAACGGAGGTGTGCTATTCATCAAAGGTAAGTACTTTTATCATGTTTTACTACAACATGAGTCCATTTTACACCGGAGTTCTCCTTTAAATACACATATCTATACACACATATATGCACCTGCTCTGTCACTGGGGACCTGGTGAGCCTCATATTCACCTGATAGAGGAGGAACTGTAATAAATGTGTACCGTATGTATTTGCATGGAATATAGAGCGGACCGAGTAGACGAGATCCCACTCGGCCTATTACATTTCGGTGTGCCATTTGCTGTTTTCACGGATGGAAGCCCATCACAGTATATTACACATATCTCTGTTTTTTATGTTTGCAGGATAGATTAAGCTTGATTCGCTGTAATGGAAGCCTTTGTGACAACCATGGCCTACACATGGAGAGCAGGCTAGACAGATTAGACAGGAAAAAATACACTGTGTCTGGAAACCTCATTACTGTGGAATGATGGTCTTTCAACATGAAAATAAAAGTGAAATTAAAAAAATTAAAGAGAAATTAAATGGAGTGGTCGGTGCAAATGAGAAAATGACCATTGGTGTGGGTGTTGTGTGGATAGCTTTAACTGTGTCCTTTTTTATTCCCAAAAATAGAGGATGGCAATTTTACAAGACAGGCGATTTTAGTCATTTTTGTCATTTCTGTCGTTTCTGTTGGCATCTCATTGCCTTTGAGTTGTGTGAATGACTCTCTCTCTCTCTTTCTTTCATTTCCATTCAGTGTTCTCCCTAAATTTAGTTGTGGATCTATTCCTATCCTGTCACAGGGTCCCATTTCACTGGGTTTTAAAGGTTTTTTAGGTGTGGGCTCGGTGGCTTTGAGGCATGCATGAGCTCCAAAGGAAAAGTTAAAAGTAAAAGTGAAAAAAAAAAGGAGTTCTGGTTTCAAACCTACTTAAAGTATAAAAGTTAGTAAGTAAGTAATGTAAAATGTGTAAGAAATAAAGCCATTAAGAACAAAAAAGCTTAGGCATCCCCAAAATATATATTTCTAAAAGCCATAATGACTATAATGTTATATTAAAATGTTATTGTTGATATGTTTTATTGAGCTTTAGTATTTTTAATGCACTACACATAGCACATCTACTGCACACATTTTTTTTTATATAAATTAATTTTAATTTTTTTTCTTTTCGAGCTGCTGCTGATGAATCACAGTGCTAACAATCGGAGGAAAGCGCAGCGACTCGGTTCTGATACATCAGCTCACAGACGCCCTGTTCTGCAGACATCACCCTTTACTGATGTGGAAAGAGAGCGCCATCTGCCCACCCGGAGGGAGCGAGACCAATTTTTCTCCCTCTGGGCACCTGCAGCTGATGGCAAAGTGCACACATTTTTACTCACAGTAAATTCATTAAACACCATGATATTGTCAGTCCTAAAAGTAGATAGAGAACCCAGTGAAAGAAATAAGACAAAAAAATATTGGTAACGCTTTAAAATACAGCCCGCATTTTAGAAGGTAAGTTCCCTTATGAAACTTATGGTATAAATTCTCTGGATGAACCAGTACATTAAAATTACTTACCGGGTCCTACAGTTACTTTAACTGTAGGGATAAATATATAATAAGTACAGCCAGAAAAAGGATTTAACAACTAGGTAACTTTCTGAACTTTACCTTGTACTTTCCCACTGTTTCTCAACTGTTCTTTATGAATCAGTAAATAAAAAATACTTATGGAGTCGTACTCGTACTTAAATGTACCTAAACGTGCCTAAACTTTTGGTGCAATTTTTATCTAAAATAATAATATATAATCATTTTGCCCTTTGTTAATGGCAGTTATGAAGTCTTTTTTTTCTAATATTTTTATGAGTTTGAAAAAGAAGATAAGTAGGAAGAAAACATATAGTTTGTAATGTCAACACAATCAGGAATGCTAGGACTTAGAATATTTATTAATTAATACACAGAAACTACAATGTTTTATATTAATGGTTAATAAACCCACACCTCACCTGTTTTTTTATAGTTCTTAATCTCTAAGTGCACAATGCTTACTCAGTAAGTACTCAGAAAATATTTGGTCAAAACTTTTTGTTTGCTCATTTGTTAATAAGGAAAATTATCCAATACTACATATTGGCGAGTGGCAAAAGTAGCTGTCCCAAACTATTACCAATACTACCACCACCATGTTTCACAGATGGGTTACGGTTCTCGTGTTGGAATGCAGTGTTTTCTTTTCTCCAAACATACACACACTTTTCACACATTTCAACCAAAAAAACGAGAACTATCTTGGTCTATTTTTTTTTTAAAACTTATTTTACCTTTCACTTCATTTTATACCCCACTGTATGTGGGGGGGGTCACTGTTTAGGGTGTAATTATGGTGCTCTCCCCCTACCACGCTAAACACATTACAGTAAACAGAGCTTCAGTCAGAAACACGCAGCACTCAGAGCTCTAATCCTCTCCACACAGATCACTTCAGCTACATTCACTGAGAAACACACACAGAGATTACGTAATGGCTTTGGGTGCACTTCGCGCATGCGCAGCTAAGGGGCAGCATGGAGTGTGTGTTATGATGTCAAATTGGTGGAGGCCAATATTATGCCCATATTTTACCCAATTAATAACCAATTATTAATTGGGTCAAATATGCTAAAATATTCTTATTATCTGGACTTTCATCTTCATTTCAAATAGACAATAATATTTCAGTACTTTGTGTTATTATATAAAGAGACCACTTCAGTGTCTGAATAAGTTTCTCTGTTTTTGCTGTATATAGCTATATATTTGAGTAAAATGAACAATGTTGTTTTATTCTATAAACTACAGACAACATTTCTCCCAAATTCCAAATAAACATATCGTCATTCAGAGCATTTATCTGCAGAAAATGAGAAATGGATGAAATAACAAAAAAAAAAAAGATGTAGAGCTTTCAGACCTCAAATAATGCAAAGAAAACATGTTCATATTCATTCAAGTTTAAAGAGTTCAGAAATCAATATTCGATAGATTAACCCTGGTTTTTAATCACAGTTTTCATGCACCTTGGCATCATGTTCTCCTCCACCAGTCTTACACACTGCTTTTGGATAACTTTATGCTTTAACACTCCTGGTGCAAAAATCCAAGCAGTTCAGTTTGGTTTGAAGGTTTGTGATCATCCATCTTCCTCTTGATTATATTCCAAAACTTTTCAATTTGGTAAAATTAAAAAAACTCATCATTTTTAAGTGCTCTCTTATTTTTTTTAAGTGCTTTTAAGTGAGGCCCATGAACATAAATGAATAACATGTATCAAATAATAAGAACATATTATTTTTACAGTACAATCAAACCCAAAAAAACGCAAACCTTTGTCAAAGCCACTATACTTTAATACAATCAGGGTTTACAATATAGGTAGTTATATTTGAAATCACACACACACACACACACACACACACACACACACACACACACACACACACACACACACACACACACACACACACACACACACACACACACTCACTCTTTCATCCCCATCCCCTCACATTTATAATAATCCACTACTACAGCAAAATAATCAATAATAATAAAATTAATAATAATACAACACTACTCCTAATCAGGTCCTTTATTTAAATAAAAAAATCTTTATTATTATTTTTTTTTCATTTTGTGTTTTATTCATGTTGTATATTAATTTTGGGCACTGTTCAAGTGCACGTTCTTAAAAAAAAAATAAAAAATAAACCTGGGAAATAAATAAAGAAATAAAGAGATAAGGGGGGGGGGGGTGTAATCGTGTTCTCGCGAGATCTGCATGTGGGCGCGTTGTCATTGGACGGCGCTGCTGCTGCTGCTGCTGCTCCCTGTGCTCCTCCTGCTCGTACTGGATGTCTCGGAATGCGCGGCGCAGGTTTCGCCCGGGGTCCGCGCGGCTAGCGGCGGCAGCGGGAGCGCGTGTGACCGGAGAGGAGCGCGTGTGGAGCCGTGCGCGTGTGGAGGAGCGCGCGGAGGTGCTGAGGTGAGTGCGCGCTGTTCCTGGAACTTCAGTACAGAGAGAGAGAAAGAGAGAGAAAGAGAGAGAGAGAGAGAGAGAGAGAGAGAGAGCAACTTCCATCCCGTCCAGCTCCAGCTGTTTGTCCAGATGTTGGTATGTGCGTGTGCTGCGCGTGCTCCGCTGCGCATGTGTGTTTGTGCGTAACGCGGTTTGTTTGTGCGCGTTCCCGGTTCCTCCCTCACGCGCCGCTTTGTGTTCGCGGCGCCGGGCCTCTCCTCTTCTCTTGTCTCCTCTCCTCTTTTCTCTCTCTTCTTCCCCTCCTTTCATCCCCCTCTCCGCCTTTTTTATCCTCTGCGTTGCACAAATGCTGCACCGTCACGCGCAGCATCATCCTCTCCTCCGCGTGCAGCTCGAGCCAGCCACATGCTGCCCGTCAGATAACTGCTGATGTGGGGTAGAGGTTCTTGCGGTGGACCATCCATCCATCCATCCATCCATCCATCCATCCATTAATTTATCCATCCCTTTATCACTCCATTGATCAATTACGCAGTAAAACCAAAGCTTACCCAGCTGGCTGGCTGGTTGGATGATGTCAGTTATAGTGTCAACTGTTAAAGGTTGATAAAATGTTGAAACAATATTGAAACAATGTTGAAATGTTGATACAATGTTGCAACATTGTTGAAACAACGAAACAATGTTTAACGTTAAAGGAGAACTCCAGTATGAAATGCACTTGGGTTGTAGTGCAACATGATAATGAGTATGAACTTTTGTCCAATAGACCACCTCCATTCCCCTCCAGCATTCCCATATACATCGCTTTTAGCCGATGCTACCAACCAGCTTACAATGCTAGTGATTGGGCAGGGTTCATGCGGTCATAAAAAAATAAAAACTGGAAAAGTCATGGAATGTAAAAAAAAAATTGTAATAGGCCTGGACAAGTTTTGGACAAATACAAAAATTGTTTACAATCCTGCATTTCCCTTTATCGATGAAGAAAATCTTATATTTTGAGCTAACAAATACATGAGCTCAGAGTTTATTCAGTAATTTCACAACAAACTGAACAAACAGACATGTATTTTATATATAAGACAACTTCATATATCTGAATTGTTTGTGTGAAGTAGAAAAATATAAAACAACAAACTAGAAAGTGAAGTTTGTGAATAAATTATGAGTTGAGTTACTTCTGCTTTAGTCTGAAAGAGCTTTTAAGATGCAAATTACGTTTAGCCACACTATAAGTTCAGTATTATTTTAAAATGTTCTGGATTTATAAGTGTTAATACCAAATTCATCCAAACTTTGAAGAAAAACATATGGATTTTTTTTAGTAAACAAAAAAGTGACGTTCTTGCCAATACACAGCCCTAATAATAGATAAAAAGCCACGCTATACTTCACTACTTTTTTTCACACCATTTAAACCATTCAAACACCGTGGCTTATTTAACTGTGCGGCTACTTTACATAAACAAAAATGTTTTCACCAGCGTGAATCGTGCATTTAAAGTGGTGCTCTGTGCTGAGTGGGAGGCTTGGATGAAAACCGGTGAGAAATAATTTACCAAAACCATAAATTTAGTATTATTTAAAAATGTTCTGGATTATAGAGTAATACCACATTCATCCAAACTATTAAGAAAAACATATGTAATTATTTATTAAATTAAAATAGTGAAGTTCTTGCTAATATTTAGCCCTAATAATAGAAATCAAGACATGCTATACTAGTGCTGGGCGATATGGGAAAAATCATATATTACGATATGGATTTTTTTATATCACGATAACGATATATATCATGATATACCACATTTGAGTATGTTTTCAGTTATTCTCCGAAAAATATGACAAAATAATATAATTGCTTACTTTTTTCCAACTTTATTTTAAAATGAGATTAAACTAAACTTTCACAAAGGAGAATTACTACCTTTAAGTGCAGCAATATATATGTATCAAATTAAAACAGATGAGGTAGATGCAGTAGCATTTTTTTTTTTTCAAAATTATACAGGTATTTAAATAGAGTTATCAAAATAAACTCAATTAACATTTTTTAAAATGTCTGTCAAATAACGTAAAGCAGCGCCATGTTGCAAAACCACATTATGAAGCTTTTTTTGCGAAGATTACTTTATTATCACTTATATAAACCGAGTTTATGCAAAGTCACCACGGCAATACATTTCATCGTAGCCTACTTTATATATTTACATGAATAATTGATGAAATTACTGTAGAAACGATAGGGAAGGTAAATAGCATGATAAACACTTTTCTATCGCCCCCATGATATTTATCATCATATTGCACAGCACTACGCTATACATCACTTCAGCTTGTCCTTCACAACCGAACCGTTCACCTGTTTGGATTTTAATGTGGAGTTTATGTGTGTGTTAATGAGGTAGTGTGTGTGTAACGGGTTGCAGGAGATTCACGTGTGTGTGGTACTGGTTGACGGGGTCTGAATCCGCTCTGTGCTGAAGGATCTGCTGCATTTATCTGGACTTTACTGCAGATTTAGTGATCACAGCTCGCCTCACGCCATCATGTGCGCTGAATCAGCCGAGCATCAGGAGAACACATGGTCCTGCAGAAGCTGCTCCACCAGCCAGGAGCTTTCAGCTCCACTAACACCCCTGTCCTGCTGCACTCGGGACACAGGGCTCTTATTCCTGCGTGTGTTGGTGATTTTATTCTTCTACACCTTTAAATATTCCGATCAGGTCTTGAAAGATGGCTTGCCAATAGGCTTTTCATTCACACAATTAATATATTTTCTATATTCTGCTAAAAAAAAAAAAAAATATATATATATATATATATATATATTGAATCTTAACTGGAGGATAACTGACATAATTAACATAATTATGACATAATTAACATAATTAACTGCTTTAATTTTGTTTTGCCTGCCACCACTACCCTTTTTCGGAGGACTAATTAAGCTTTATTATAAGCTTTATCTGTATTATATACAGAGTTATAGTTTCTGTGGTCATTGTCAATATAATAGAGAGATAATAATATAAGCAAAAAAGGAAAAAAACTTAATAAAACAATAAATAAATATATAAAAAGGGAGGAGAGAAAAAAAATACAAAATATAGCAAAAAAGACAACAAAGAAAGTAGAACAGCTACAAAAAAACAATAGAGAAATAAATAAGCATTTGTTTTGTGTGTGGATTAGGGGTGTGCCATATCGTATGGTACGCAATAATATCACCAACATTTTTTTTTTAATATCGTGAACGATATTATATCCTGAAATATGGTGCCATATCACCCACCCCTAATTATCACATCAGAGTACTATTTTTTTTACTGTTTTTTGCAACAAAAAAAAAAATCACACTGTTCTTGTTTCCATTATATATCTACTAGAGACTAGAGATTATATCTGTCCAGTATCATTTATTTCACTTTATTCCTGGATATATTGAGATATTTGGAGTGCTTTATTAGTATCATATTACAAATCTTTTTTTTAATATCTCAAATATGGGGGTGCCATATCATATCGTATGCAAAAAATAAATAAATAAATAAATTTTGTTGCAGCAGTGAATTCTTGAAATACTTCTTTACTTTCTAATTCAGTGTTTTGTCTAATCACCAATAGTATCGTTATCGCGAAAATACCATGAAATATCGTGATATTATTTTAGGGACATATCGCACACCCTAGTGTGGATATAAAAAGATGGAAAAAAAGAAAAGATAGAAAGGTAGAGAAAAAGAGAAAAAAAGGAATAATTCAAATGGCAACAATCTGTAATATGTATTTAAGTATTATTCTATTAAAAGCATTTTCCTCTGCTCTGGGGACCCAACTTTTTTAAGATAGGCCCCCTATTTGGACTATTTAGGTAAGGAGAAAGCTGGCAAACTGATCTCTGGACTTTAGGATCTGGGTTGGAAGGTGGACGAAGTGGCGTGAGTGGAATCTGTATTTATTAAACTGAGACTCTTGGTTTGATGTTGGCTAAAAGTTAGAATACAAACTGTCTTTTTTGTTGATACTTAGTACTTGATTAAAATCTGCTATTTTAAAATCTGCAATAGTTTTAGGAGACAGCAGGTCATATGGGACAGTGTTCTATAGATTATACACTAGTTGTTTGCAGACAAACCAAGTCTCCCTGAAGCTGCGGGAGTCTCCCGCATTTCGGTAGTGTCTCCCTGATGCCCGCGAATCACATATAATCTCCCGGAATTCAGAACGAGCGCCCCAAACGCGCACACAGGCCACAGATTCTAATCGCGTGTGATAATTCTCTAATCGCGTGTGGGAAGGAGAGAGAAAACAGACAGGGTTCTGATTGGCCTGTTCTCTGCAAAGAGTCTGTGAGACAGCCAATCAGTTTTTAGTGTGGGCGGGCAGTGTTTTCCCCCCCTCCCGGACGGGATTTGATATCAAATGTTTTTGATGTTGTGCAATTTTTTGTGATATTGTAACTGTCAATTTTTGTCAAATAAAGTTATCCTTTGGAGTGTGTGCAATTTTTTTTATTTTGGGGGAGGGGGGGAGGGGTAACCTCCCTGAAATCAACTTTTGCTTTGCTTGACACTTGGGATGTCTGTGTTTTTCATCCCTGGTCCTGCTTTGTTTATTTTAGTGTTTTTTTTTTGCTCAGCTACCTTCAGCTAGGCCTGTCTCGATAACTATTTAGGATGATATTTGATGACTGGATGACTGATGCATTATTTTCTAACTTATATTTTATAAGATAAACATGTAGCACTTGAATCTGCAGCGATGGAACTGTTTGTTATTTGCCACAGTGCAATACAGTGATTAGAAAGCAAATATTGGTAAAGATTTATGATTTGTGCTAAAATGAAACAAAAGGACCATTTCATAGTTTGTTTGACCCCTTGTGTGAACTTGCTATTTGCTAATACTTGAATTTCTTGTCTCTTAATGTGTTTGAGAGCATCAGTTGTAAAGTTACTTAAAGTGAATAGGTATACAGTTGAATAACTACTCAACTCAGTAAAGAAAAAAAATACTTTAAGAAATAAAGGTCAGTCAAGAAAACTGTGAAAGTTTCAAGAACTGCATCCCAAAGTGCAGTCGTAAAGACCATCAAAAACGTTCTGATGATTAAACTGGCACTCATCAGCATGGGCCCAGGAAAGGAAGAGCTAGAGTTTCCTCTGTTGTACACGATAAGTTCATCAGGCAGAGTTTCCAGCCTCTGAAACTGCACATAAATGAAACTAAATATACATTTCAGCATCAGCAATGATCACCTTTAATATCAGTTTAATACCTCTTAAAAATCTACCTGTTAACCTGTCTACCAGCTAAAAAACAACTAATAAAAGCTGTACAGGACTAGAATAATAGCTTTAGCATCTGTTTTAGGACTGGCTGAACTTCTCTGTGTAAATTTCACTCGCATGACTTGACTTGAGCAGCACTGCTGAGGTAAACTGAGGACTAGAAACGCCCTTTCTAACTATATATGATTATGTTTGTGTGTGAAGGGATTCCTGAGTAATTAAGCTGAGAACACAAAGTGCGATTTTGGATGGAAAATCCGTCTGTAGGGTTCTAAGGGTTAACTAGTGATGATATCAAGTCTTTTTCGTGCAGCTATACTAAGCAGGAATGACCTTTTCCATCAGATACACAATTTTACAATGTAGCCATAACACTAATAGCACTCACATAATCAGATAATCATACGTACTGAATATTGATATGAGGCTGTAAGCTCCCTCACGCCTGTTCTATCCTCCTCCTGTGCTCGTCCGTGGCCTCGTTAATAGAACGGCGTGTTTATTGTGGCTGTTTGTTTATTTGTGACCCATATTGGGCTTGGCTGCTGGCGTCTCTGAGGCCTGTTAAAAGCCCCGTGTGCTGCTCAGCAGTGGGCCGCCGGGAGGTCATCAGAAACGCATCGCTCGCCGCTCCAACCAGCTAAATGAAACGAGGAGCTCGCAGAGCGCCGGCTGAATCGGTCCTGCGGTGCGGGTCAGAGTTCTTACCCAACATTATTGTTGAGCAGTTTTAAGCCCCCTCTCCCGGCCCATCACTCACAGTGTTTATAGCTGAGAGGAAAAGAGGAAGATTGGATTTTTATCAGCTCATGTGATTATATATCTTCTCAGAGGTGTGGAGGAGTGGAATCGCTCAGCGCTGTTAGATGTGATTAAGAAGGGAAGTGGCCACATGTCTTAAGCTAGAGGTGATCAACCCCAGTCCTGGTGAGTCACAGTCCAGCACACTCTAGTGTAGGGGCGGGAATCACAATACGATATCACAATACAAAATTTACAAGATACGATATCACGATACAATATTTTCAAAATACGATATCACGATACAATATTTTCAAAATACGATATCACAATACAAAATTTACAAGATACGATATCACGATACAATATTTTCAAAATACGATATCACAATACAATATTTTCAAAATACGATATCACAATACAATATTTTCAAAATACGATACCACGATACAATATTTTCAAAATACGATATCACAATACAATATTTTCAAAATACGATATCACAATACAAAATTTTCAAAATACGATATCACAATACAATATTTTCAAAATACGATACCACGATACAATATTTTCAAAATACGATATCACAATACAATATTTTCAAAATACGATACCACGATACAATATTTTCAAAATACGATATCACAATACAATATTTTCAAAATACGATATCACAATACAATATTTTCAAAATACGATACCACGATACAATATTTTCAAAATACGATATCACAATACAATATTTTCAAAATACGATATCACAATACAATATTTTCAAAATACGATATCACAATACAATATTTTCAAAATACGATATTACAATACAATATTTTAAAATACGATATTACAATACAATATTTCCAAAATACGATATCACAATACAAAATTTTCAAAATACAATATCACAATACAATATTTTTAAAATACGATATCACAATACAATATTTTCAAAATACGATATCACAATACAATATTTTCAAAATACGATATTACAATACAATATTTTAAAATACGATATTACAATACAATATTTCCAAAATACGATATCACAATACAATATTTTCAAAATACGATATCACAATACAATATTTTCAAAATACGATATTACAATACAATATTTTAAAATACGATATCACAATACAAAATTTTCAAAATACAATATCACAATACAATATTTTTAAAATACGATATCACAATACAATATTTTCAAAATACGATATCACAATACAATATTTTCAAAATACGATATTACAATACAATATTTTCAAAATACGATATTACAATACAATATTTCCAAAATACGATATTACAATACAATATTTTCAAAATACGATATCACAATACAATATTTTCAAAATAAAATTTCACTATACAATATTTTTAAAATACGATATAACAATACAATACTTTCAAAATACGATATCACAATACAATATTTTCAAAATACGATATCACAATACAATATTTTCAAAATACGATATTACAATACAATATTTCCAAAATACGATATCACAATACAATATTTACAAGATACGATTTCATGATAAAATATTATTACAATACCATACTGACACGATACAATATTATCATGATACAATATTATCACAATACAATGTTGCGGTTGAATATTATCACGGTATGATATCACAATATGATACTATCACAGTATAATATTATCATGATACAGTATTATCCCGATACTATATTATCATGGTACTGTATTATCACAATATTATATTATCACAGTATAATATTATCACAATACAACATCACGATACAATATTATCATGATACAGTATTATCCCGATACTATATTATCATGGTACTGTATTATCACAATATTATATTATCACAGTATAATATTCTCAAGATTGGATATAATTACGATATAATATATTCACGATACAAACAAAACGGGATATGATATAATCACAAAACGATATAATCACAATATAATATAATCATGTAATGATATAATCATGATATGATATTATCACTATATGATATTCTCAAAATGCGATATTATCACAATACATTATTGACAAGATACAGTATTATCATGAAACGATATTGTCACAGTACAATATTATCACAGTACGATATCAATATACTGTCACAGCACATTATTATCACAATACAATATCATCACAATATAACATCTCGGTACTATAATATCACAATATGATATTATCACAGTATAATATTATTAAGATAGGATATAATTACAACATGATATAATCAAGACATGATATAATCACGATATGACAATCATGATACGATATAATCACAAAACAAAGTTATCATGATATGATATTATCACAATACTATATGATCATGATACAATATAATCATGTTACTATATAATCGTTATACGATAAGATATAATCACAATATGATATTATCACAATACTATATTATTACTGTACTATATTATCACAATATGATATTATCACGCTATGATATTATCACAGTACTATATTATCACAATATGCTATCACGATAGTATATTTTCACTGTACTATATTATCACTATAAGATATTATCACAATACGAAATCAAATTATGATATTGTCACAATACAATATCACGGTACAATATTGTCACTGTATGATATTATCACAATACGATATTATCACAATGCCATATTATCACAGTAGGATCTTGTCTTGATACAATATTGTCACTGTACAATATTATCACAATATATAATTATCAGGATACATGATACGATTTTATCACAATATGAAATTACAGCATGCATGTGACCTACTGTATTTCAATAAGAGCAAGTACTAAATGCTTTCTAGCTAAATAACAGATTAAATGAAAATCTCTGTGCTATGTGTTCTGTCTGCGTTGTGTAAACACTGCGATAAATATTGTGATGACATCTTTAAATATCATGATGTAATGTTTTTACCATATCGCCCAGCTCTACCTGAAACCCACCCAGCTTACGTCCCACCAGTGTGAGCCTCATATGAGCATGCTGGCTGGACTATTGGCAGACAGGTGTGTTTTATTGAGACAAAGCATAAAAAACGTACAAATGCATAACAATATGTAAAAGGCGGAGTGACATACACGTCAGCAGTGTGCCCTTATTTAATGTGACACAGAACAAAAACCCTGTACAGCTTGGCCAAGGCAGGAAATGGAGAGTCAGGGATGGAGAGATCTATCACAACATGACGTGACATCTTGATCTGCGGCTGTAACCTCACCAGTCTGCCTCATCTCCTCCTCCTCTTCCTCTTCCTCCTGCTCCTCCTCGCCCTTGACTTTATACTTACTGTTTATGTCTATGTGGATAAAAACAGGCTCCTGTAGAGGAGCAGAGACTGAACTGTGAGGTGTAGATATATATTAAATATTGGTGTCATTGGATTAAAGCAATATATAACAATATTCTGTATTTAATCGAAATTAATTGCACTTGTTCGGCCTCTGAGGGTGGTTAGTAGGGGTGTGCTATATCATACGCGATAATATTGCCAACGATATTATACCCTAAAATATGGTGCCATATCACCCACCCATAATTATCACATCAGGGTACTACTTTTTTTGCACTTTTCAGCAAAAGAAGAATTCACACTGTTCTCATTTCCCATTATATATCTACTAGAAACAGATTATATCTGTCCAGTATCATTTATTTTACTTTAATATGGATAAATTGGAAGAGCATTATTAGAATCATGACATTCTGGATTATTGACTTCTGTTACAAATCTGATAAAATTCTTGTAATTTTTTATATCTCAGTTAGAGGTGTGCCATATCAAATTAAATGCAATAAAACAATTTAATTTTCATTTTGTTGCAGTAGTGTTCTTCAAGTATATATATATATATATATATATATATATATATATATATATATATATATATATATATTTAATTGTGTGTTTTAAAAGTGTTTTATCATATCACCAAGAGTATCGTTATCGCAAAAATACAATTAAAATATTGTGATATTATTTTAGGGCCATATCGCCCACCTCTAATGGTTAGTAATGAATATTTAAAAGTAAATAAAATAATTGAATGTGAAATTGACAAAATAAAATTATATTTATATTAGTGTGTTCAATCTTTTAAATAATAATTGTATTAATTGCAAAAATATTCTGTGATTAATCAAGATTCTTAGGGATGCGGCGATGTGGTAATTCTGGCCCGAAGCCGGTATCCGATAATGTATATATAACGTATATATCTGTCGATACAATATAAAAATGTATAACTTAAAACTTATAGAGAGACTAGACACAGACATATAACTTTATTACCTTTAAACGAATAAAAAATACATAAAAATTAGCTTAAAATAATGTTTTTAAAGTAGTTCAGCAAGTATTGGTTTTAAATACCGATATAAAACTATACCAAGATATTATTCTACAGTAAAAAATGACAATGACTATGATTTAAAAAAAAGGTATTGGCTGATTTTTGTGCTTTTTTAATCATTGTCATTGGCCAATAACAGTATAATTCTGATGTTATAATGCATCCCTATGATAAAAAAATAATAGGGGTATTTATCTGGTCCTTTTCCAGCATACAATAAACACATCAGCGAGTATCAGTTTGAAAATATTGTCCATATCGGCCAATGGGTATGCTTCTATGTTTCAGCCTATACCAATATAAAACTATACTGAGATATTAGTCTACAGTATAAAAGTGACAATTATAAGCTTTATATTGGAATCAGCCGATGACTATGATTTAAAAAATGGATATATAAAAAAAGGTATTGACTGATATCGATATAATCCTGATATCGTAATGCATCCTTAACGAAAAATTATAGTAATAATGGTAGTATTTATCTGTATTTTTAAACAGGAAGACAAAAAAGGTTATTTAATTATAAATAGGGTATTGTGTTGTGCCTGACAAACAAACTAAAATCTTTTTTACTATGGTATAATATCTCAGGATAATTGTTTAAATTAGAATCTGTTAATGTGCTGAGTAAAAGATTAACGATGAGCTTTAGAATAGACACAAAAGCAGCAGCATCT
The DNA here is from genome assembly GCF_023375975.1 of Astyanax mexicanus. Taxonomy (NCBI): domain Eukaryota; kingdom Metazoa; phylum Chordata; class Actinopteri; order Characiformes; family Acestrorhamphidae; genus Astyanax; species Astyanax mexicanus. The sequence goes on along the minus strand of NC_064422.1, from coordinate 41,269,838 downwards.
TTGTGTATGTGTGTGTGTGTGTAAGAATGTTTTTGCCTTTGTTAGTGTATAGTTAGTGTAATAGAGAGAAGAGAGCATGATGGGTAAGGGAGTAAAGTTGTGTGATGTATGTGATGTAATCCATATTATTTTATTCCGAAAATATTCCTTCTGAACTTACATCACTTACAAAACAGCTTTGTAAACGTAGTTATGTGATAATCTTGCATAGGGGTGCAGAGTGGTCTAGTGGTCTAAAGCTCTGCAACTATGATCGCTTGTTCAAATCCCGGTCATTCAGCTTGTCATCAGCTGCTGGAGCCCCGAGAGAGCACAGTTAGCCTTGCTCTCTCTGGGTGGAAACAGTAGATGGCGCTCTTTCCCCTCATCACTCCTAGGGTGATGTGGATCAGCACAAGGCGTCTGTGAGCTGATGTATAGGAGATATTGGAAAAATTAATAGAGATAAAATAATATAAAAATAATAGAGTGGTGTAGTTTTAAAAGAAAAAAAAACTGTCTATGTAAATCCAGAGACTTCAGATCTTTTCTAATCTATCTCTCACAGAGCAGCGTTTGTGATTCTGACTGGACGTCTGTAGGGAAAGGAATTATGTCACGCTGGAAGCTGCAATACCTGCTTCAGGTGGGCTTCAGCTAGTGTGTGCTGACAGGCTGGCTGAGCTCAGGGCTGAGGAACAGCCAGCGGGATGAACTCTGGGCCTCCCCTTTGTTGGCTGTGTCTATTTGGAGCTACACATAACCCAGATGCAAGGTAACTACAGCCTGCCTCATATTCAGCTCTGAAGGAGAAGCAGGAGGATAAGAAACATGAGAGAGAGACTCTTAAAATTACTGCTGTTCTTTTATTTAGTTTAATTGTCCTTTTGTATTTATTTTAATGATTGATATTGTTATTCATGACTGTTGTCACTTATTTTATAATTGTTACTGCTTTTATTTTATTTATTTATTTAGAGAGAGAGGAACAAAAACAGGATAAGACTTGAGCAAAGCGATAAATAAGAAAGAGAGTGAAAGTGAGAGAGGGGCAGAGGAAGAGAGAAAAGGAGAGTGACAGAGCGCAAGTGAGAGAGACAAGAGAAAGAAAGAGCAAGCGAGAGAGTTAAGAGAAAGTGAGAGGGAGAGAGAGCGAGAAAGAGCAAGCAAGAGAGAGTGTGGGGAAAAAAAAGCGAGAGAGCAAGAGTGTGAGCAAGAGAGAGACAGTGAGAAAGAGCAAGCAAAAAAGCAAAAGGGAGAGAGCGAGCAAGAGAGAGAGAGGAGAGAGAGAGAGAGCGTGTGAAAGAGGCAAAAGAGATGGAGAGAGAGAGCAAGACAGAGAAAGCAAGAGAGAGAAATCAACAAGAAAGTGTGAAAAAAGCGAGAGAGCAAGACAGAGAACAAGAGAGAGACAGTGAGAAAGAGCAAGCAAAAAAGCAAGAGGGAGAGAGAAAGTGAGAGAGCAAGCGTGAGAGTCAAGAGAAAGAGCAAGTACGAGAGGCAAGAGAGAAAGAGCAAGCAAGAGAGAGGCAAAAGAGAGAAAGCAAGAGAGAGAGATCAATGAGAGAGTGTGAAAAAAAGGGAGAGCAAAAGAGAGACAGTGAGGAAGAGCAAGCAAAAGAAGCAAGAGGGAGAGAGCGAGCGAAAGAGACTGACAGATAACAAGTAAGCGAGATTGAGAGAGAGCAAGCGAGAGAGCATTACAGAAAGTGAGAGAGCGAGAGAGAAAGCATGAGAGCAAGGCAAGTGAGAGAGAGAAAGAAAGCAAGCAAGAGCAAGTGAGAGAGCAAGCAAGGGAGAGAGAGAGAGAGAGATAGCAAGCAAGTGAGAACAGGAGACAGGAGAGATCAATGAGAGTGCGTGCGAAAAAGTGAGAGAGCAAGAGAGTGAGCAAGAGGGAGAGAGCAAGTGAGAGAGACTGACAGAGAGCAAGTGAGAGAGATTGAGAGAGAGAGCAAGCGAGAGAGCATTACAGAAATGAGAGAGTGTTAGAGAAAGCGAGAAAGCGTGAGAGAAAGTGAGAGACCATGAGAGAAAGCAGGAGAGCAAGGCAAGAGCGAGAGAGAAAGCAAGCAAGATCAAATGAGAGAGAGCAAACGAGAGACAGCGTGAGAGAGAGAGCAAGCAAGGGAGAGAGAGAGAGAGAGAGCAAGCAAGCAAGTAAGACGAGAGATCAACGAGAGAGAATGTGAGAAAAAGCGAGAGAGCAAGAGAGAGAGCAAGTGAAAGAAGCAAAAGAGAGTAAGAGAGAGCACGAGAGCAAGTGAGCAAGCAAGTGGGTGAGAGAGAGGAAAGCGACAGATTCAAAAGAGAGAGAGAGAGCAAGCAATAGAGAGAGAGAGGCAAGTGAAAGAGCGAGAGAGAGAAAGCAAGAGAGAGAGCGAAAAAGAGAGAGTGAGAGAGCAAGTGAGAGAGGCAAGAAAGACAGAGCAAGAGAAAGAAAAAGAAAGAGAGAGAGAGGAAGGTATGGGAACAGGATAAGACTTGGGCAAAGCAAATGAGAGAAAGAAAAAGCGAGAGTGCAAGCAAGAGAGAGAGGGGGGTAAAGAGGAACATATATATATATATATATGTGTGTTGTCCTCAGTCAGAGCGAGTCTCAGGAGTTGCATCATCTCCAGTATCTGAGCCACAGAAAGTCCTGTTCTCCAGCAGCAGCAGCAGGAGGTGTCCTGTGTGTTCTGCCAGTTTGCAGTGTGGTTTTGTGGTTCACCGCAGGAAGCTGTCAGGGAGCGAGGGGACAATCTGTGGTTCAGGTGCCAACCATAGACCCTGGGGCTCCAGCCACATGTGAGGGGTCTCCTTTTATTATATTATTTTAACACAGTATATTTTAGGTTATTATGAGAATAATATGCCTTTTGACATCTCATAACTTTCAAGAAATTACTAAGTTCTTTTGACTTTGCATATTTATAGGACTTCAGACTAGGGTTGGCTATTGGTTGTCAAATTCTTTGTAACTGACACCGATAAATAACAAACAAAATGCAAAATGTACTGATGATCAGTGATGGTTTGGAGAGTCATGTCTGTCATCTGCTGGTGTTGATCCACTGTGTTTTATTATCAAGTCTAAAGTCAGTGCAGTTTTGTTTTCCCACAAAATCTTACAGCACTTCATGCTTCCCTCTGCTACTGACAACTTTTATGGAGATGCAGATTTCATTTTCCAGCAGGATTTGGAACACTGCCCACAGTACTGCCAAAAGTACCAGTTGGTGTTATATAATATTCAAATATTTTTGTTTTCATTGGCTGCAGATGGTGTCACTGTGCATCGATCAACAATACAGCGCACTTTGCACAAGGAGAAGCTGTATGCGAGAATGATGCGAAAGAAGCCATTTCTGCAAGCACGCCACAAACAGAGTCGCCTGAGGTGTACAACATAGTCGCCTATACACCTCAGGCGACTCTGTTTGTGGCGTGCTTGCAGAAATGGCTTCTTTCGCATCACCCTTCTCTTCTCATCATACAGCTTCTCCTTGTGCAAAGTTGCGCTGTATTGTTGACCGATGCACAGTGACACCATCTGCAGCAAGATGATGCTGCAGCTCTTTGGAGGTGGTCTGTGGATTGTCCTTGACTGTTCTCACCATTCTTCTTCTCTGCCTTTCTGATATTTTTCTTGGCCTGCCACTTCTGGGCTTAACAAGAACTGTCCCTGTGGCCTTCCATTTCCTTACTATGTTCCTCACAGTGGAAACTGACAGGTTAAATCTCTGAGACAACTTTTTGTATCCTTCCCCTGAACAACTATGTAGAACAATCTTTGTTTTTAGATCATTTGAGAGTTGTTTTGATGAGCCCATGATGCCACTCTTCAGAGGAGATTCAAATAGGAGAACAACTTGCAATCGGCCACCTTAAATACCTTTTCTCATGATTGGATACACCTGTCTATGAAGTTCAAAGCTCAATGAGGTTACCAAACCAATTTTGTGCTTCAGTAAGTCAGTAAAAAGTAGTTAGGAGTATTCAAATCAATAAAATAATAAGGGTGCCCATACTTTTGCACCGATCAAACACATTTCCTGTTAGTACAATAAACCTCATTTCAATCCTGAAATATTACTGTATTCATCAGTTATTAGATATATCAAACTGAAATGGCTGTTGCAAATACCCAAATATTTAGAACTAAATATGTTTAAGATTAATAGGGGTGCCCAAACCTTTTCATATGACTATATGAATCCACTCACTGTACCAGCACAACACTCACTAACACCTCATACACCACCACCATGCTAATCACTGCTGTGATAAAAATATTAATGACCCACCACCCAAATAATAATAATAAAAGCTGCTCTAAGGTGGTTTTCTCTTCTGTGGCGTTCTAAATTTTGAAGAGCAGGGTGAAAATAAGGAGGATAATAATAAAGTATGCAAAGAATCAGATACAGGACTTCAGACATCCACCACGTCTTATCTGGGATTAGAGGAAAAAAACTGCCAAACTTTAAAACTAACAGCCTAGCAGAATAAAGTAAAATCTCAGCTTCAATTCATTTGCAGGATCCTCAGTAAGAAGACAGAGCACCCTTAAGAGTGCCCTTGAGTTTGGAGAAGTTTGCAGATGAGCGAGGATGCTTCCCCGTTCACACATTAATCAATCGGGAGGCGTGCAGGTTCTCTAAAGCTCTGGAGCGAAGCTCTGCAGTGAGCTAATTTAGTGCCAGGAACCGGCGCTGGCAGCCATTTTAACCCGCCCTCACCTGGAGAGCCTCCATCTCCGTCTGGAGCGAGGAGCTAATGTGGATCTCCACAGGCAGCCCTCAGCCGCTCTGCTTCCCCTCGGTGGACGAGTAGCCTGGAGTGGCATGGTCGCACACTCGGCGAGGTGACGCAGGTTACCATATCAACCACGCGACAGTCGGAGAGTCATTAGAGCGCAATCTCAGCAAACTGCTGCTGTCGCAACTCCAAAAGCTCATATATCCCACTTGCAATAATCTGATTTCTTTCAAAAAGCTAAATAAAGACCACTTGCTTTCACAAGCATCAGTTATTACCTACAGCTATATTACTTTAAACTTCCTGCACCACTATCTGACTGATTTTCTCAGTCAGCTTTATGAGGTAGAGTCTCCTGGAATTCAGGCTTTCAGTTAACAGCTGTGCTGAACTCATCAAGAGTAAATTACTTGAATTTCTTGTCTCTTAATAAAGTGTTTGAGAGCATCAGTTAAAGTAAAGTAGTGAAGAGGTAGAGTTACAGGTATACAGTGAATAATGAATATTTGAGTAATGTTCTAATCCAGATTATGAGAAGCAAGAACTGCTCAAGAACCTTTAAAGTACAAAAAGTTTATGATGAAACTGGCTCTCATCAGGACCGCCCCAGGAAAGGAAGAGTTAGAGTTTCCTCTGTTGTACAGGAAAAATTCATCAGAGTTACCAGCCTCAGAAACTGTTAGCAGTAGTTAACAGCTCCCCAGATAAGAGCACCTAAATGCTTCTTCACAGATTATTTTTTGGTTTGTTTAAAACTTTTTTAAGTAACTACATAATTCATTATGTGTTTCACTATACTGTACGTAGCTACATTAGCTACGTACTGTAGCTCCAGCTCTTAATCTAAGACTCTTGGTTCATTGGCTACAGTTGGTTTAAGGGTGAATCTCTGTAAATGAGATTTTTAAAGAGCTGTCAGTGTAAGATATTACAGCATAATTGCTTTCTGATGAAGTCTTAATAAGTGAGCAGAGCTCTCAGCGTTACGTTCCCGTTTTTTTATCCGTACAGAGGTGCACAAAGAGTCTGAGGAGAAGAAAAGGAGAGGGTCGGCCCAACCGCTTTAGAACAGCCCAGACTAAGAGATCACATGTGTTCCCTGCTGAGCTCTGAGTGCGTGTCTTCAGGATGGGCTGTGCATGGAAGCGTTGGTCTTAATTTGGTTCTTATGCAGTCATTAAGCAGGATCAGAGCGCCGCCGCAGTCAGCCGTTCAGCCGGAGAGCTTTCAGCCTCAGCAGCACGTGGCTTCCTCCCTCATCCGGCTCCTGCAGCAGCAGCACGGTGGGCCTGTAAGGCGTTACATCAATGTCAAAAGTCGGGGGCGCAAAAATAACAGGTTAAAAAAAAATAACCAGCGTCTTTTAACATTTTCTGTGTGTAAATTAACTTCTTGTGAGCACAAATGTGAAACTCACGAGCAAAAAAAAGGAAATTGTGAATCACTCTGAACAGAATAACGTTCTCGTGCTTCATTTTTCTTCTCTCAGGTGTTTTTTTTTCTCTTAAATTCACAGTTTTCCTCGCGTGCCATGCAAAATAACTGTGGCTGCTGTTTTTGCTCAAGTAAGTTTTTTGCGCTCGAGTTGTGAAAGGGTTTTTACAGTTTGGGGGCGGAGTCAGGGTCACGTCCCTCAGCAAATGCTATTGGCTGATATCTCCACGGTTTGTGATGGACCTCCTACCTCCAAGAGCCGGAAGAGGGTGAAGAAAGAAGGACAGCAGAAGAGTTAGCTAGCTGGCTATGCTAACATCCAAACAACCTGCTCTCTGAGCGAACAGCACCGTAGAGCCGATCGCTCCAGACGAGAGGCGGTCGTTCCAGAAGAGAGCCGGTCGCTTCAGGCGAAAGCTGGTCGCTCTAGACGAGACCCGATTGCTTCAGTCGAGAGCCGATTGCTTCAGTCGAGAGCCGATCACTCCAGACGAGAGCCGATCGCTTCAGACGAAAGCTTGTCGCTCCAGATGACAGCCAATCGCTCCAGATGAGAGAGCATCCCTCTAGAAGAGAGCCGGTCGCTCCAGACAAGATCCGATCATTCCAGATGAGAGCCAGTCGCTCCAGACGAGAGCTGGTCGCTCCAAGCGAGAGCCGGTCGCTTCAGACAAAAGCCGGTCACTCCAGACGAGAGCCAATCGCTTCAGACGAGAGCCGGTCGCTCCAGACGAGAGCTGTTCGCTCCAGATGAGAGCCGGTTGCTCCAGACGAGAGCCGGTTGCTCCAGACGAAAGTCGGTTCCTCCAGACGAAAGTCGGTCGCTCCAGACGAAAGTTGGTCGCTCCAGAAGAGAGCCGGTCACTTCAGACGAGAGCTGGTCGCTCCTGATGAGAGCCAGTTGCTCCAGACAAGAGCTGGTCGCTTCAGACTAAAGACGGTCGCTCCAGACGAGAGCCGGTCGCTCCAGACGAGAGCCGGTTGCTCCAGACGAGAGCCGATCTCTCCAGACAAGAGCCGATCGCTCCAGACGAGAGCTGGTCGCTCCAGACAAGAGCGGGTCGCTTCAGACGAGAGCGGGTCGCTTCAGACGAGAGCGGATCGCTTCAGACAAAAGCCGGTCACTCTAGACGACAGCCAATCTCTCCAGACGAAAGCCGATCGCTCCAGACATGTGCTCACGAGAAGTTAATTTACACACACAAAATGTTAAAACACGCTGGTTAATTTTTGACTTTTGACACTGATGTGACGCCATAGGCCTGCACTATGCCTGTGAGGAGCCCTGCACGAGTCGTAGTTTACGCATGTGAAGTTGAGTTCGCTTCACTTCACAGCGTTTTGCGGCGAGACGATCGCGAGATGAGACGAGCACTATTAGGCAGAGGCAGCGCTGGCGTGGTAATGAATTTTTCCTGTCCTGTGCATGAAGTATTGACGTCGTGTAGGATGTGAACTCACAGAAATAGAAAGCATTGATTAGACTGTTTAAGAAAAAAGTCAATTTGTGTAATATTATGTGGGAATGAGCAAACTGACAGACCGAGTGAACAGAAAGAGAGAGAGGGAAATAGAGAGAGAGAAATGATGGGGAAAAAAAGTGTTTCGCCTTTTCAAAATGTCACAGAAACCCCAGCAGATTTTTCCTAATGAGTCACGTTTTCATTGACGCTGCTCAGCCAGTAGAGCTGTGTATTGGAAAAATGAGTCTGGAGATGTAATTCATATAACAAATCACAGGGCTTCTCATGATACACTATGACTTATCACAATAATACTGCAATTCTGTGGTACTTAATATATATCACAAGTCAATTATGTACAATACTTCACTGCATCTGTTTTACTAAAGATGATAAAATACTCCTAAATAATATGTAAATAATCAAATACCAGGAATTATTGATTTATTGGTGTTAGTTTCACCAATCCATTTAACAACTGATATATATATGCTCTGTTAATTTATACGTAAAAGTATAAGTATAAGTTGGCCTTTAGGGTGTTAAAAACACCTAAGTTTAAATAAAAATATCCATATTTGATGCCACGTAACAGATAATGCATTGCAATTAAAAACAATATGATATATATCACAATATCAATACATATACGTATATTTAGTATATGGCAATGTATTGCAATAATACAAGCACTGCAGTTGCAAAGCTGTTTGCTATGTGGTTCTTGCTATGGTGTGTGGTTGCTGTGGTGTTCCAGGTGGCTGCCATTCTCTTGCTATGTGGTAGTTGCTTTGGTTTATAAATGGGCTATAACGATGCAGACATTATATGTTTTGTGTAGCTTCATTTTAGATTGTGTTTCTGAGTGGTTGCTATGGTACACATAGTGGTTGCTAGGTGTTTTTAATTGATTTGATTCGTTGGTTCCAATTTCCTGGACAGAAAACTCTGCTTCGGCTCAGCCAACAAAGTCCTGGGTTGGATTTTTACTTTCTGGACCTAGACTACCCACTTTGTGCGTAACTATAGGTTAACATAGGATCTCCGGTGGATTTTACCTTTTACAGAGACTCTTAAGATTAGGTCAGCAGCTGAATTGCACTTAGCAGGGCATTATTACACATGTTATAAAGTAACCTATGACATTGCAAAGACTGTTATTAGTGTAAAAATGTATTTATTTAAAGCGTTTTTAACTGTTGTCTGTCTCTCTGGTGTCGCATTGCTGTTAGCCAATCAGAGGCGATATGTTTGCATGTATGAATATACATGCAAACATAGTTTTTGTTGTTTCATGGCTAAATTGGAGCAGCCTGGTGTTCAATCTTCATTAATTGCACATTATTGCACCAGTAAGAGCAGAGTGTGAAGGTTCAATTAGCAGGGTAAGAGCACAGTTCTGCTCTAAATATTGCAATGCACATAACATTATGGGTGACATACCAGAGTTCAAAAGAGGACAAATTGTTGGTGCACGTCTTGCTGGAGCATCTGTGATCAAGACAGCAAGTCTTTGTGATGTATCAAGAGCCACGGTATCCAGGGTAATGTCAGCATACCACCAAGAAGGACCAACCACATCCAACAGGATTAACTGTGGACGCTGTAAGAGGAAGCTGTCTGAAAGGGATGTTCGGGTGCTAACCCGGATTGTATCCAAAAAACATAAAACCACGGCTGATCAAATCACGCAGAATTCAATGTGCACCTCAACTCTCCTGTTTCCACCAGAACTGTCCGTCACCACAATACATTATTGTGCTCTAAAACCAGGTGTTTCAGTTTTATTGTGCAACCCCTGTACAGCAGTGTAGGTTCTGAGTGCACTGAGATCAGGGCGTATAGTTTAGCTGTGGTATAAGAGGCAGTGTGGGGGTGATGACTGTGTGTGAGGCTTTTGCTGTGCCAGTCCAGCTGAACAAACACTCGTCTTCAGATAAGCCGAGCATCCCTGTGTGCATATCACTTTCCCCGGCCAACCCACTGTCAGTTTCATCACGAAGCTAAACAGCACTCAGCCAGATACACAGATCTATAACTAATCTCACGTTACAGATTCATATTCAGAGGACTGATGTTTCACTTTAAATCAATGTTTTAGTTTAGTTTTAGTTTTTATTTAAAGGAGAACTCCAGCATCCTGATATACAGCGCTTTTAGCCAATGCTTCACTTCACTTTCTGAATCAGTTTCTCTGATTTTGCTGTTTATAGGTTTATGTTTGTTAAGCTGTGACAATGTTTGAGTAAAATGAACATTGTTGTTTTATTTTATAAACTACAGACAACATTTCTCCCAAATTACAAATAAAAATATTGTCATTTAGAGCATTTATTAGCAGAAAATAAGAAATGGCTGAAATAACAAGAAAAAAGATGCAGAGCTTTCAGACCTGAAATAATGCGAAGAAAACAAGTTCATATTCATAAAAAACGTTTTAAGAGTTCAGAAATCAATATTTGGTGGAATAACCCTGGTTTTTCATCACAGTTTCCATACATCTTGGCATCATGTTCTCCTCCACCAGTCTTACACACTGCTTTTGGATAACTTTATGCTGCTTTACTCCTGGTGCAAAAATTCAAGCAGTTCAGTTTGGTTTGATGGCTTTGATCATCCATCTTTCTCTTGATTATATTCCAGAGGTTTTCAGTTTGGTAAAATCAAAGAAACTCATCATTTTTAAGTGTTCTCTTATTTTTTTCCAGAGCTGTATATAATTACAGTAAATAGGAAGTGCGCAGGCTCTCTATAAACTGGCTCTGATAAAGAACTAATTTTATGTTTACACATGCTTTCATTTTTTTTAGGTTACAATTTGTGTTCATTTACAGTGTATGTAATTTAGCCTTCAATGCTAGTTTTTAATGCACACTAGCTGAAACAGGAAAAAAAATCAGTCAAAATCAGTGTTATTTAAAGGAGAGCTCCAGTGTAAAATTGACTTTAGGTGTAGTACAACATGTTACGGCAGGGGGCAGGATATGCAGAGTCTATGTATATACAGGGGTTGGACAATGAAACTGAAACACCTGGTTTTAGAGATTGTGGTGACGGACAGTTCTGGTGGAAACAGGAGAGTTGAGGTGCACATTGAATTCTGCGTGATTTGATCAGCCGTGGTTTTATGCTTTTTGGAAACAATCCGGGTTAGCACCCGAACATCCCTTTCAGACATCTTCCTCTTACAGCGTCCACAGTTAATCCTGTTGGATGTGGTTGGTCCTTCTTGGTGGTTTGCTGACATTACCCTGGATACCGTGGCTCTTGGTGCATCACAAAGACTTGCTGTCTTGGTCACAAATGCTCCAGCAAGATGTGCACCAACAATTTGTCCTCTTTTGAAGTCTGGTACGTCACCAATAATTGCAATATTTTGAGTAAAACTGTGCTCTTACCCTGCTAATTGAACCCTCACACTCTGCTCTTACTGGTGCAATAATGTGCAATTAATGAAGATTGGCCACCAGGCTGCTCCAATTTAGCGATTAAACCTCCCACACTAAAATAACAGGTGTTTCAGTTTTACTGTCCAACCCCTGTATGTTTGTCATTATCAGTGCAGTGATGGCGACACCCGGAGCTAAAAAGAAGCGCTATAGGATGTAAACATTGGGTTTTAATAAGCTTCTTGTGCACTTTTTAAGTTATAAATGCATTGATTTAAATGTCAGGGCTCTAGCAAGGAGGTGTGGAGCTACTTTGAGCTGGATAACGGTGGAAAAAGCGATTTATCAGTGCAAATTATGATCTGAAGCAGCCCATTGTACAGAGTGCTGGGCAAAAAGCACAAAATTACTGTAAGTACTAGAGTTCTCCTTTAAAAATTGTAAAAGACCCAGCTATATACTTTTTTTGTTATTCTATCGTAACTATAATTATGCTATAATGACTAAATGCAGTGTGGCCAGTGTAAAATGTGCAGGCAGGTGACAGTGGTGCACAGAGGAAGTTGAGCATGGTGCGACTGCAGTGCACCAGACAGTAAGAGGAGACGAAGCTGGCAGGTGCTGTGGAGTTATTGGAGGAAAGGATGAAGTAGACACAGAGAGGGATGAGAAGCGTTAGTGAAAGAGAGAGAGAGAGAGAGAGAGAGAGAGAGGGATGAATTACTGAGAGAGGAAACTAGTGATCAGTAAATCCATCATTAAATAAATTACTGAAGTAGATTCATTTATTTAAATGGTTCTCCGTGGGGGTGCTGACAGGCTTTTGGTGGAAAGTTATGTAGTATTTAATATTGGCGAACTCCGCTGTGCCCAGCAGCACGACATTTTACATTCAGATTCAGAGTTATTAATATGTTAAATTGCATTTTAACCCTTTTGAACCCTGTGTTCATTACAGTGGACATGATGTATTTTCCCATTTTTTCAAATGTTTTGTTGCATATAAAACTGATTGAGACCTGTTGTTAATCAGGATATCAGAATAGACCATAAATGAGCCCAAAAAAAAACAATAGCTTAGCCCCGCCCACTGCACTGAGAAAAAAAAAAACAGCACCAGAACCAAAGAGGCAAATTAAAAGAGCTAATTTTTACTAATTGTATGTCATTAAGAACACTTTTTAGTGTTTATTTTAGTGTTTTGAGATGGTTTGTGAAGAAAAAGGTCAATATCAAATCTGAAATAAAAATGTTAATCAAAGGCTTCCAATCCAAAAGACCATGAAATATTGTAATATTATTTTAGAGCCTCTCCTGCTCCGTGGAGTCGTCTTCAGGTGAACGCTGCGTATTTTTGAGCATTTCTGCTTGTTTTGCTGGGTGGTGTTGGTTTTAGCTAGCCGGCTGGACTGTGGTTAGGTTAGCGTAGCTTCCTTTAGCTCAGCATTAACTTAGCTTAGCCTAGCCTGGCTGGTTAAGTTACCGTTCTGGCTGTCAGACGACATTAGCCGAGCGATTTTCCCTCCCTTTTTTCCACAAAAGACGAGCCAGCGCTGCAGGCGAGCGTGATGCGGTTGAGCGCTAGCCTGTGCTAAGCTAACGCTGCCGCTGATGCCGTTGATGATTCTAAGCTGTACTGTTTATATACGCAGTTACTCGGCAACGCATCAGCGGAGTGATACAGGTTTAGTGTAAGAAGGCCGTGATGTTATCTAACTGTTGTATAAACAACAATAAATCATCCTAATAAAATGAAAACAACAATATTAGCTACAAAAATACTGTTATTAATCTTAATAAAAGTTTATGATGCCTATAAACAAGGATGCTGTCCACCATAGTGCTGTCAAACTTCCAAACACCTGCTAACAGCCCCGTCATCCTTCACTTACCCCACTTGTGAACCGGCTGCACTACTGTGTTCTGTAGCTTCATTAAACGGAGAGCTTGTTACTGGTGTACTGCTGTAGGCTGAGGTTCAGACAATACCCAGGTGAGCTTATTTAAAGCCTCAAAAACCCAGCAGACAATGGAAACAACATCAGAATGCTCCTCTTCTGTCTGTCTGTCTGTCTGTCTGTCTGTGTGTGTGTCTGTCTGTGTGTGTTAGATTTTGTGTTGTGTTATTTATCAGTGTGCAGTTACATGAAATAAAGCTGTTGTTTAAAGGTTTATAGAGATGCACGTCTCCGCAGGGTGCCGCGTTTTATACTGATGAAAATGTTTCTGGCTAAGCTGCTGGAAATGCACCAATTGATTAAAAAAGGGTTTGATATTCCTATAACTGATACTGTTCACTGCCTGCTTTTATACTCTTTCTTTCTTTGTCTGCATCTCTTCCCTTTATGGGGTGAAAAGACTGATAAACTGATTATTACAGTGATATCAATCAATTTACTTCTTTTATATTCAACTATAATTATAGAACAGCAATGTTATTCTTATATAAGGAACTATGAGCGTAAGGTAGGCTAACACAGTAATGCAGGAAATTGATTATTTTTTTCAATGCATGAATTTCTATTGTTATATATATATATTTAGTTATAATTATTATTTTTTTGAACATGTAACAATGTGACATGTAATGTTACAAATTGTATCTGTTTTGTTACACAGCTTTTACTGGCACACTGTATTGTACCTGGACAAATAATAAAAAAATGAGGTTCCTAAGAATGATAATATTCATGATTAATAGTAATAAAATAATAATATAATATATATTATATATATATTTATATTATATATATATATATATATATATTATAAATAGTATTATTAGCAGCAAATGAAGATAAAGAAGTTTTTTTTTAACGTAGACTTAAATTGATGAAAAAAAACCCACTGAATTTAAGGTTTAATAACTAACAAAAAGATCATATTTACCTGTAAAGCTAATTGAGACTTCTGTCCATTTAAAAAACATTTTAATATTTCCTTGAATGTTTATTTATCAGCGTCAGCACATATGTACTGTCTCCCAGGTGATTTCCTAGTGCGTCTCCAAAAATTAGAATATAATGGAAAAGTGACTTTATTTCAGTAATTCAGTTCAAAATGTGAAACTCATATATTATATAGGTGTATTAAACACAGAGTGATCTATTTTTAGCGTTTATTTATTTTATTGTTGATGATTATGGCTTACAGCCAATTGTATAAAATTGGAGATGCGGATTTCACACAGTGTGCCAAGTCCTGCTGGAAAATGAAATCCGCATCTGTAAGATTTTGAGAAAAAAAAAACCTGCACTGACTTTAGACTTGATAATAAAACACAGTGGATCAACACCAGCAGATGACAGACATGACTCTCCAAACCATCACTGATCATCAGTAAATTTTACATTTCATTTAAAGTAAATCAAGGGAGCAGAGTCTGGAGGAAGAGTGGAGAGACACACAGTCCAAACTGCTCGAGGTCTAGTGTGAAGTTTCCACCAATCAGTGATGCGAATTTCATTTTCCAGCAGGACTTGGCACACTGCCCACCCTAGTAAAAGTACCAATTGGTCTTTATATAATATTCTAATTTTTTGAGACACTGATTTTTGGGTTTTCATTGGCTGTAAGCCATAATCATAATCAACAATAAAAATGAAATATAATATATGAATTTCATATTTTAAACTGAATTGAGATGTAATAGTACATGTTTTATTATTAGTATTTCTTTTTTCATGATCTGGTTAGTGGCACTTGGGCATCTCGGTGTTGTGTACATGTCTGTCACTGCACTGGCAGGTAGAGTGGCAGCTGACAGGTGACAAACTGCCACTGTGTTCCTGTTTGTGCTCCACCGCTGCCTGAGATAATCGCATCGAGGGCGTCGGCTGGGTGTGGAAATTCACCGGCAGTGACCCGCTCTCTCACTCTCGGTGGTGGTGGAGGGGTGTAGAGATGTACCGGTGCTCATCCCGCCTTCCACACTCTGACCTTTTCCTCTCTAATCCTGCCTGACATTTTGGGCACACAGCTCTGTGTAATTGAGGCAAAAATCTAGCGGAAGAGGGACGTCAAATGCCAGCTGTGTGTTCGGCTGTGTGGGAGACGATACAGAAAAAACGGTGTCTGTGTTTACTTTATTTAGCCTTCCAGCAGGATGTGGAATTGAGGAAGTCTACATTGCTTTACCATTAACTCTATCATTGCTAATAGAGATGTGCCATCATAGTGCTGGGTTTTAAAAGAGACCTCTGTTGTAAAATGGGCTTTTGTTGTAGTAAAACATGATAAAAAGTTCTTATGTTTGATGAATAGCACACCTCTGTTCTCCCACAGCGTTCAGAGATCCCGAAATTTTAACAGTTTGTCCAGCAAACACCCTTCAGGCTGGGTGAGACGGGGCATAATTTGCCCCGATAAATCGCTTTTTCCACCGTTATTCAGCTCAAAGTAGCTCCACACCTCCTCGCTATAATCCGAATTGCCCTGACATTTAAAACGAGACATTAAGAACTTAAAAACTGCACAAGAAGCTTAATAAAAAAACACTGTTTACATCCTATAATGCTCTAGAGTCTATGTTTATATATATGTCTATGTTATTATCAGTACAGTGATGGCGGCGCTCAGAGCTAAAGCTCGCGTTATAGGTTTTTAGAAAGCTTCTTGTGCACTTTTTAAGTTATTAATGCCTCGTTTTAAATGTCAGGGCTCTCCAGATTCTAGAAATGAGGTGTGGAGCTACTTTGAGTTGGATAACGGTGGAAAAAGCAATTATTCGATGGAAATTATGCCCCGTCTCACCCAGTCTGAAGGGTGTTTGGACAAACGGACAACTTTTTATCATGTTTTATTACAGCAAAAGTCCATTTTACACCAGAGGTTTCGCCTCTGGTATGCATTTTTCAATAGGCTTCAACAAGCAACAGCTATATATAAAATGTTTGGTGCTAGAAGCTCTGTAGAGTCCTATCTTACACACTGTGCAAGGAACATCGTGATGCTCATTGCTATTTTACACCCTAGACAGACGTCAGCAGTCAGATGTTCATTGCTATCTTGGTAGTGAATTGTCAAATTAGAACCCATACGCATGCCCAAAATGCGCACACCCCCGCATGTTACAGAAGTGCCGGATGCGTCCAGGTCGCTGCACCGTTGAAATAGCAATCCACTATCCAAAGTCAGAGCACATCTGGCTTTTAAAGGAAAAACGATAGGCCGATTGGTTTATTTCATGTTAGATGTTATGATTATTATCAAGAGAATTATAAGAGAATTGTTTCAAGCTGCGCAAGGTGTACTTTTCCCACCGTTACGATAGCAAAGACACACTGACACATCTAAAGATCGCTAAAATTGAGCCCTGAAAGTTTTTTTCATTCTGTTTATTGTAGTAATGACAAAAGAATAAGTCACAAACCTATATATATATATATATATATATATATATGTATATATAATGTAAAAAAATCTGAGCAAGTCCTGAAAGGTTTAAAACAGTCTACCGAAATAGATTTTAGCTAAAATCTATGTGTGTTTAATCTTTGTTCTCGGCAGAGAGCACGGTTCCTGACACCAGGGTCCTGGCACAGTTTCAGAAGCACTGAAGCTGCCTAATCATCTCTGCAGTTTAATGAGCTAAATGACTTCTCGTCTCTCAACACCGGGCCTGAGTGGTGGCTGCCGTTTTATTTTACAGTGCTGACTGTAAATCTATAACCGTTCTTTCAGCGTCCTGAACACTGAACGAGCCACACTCTTAATCAAATTACCGTTTTAATGTGAATTTTTTTAATTAAGCACTTAAAATCTTACTTATTTAGGCATAAAAGCTGCAGAGAGAATCTCAGTAGATAGACTTGTAAAATAGGCTGTAAAAACCTTTTTATTATACAGTGATTTATAATATAATATAAACTGAAATATAAGTAGTAAGTATTTTTATAAAATATAAAAGCTGCAAATTTTTTTAACAAATAGGTACATTACATTTTTGTTTTTGTATTGCTTTTATACAAGTTTTATTGTGCTGATAGTTGTAAAACTATAAAAAAATAGTAAAATAAACTTTTTTATAGCTGTATATGGTGCCATTTGTTACTAATTTGGCACATCAATCTTAGTGAATTAACCCCTATGCTCAAATGCTGCACTTTTAAAGTTGCATCATATATTTATATATATATATATATATATATATATATATATATATATATATATATATATATATATATATATATATAACTGATTAAAAAACTGAATACAAATAATCACAACAATATTTTACAGTTAACTGTGATTAATCACACCTGTTCTTCTTAAGATACAAGTTTTTTTATAGTGGGGCGCCAAGTGGTTCAGCGGTCTAAAGTGCTGCCACTATGATCAGGAGATCGCTGGTTCGAATCCCGGTCATGCAGCTTGCCATCAGCTGCCGGAGCCCTGAGAGAGCACAATTGGCCTTGCTCTCTCTGGGTGGGTACAGTAGATGACGCTCTTTCCCCTCATCACTCCTAGGGTGATGTGGATCAGCACAAGGCTGCGTCTGTGAGCTGTTGTATCAGAACCAAGTTGCTGCGCTTTCCTCAGAGCGTTAGCGCTGTGATGCTACTCGGCAATGCTACAGCATCAGCAGCAGTTCAAAAAGAGGTGCAGTCTGACTTCACATGTGTCGGAGGTGACGTGTGCTAGTCTTCTTCACCCTCCTGGTGTTGGGGCATCACTAGAGATGGGGGATAAACAGGGGTTGGACAATGAAACTGAAACACCTGTCATCATTTTAGTGTGGGAGGTTTCATGGCTAAATTGGAGCAGCCTGGTGGCCAATCTTCATTAATTGCACATTTATTGCACCAGTAAGAGCAGAGTGTGAAGGTTCAATTAGCAGGGTAAGAGCACAGTTCTGCTCTAAATATTGCAATGCACACAACATTATGGGTGACATACCAGAGTTCAAAAGAGGACAAATTGTTGCTGCACGTCTTGCTGGAGCATCTGTGACCAAGACAGCAAGTCTTTGTGATGCATCAAGAACCACGGTATCCAGGGTAATGTCAGCATACCACCAAGAAGGACCAACCACATCCAACAGGATTAACTGTGGACACTGTAAGAGGAAGCTGTCTGAAAGGGATGTTCGGGTGCTAACCCGGATTGTATCCAACAAACATAAAACCACTGCTGATCAAATCACGGCAGAATTCAACGTGCACCTCAACTCTCCTGTTTCCACCAGAACTGTCCGTCACCACAATCAATTATTGTGCTCTAAAACCAGGTGTTTCAGTCTCATTGTCCAACCCCTGTACTACTGAGTAGCAGCTTAATGGGTGGGACAATGGGCCTAGCTAAAAATTGGCCTAGCTATAATGTTGATTTAATGTCAAATTCAAGTGTTTGTTTAGTCTACAGCAGAAATACAGGGTTTGGCCTCTCTGTTCCTTTACTTTTAGAGGGGGCTGTATTCAAAGAATATCTAGAAGTAATTTTTTCACAATATCACTCAGGCCTATTCTGAATTGGCTTGCTTTAGCCTGCAGTTGCTTTTCCTGCAGAATATCAGAGTTTAAAGTCTTTATATTTGTCTCAAAGCTGCTTCCTGCATGTTAGAGTCCTAGATTACATCCACATTCATTTCCAGCCTTCCGAAATTTCCTTGTATGCATCATCTTTCTAAGAAAAACAGCTTTTCCAGCCCGTATGATCCCGGTCTAATCGCAGGGCGCGGATCAGCACACAGTATCTGCTGTCCTATCCCAGGGAATTCCCGGAATATCACCCCCTCCCCCCGGAAGCTTGTACATATTTAAGGTGTAATTGTTCCCCTGGGTCTGCGGTGGAAAGAGGGACGTTGATGGATCAAGCGGTGGAAGCGTTTCAGACAGTGCTTGTCTGAGCAAATAAAGCCCATTACATTTTCTCTACACGTGAATGGTACATTAAATCCCCTGACTGCAGGAACATAGACAGCGCTGCCTGTTCTGCTGCATCTCAGATAGAGAAATAAATGATAAGGAATGTTAATTATGGAAAAACAGTGATGTGTTTTAAAATTAAGTTTCTAGAAATGTTAATCCTGAAAAAGATTGATAGATAGATACTTTATTGAACCCTGAGGAGAAATACTGGAAAAAAACAGTAATATGTTTTAAAATACAATTATAATATAGTTTTAGAAATGTTAACTATGGAAAAAACAGTGATGTGTTTTAAAATTAGGTTCTTATATAGATTCTAGAAGTGTTATTTATGGAAAACAGTCACATGTTTTAGAATAATATTCTGATATAGTTTCTAGAAATGTTAATTATTGAAAAACAGTGATACGTTTTAAAAAGCAATTTTAATATAGTTCTAGAAACGTTAATTATGGAATAACAATTTTATGTTAAAAAAATCTTATAGTTTATAGAAATGTTAATTATGGAAAAACAGTGATATGTTTTAAAATATTTTTTATATAGTTCCTAGTAATGTTAATTATAGATAAAAACAGTGATATGTTTTAAAATACAATTCCTATAGTTTATAGAAATGTTAATTATGGAAAAACAGTGATATGTTTTAAAATGCAATTCTTATATAGTTTCTAGTAATGTTAATAATGGAAAAAAACAGTGATATGTTTTAAAATAAAATTCTTAGTTTCTAAAAAAATTAATAATGAAAAAACAATGATGTTTTAACATAAAATTCTGATATTGTTTATAGAAATGTTAATTATGGAAAAACATTCTTATATAGTTTCTAGAATTTAAATTATAACTCACAGGTGCACCACTGACTGAAATTAACCTAGACAACAGTCAATCATCAAAGTCTATTCCTATAGGTTCACCCAGCACTTGAGCACAAACGCGACTTTTAACTCGACAATAAACAGAATAAAGATCATTGGTTTATTTCACGTTTTGCCCAAACCCCCAAAATGATTCATTAAGAGAATTAGTACATGCCTTTTGCGCGTTTTTTGCGCCTTCACGATACCAAAGACACACCGTCACGCCCCAAAATCAAGCGGTTAGCCATAGATCGCTAAAATAGGGCCCTATATGATCAGTTTACGTACTGCTATCCCAGGACTTTTGGCATGTCAGTGTATAAACCGCACTCCTGCGAGTGTTGAGATAGCCCTGTCACTATAATTGCAATACTGATTTATTGTACAATAAATGAACATGACCTCAATCATTTTTGATAATTGTGATATCGTGAACAGTATTTTACCCAGTCATGCTTTAATAACTGTGACTCCATTCAAACAATGTGGACTAAAGTAGGTAAAGAAATACGTATATAATTCCCAAACTAATTATAATTATTGATTAATAATTTTTTTGCTGTCTTTAAAAAAAAAAGTGTATAGTTGCTTTTTTTTGTTTTTTATGCTATTCTGTTATCATTATGTCAGTGGCATTTAATAGTCTTAAAATTACAAAAATATATTGTGTATCGCAGTAATTTCAATATATTTTCAATATATCCTCCACATTTTCTTTTATCGTGACAGGCCTATGTTGAGAGTGTTGAGGGTGTTATGTGGAGCAGCTAATGATAAATAAACATGCTCAGGCTGAGCTACAGTGAGGAGAGGGCCTTGTCGTAGTTTCCCCAGCTGGCCTCCGCTCTGCTGCAGCCGCCATCCCTCTCCTGCCTCTGTGTCACCTTGACTCCGCCCACTTTGTCACCTTGACTGGGCTTCCTTGTCATCCTCACCACCTGTGTGTGCTTTGTAGTTCTGCTGTGTAATTACTGTCTGCACCTGTCTCTCATTATCTGTGTGTATTCTGTGTGCTCACCCTCTTTATTCTGCTTACTGAGTGGTAATGTTGGTGTTGGGCTGTGAACTTGGCAAAGCACGGCACTGGTTTTATCATTCAGTATTTTGTGATACTGTAATTAAGCGTTATAAACCAAAAAAAAAAAAAAATATATATATATATATATATATATATATATATATATACAAATGTTCTGATATTTATCTAAGTCACAACAATAGACAAACACAGTCTGCTTAAACTACAGTAATACCACACAAAAAATGATATGTCTGCATGGTTTTATTGAACCCAACATGTTAACACTCAAAGTGAGGGTGGACAAAGTATGTGAACCCCTAGGCTAATGACTTTTCTAAGAGCTAATTTAATTGGAGGCAGGATGTGATGAGATTGGAGATTAGATGTGTTGGTTAAAGCTGCCCTGCACTATAAAAAAAAAAACACACACGCACCAGTTTTGAGTTGACAGCATTAAAGAGCATTGCTTGATGTGAATCATGCCTCACTCAAAAGAAAAGAGCTCTCAGAACACCTACGTTCAAGACTTGAAACTGGAAAGGGTTACAAAAGTATCTCTAAAATCCTTGATGTTCATTTGTGTTCATGGTAAGACAGACGGCCTACAAATAGAGAAAGTATAGCACTGTTGCTACTCTCCCTAGGCATGGTAAAGTCCTGTAAAGATGACTGCAAGAGCACAGCGCAGAATTATCAAGTGCAGAATTACACTTTTTTTTTTTTGCAACTGTAGCTCAGTTGAAAGAAAGTAGTGAGATTACTTTTTTGCTGAATTATTATGTGGTATGTAGTGCACTGGATTTAACATGACCTGGATTTTTAGCTGTGATGGCTTTAATTGCTTTGCTTGTAATCTGCAATGGTATGAACTAGTTAGGCCTGTCACAATAACAATTTTTTGCAAACAATAATTTTGTCCCAGAAATTATTGCGATAAACGATATTGTTGTATTGTTGTATATATTTTTTTTTTTGGACGACTAATTTGGCACTAATAAAAGTATAACATAATATAATAACAAAGCAATTAACCCTTTTAAAGACAATAAACTTTTCATTCCTGTTCACGCACCTAATGAAATTTTGAAACCTAAAAAAGTTCCCAGCTTGAACCAAAGTAGGCTATAGTAGGTTTGTTAAAGTCCTGTAAAGATGACTGCAAGAGCACAGCTCAGAACGGTCAAGTGCAGAATGATACTTTTGCAACTTTTTGCAACTGTAGCTCAGTTGAAAGAAAGTAGTGAGATTACTTTTTTGCTGAATTAGAAGGAAAACATGGCGACACCCTTGTTCCTTACTAGTGTTGCTTAAAATACACTTTATAATCCGGCTTTATGTATGAAAATAGACCAGAAAATAGATGTTTATTGATATTGTGCCTTAAAATATGGTGTACCTTAAAATGCGGAAAAATACAATATGTTTTTAATTCAGTCTCTGAACGCCGGTAATAGCAGCCATGGCCGAGTTTGCGAGAGCACGCGACTGCAGCCGAGCGTGTCTCTCTGTGGCAGTTCCATCTATATTTGTGAGAGGCAGGCCGCTATCTTTCTCCCCTACTGATGAGTAGATAGGAAGTGCCGACGCCCCGTGCGGAGCGTTTATTTTAATCAATACTGACGGCTGGAGATAAATGTTTAGATCAGAGAGACTAATGCCTCAGATCGCTCATAAAAATTTTGTGCGTCTCGGAGCGCTTCAGCGATAACTCGGCTTCAGATCTTCTCCTGATCACAGGGGCATTAACATGAAGTGGAAATTGTGATCTTGGCAGTGGAACGTTTGAAGACGCAAGTTCATTTAAGGGAGGCCCCTCTGTGGGGAGGAAAAGTGAGATAGATGGACCATTAGTGCCGTGCAATATTTAATATTGTCATATCCTATTATGCTGGAGGAATTTATAAGATTTGGTTTTTAGTTCAGCGTGAACTTAAATGAACTCTCACTGTTCCTCTGTTCCTCAGACAGCTGGAGATGTGTGGTATGTAGAGCACTGGATTTTACATGACCTGGATTTTAGCTGTGATGGCTTTAATTGCTTTGCTTGTAATCTGCAATGGTATGAACTAGTTAGGCATGTCACGATAACAATTTTTTGCTAACAAAATTTTGTCCTAGAAACGGATGTGATAAAAAATATTATTGGCATTTTTAGACCACTAAGTTTAATAAAATTATAACATAATATAATAACAAACGAATTAACTCTTTTAAAGACAATAAACTTTCCATTCTTGTTCACGCACCTAATTTTGGAACCTGAAAAGTTCCCAGCTTGAACCAAAGTAGGCTATGTATATATACAGTATATACACACTAAGAAAAGTAAGTACAGATTAGTACTTAAAAGAGTACAAAGCTTGTCTCTGGGGATGTACCTTATATTGTGGTACAATAAAGTACCTTTTAGAGAAAGTCCTTTTTTGTACCCGTGTTTTTTGTGCCAGTAAAGATTTTAAAAAGTATAAACATTATCATCAACTGAATATGTTTCAAGTACTTGACGATCCATAATTGCCTGGCTTTCAAATAAAAAATGTGCAATTAAAATATATATTGTTTATTAGTACAGTGATGCAGAATTCTGAATGTACCTTTTGTCTGCTTAAATGGTACAAATCTGTACTTATTGCTGTTAGGAAAGACTTTATACTTTAGACCCTGTAAAGACCAATATTGTACCTTTGAGGATACAATTATGAAGACTGTACCTTTGAGTACAAAAAAGTACTTATATCATACCTCTGTTTTTTAATCATGATGTGCAGCCCCAATCTGTTCTAGCCGATATCACGATTATTAAAATATTTGAGGTCATGTCCATTTATTAAACGATAACTTGATATGTACTTATTGTGACAGGCCTAGAACTAGTATTGTGTCCCATGACTTTTGGCATTGACCATGGCAGGCAAGGAACACTGCACTTACCTGCATGATGAGGGGTGGGATGAAAAAAATAGATTTTGCGATATATTGATATATATATATATTTTTAAACGTAGGTGCTCTAAACTCGCCCCCAAATTCTATACAGGAGTTATACAGCAGTATTAGCAATAAACGCTAAGCACTATTTTTTTTGGCCGTTCAGAGGTGGGTATTATCTCGGCTTGTAGTCTGCTGCTAACCCTGGCTAGCAGTGCTGGAGAAGCATTAGCATTACCCGCTAACTGTGCTAGCCATTTGGCCATTCAGAGGTGATTATATCAGACTGTAGCCGGCTTTTAACTTTGAATAGCACTGCTGGAGCAGCATTAGCATTATCTGCTAAGTGCTAGCCGTTCAGAGGTGAGTATTATCGGCCTGTAGTCTCCTGCTAACCCCGGCTAGCACTGCTGGAGCAGCATTAGCATGACCCTGTAAGCACTAGCCATTCGCCCGTTCAGAGGTGAGTATATCGGAGTGTAGTCTGCGTGTTTACTGTGTTAAAACGAGCCGCTAGCTAATATCGCTCCTCAGTGTAGCGCTGTCAAGCAGCAGTTAGGCGGCATTAGCAATTAACCGCTAATGCTAATGGTCCATCCGTAGTGGAAATCTTGAAAGCTAAGCTTTACTCACCCAAAAAAACAGCTTTCAAGAGAGAAATCTGTGTAGATTAACAGCCAGCGCTGGTTTGACTTGTCTGACCCGTATGAAAATGTTTTTTTTTTTTTTTTTTTTTTTACAGTTTTGTTTACTTTACTTAGCTAAGCTAAGCTTTACAGGTCTTGCTCACTAGCTGTGACACCTGCTGAATTAGAAGGGAAACATGACGGGGCACCCCTATTCCTTACTAGTGCCACTTTTAATGCACCTTATAATCCGATGAGCCAAAGACAAATTGGACTATTGGGTTACAAATTATGACTCAAACACGTCATGTTGCAGTGTTTTGATTCTTGACACGAGAAGTAGATACACAGCGCTGTCTCTGTGTCTGTGTGAGTGACAGGCTGCTGCTGCCTGAGAAGCGAGAGGGGGAGGGGGGTGTAGGAGTAAACACGAGGTAACCTCACGCATGGCCTCCATCCACATGGTTGGGCACGTGCTTGTAAACGTGGGTACATGTTGAAAGCTGTGGACCTCAGTCCAGCACAGTTTTGCAGCGCAGATATTTCCAGTTACAGCTGAATTCACGCTTTTAATCCCAGAAAAACAAACGCTCTTATTTACCGTTAAAAAAAAAGCCATTTGAATGCTTGATATTGTTGAAAAAGAACATATGCAATGTAAAATATTTCCTGTATCATGTATTTCCTAATCTCTCAGATATAATTCACTTAATCTGGCACACGATGGAATTTCATGCGTTTTCTCTCAGAGCCCAAACCGAATGCCTCAGATAGGGGCTATATTATTACATCACCAGTTGGCTGCTGGAAGCGGTTTCCATTATCAGAGTGTTATTTGTTTATTCGCAGGACAGACATCCTTATCCAGGCCACCTTGTGCAGGCTGGACTCGCTGGAGGATTTCTCCCTGCCTTTCATGAGCTCGACCCAGTCCGGCTCTAAATCTCCCCACATACAACAGCACAGCCCTGCACAGCCCTGGTCACCCAATCAATACAGGATTATTCCCCACCCCTTTCTCCAGCGCTGAAAACGCATTAGCCTGCACTTTAACAACAGGCCTCTTCATGTTGACTTCTACCTTTATATAATTACAAACCCCAAAATGAATAGCGGACGTATTTGAGTTATGAGTGCGGCCGGACAGTTTGATGAAAGCACAAAGCAAAGGCTAAATATATTATAGCTTTTAGCTGCTCTGCGTTCTGGTAATTGGATTTTTTTTTGTAGGGTCAGCTCTGGATGAGTTCGGTTTGCCCGTAGAGGTGACTCCACGGCCGATTCTTCCATATTCGCAGAGCATTACGTTCTTTTCATTCTATTCCAAGCTTCATAGATAGGGTTAGGAAGAATAATGTGGTAAGAAATTGGTATAAAAGTGTATTTGAGGTCCTATTTTAGCGATCTGTTGGTTAGCTGGCTTTCAATCATGCATCGTGCAGCTTGATTTAGACTGTGTCCATGTGTCTTTGCTGTCGTAATGACGGGAAAAGTATGCCTTGTGTGGTTTAAAACGTGTAAAAGGCGTG
Organism: Astyanax mexicanus; assembly: GCF_023375975.1. Taxonomy (NCBI): domain Eukaryota; kingdom Metazoa; phylum Chordata; class Actinopteri; order Characiformes; family Acestrorhamphidae; genus Astyanax; species Astyanax mexicanus. The sequence continues at coordinate 41,243,995 of NC_064422.1, read as the reverse complement.
TGCTAATTTTCTTTCATTAATCATGAATGTGATTTGGGCATAAAGTAAAATAAATTTAAATTTTATTTCTAATTTCTATCTCATTTTCTCACCAATTTACACGGCCAATTACCCTACCCACTCATTAGGACTCCCCTTTTCACTAGTGATGCCCCAACACACCAGGAGGGTGAAGACTAGCACACACCTCCTCCGACACATGTAAAGTCAGGCTACGCCTCTTTTTGAACTGCTGCTGATGCTGTAGCATTAGCGAGTAGCATCACAGCTCACAGACGCAGCCTTGTGCTGATCCTAATCACCCTAGGAGTGATGAGGGAAAAGAGCGCCATCTAATGTACCCACCCAGAGATAGAGCAAGACCAATTGTGCTCTCTCAGGACTCCGGCAGCTGATGGCAAGCTGCATGAACAGGATTCAAACAGGCAATCTCCTGATCATAGTGGTAGGGCTTAGCCCGGTTGACCACTCAAAGTCCTCGTTGCTGTCCTCGTTGTTTATTAACACACAGCCGCCACCTTTAGGCCTTCCTCATCCAGACTGGCCTCTTCCTCACCCTCACTGTTCTCCAGCCTGCCTGGAACAGTACTGTTCAGCTCCTCACTCCATTAATCTAACCTGGCCAACAGCCAAAAGCCTCTGCGTTAAACAATGGACAAAACGGTGGGGGACGCGAGAGAGTAATGAACACAGATTTATTTCAAAGACGGAATACCTTGTTTATCGTGTCACCCTCCAAATAACCCTACAGCTGCTAACTGGCTACTCGCGTGAGCGCTATCAAAGCCATTCATTATAAACACAACATACACAACTCTACAGTGTACCCCTATTGCTTAAATTCTTTGAAAAACATCAATACATTATTTTTTTAAGGAAGGTAATTGATTGACAAGTTGTTACTGGGACAAACTTGCAAACTTCATTTCATTAAAAGTGTCATTTAAACATGTCTAATTGTGGTTTCTTGAAAATATGAATGCCATGTGACCTGGTTTTTGTGAAAATAAAAAGTGCTCCGGTGATCCGGTATAACGCTGCTTTTGTCCGTGGAGGAGTGGGCGGGGAGAAACGAAAGGATTTCGGCTCTTGCTCATGAATATTTATACTTGCAACCATATCGCCTCTGATTGGCTCTGAACAGCACTGCGACACTAGGAGGCAGCGAGACGGACAACAGTTAGAATTGTTTTAAAATAAAGACATTTTTACACTAATAACAGTTTTTTTTTATGTCATATGTTACTTTACAGCATGTGTAATAATGCCCTGCTATGTGCAGTTCAGCCTATACTGATCTAGTCTTAGAGTCTCTGTAAAAAACACCAAATCCACCGGAGATCCTATGTAAACTTAGTTACTCACACAGAGGTTGGTAGTCCAGGTCCAGAAAGTAAAAATTCACACCTTTTGGCAGTGTGGGCAGCGTGCCAAGTCCTGCTGGAAAATGAAATCCGCATCTCCATAAAAGTTGTCAGCAGAGGAAAGCACTGACTTTAGACTTGATAATAAAACACAGTGGATCAACACCAGCAGATGACATGTCTCTCCAAACCATCACTGATCATCAATACATTTTACATTTCATTTGTAAATCAAGGGAGCAGAGTCTGGAGGAAGAGTGGAGAGACACACAGTCCAAACTGCTCGAGGTCTAGTGTGAAGTTTACACAATTAGTAAATAAAAACACAGTGTTTAAAAACTCCAGCAGCACTTCTGTTGTATCTGATCCACTCACTGTACCACCAGCACAACACACACTAACACCTCATACACCACCAACATGCTAATCACTGCTAATCACTGCTGTATCTGATCCACTCACTGTACCACCAGCTCAACACCCACTAACACCTCATACACCACCACCATGCTAATCACTGCTAATCACTGCTGTATCTGATCCACTCACTGTACCACCAGCTCAACACTCACTAAAACCTCATACACCACCACCATGCTAATCACTGCTAATCACCATGGTGTTCTAAGTATTAAAGAACAGGCTGAAAGGAGGAGAATAATAAAGTATTATTATAAATAAAGTACTTAAACTTTAACCTAAAGCAGAAGAAAATAAAGGTCTGTCCCCTTTTCATGATTCTTTACGTAGCTCTGCTTTGTGAAGGTGATACTCGTGGTGTTTTTGGTGGTTGTGAGGTTTCTGTTAAAGGGTTAATCCTGCGCCCGGTGTGAGTCACACTCTGAGTCACTTTGTCTTCCAGGAATCCTCCGTCATCAATATGCATCAGCAGCGGTACCTCAGCACACAGCGCTCACGCTGAATCTGCGATTTCGCTCGCCGAGCGCAGCCGGCCGCTGTGCAGGCCGTTTAGAGGAGATCTGCAGAGCAATCCTTCACTGCTCCTCTCACCACACAGAGGAGCGTTCACTACGGCTGCAGCCGAGCTTGCATGCCCTGTACCGCGCACTGCAGCCGCAGCTGCACATTACCTCGCGTCTCTGCTCGGGGAAAAGCACTGAGTCTGCATTATTCAGCATTACCCAGCATTACTACTGAAACAGAGCTGTTCTCAAATACAGGACTGCTGACATGTGTTGCGACAAATCGAGGTTATAAGTGGTGGAGAATGCGGGGGGAATGGTTGGGAGAGATGATATGAGTGGAGCTAAAATTGCTTTAGCTGTACAAATAATATTAACACATTCAGAAAAATAGAGATGCTCTATAGTGAGAGTAGTGTAGTAAAAATAATACTCCAGTAAAGTACAGATACATCATTTTAGAACTTAAGTACAGTAGTAAAGTAAAATTAAAATTCCAGTAGATACAGTATTTAGTACTTAAATACAGTAGTGAAGTTACAAAATAATACTCCAGTAGATACAGATACAGTATTTTAGTACTTAAGTACACTAGTGAAGTTACAAAATAATACTCCAGTAGATACAGATACAGCATTTTAGTACTTAAATACAGTAGTGAAGTTACAAAATATTACTCAAGTAGATACAGATACAGTATTTTAGTACTTAAGTACAGTAGTGAAGTTACAAGATAATACTCCAGTAGATACAGGTACAGTATTTTAGTACTTAAGTACAGTAGTGAAGTTACAAAATAATACTCCAGTAGATACAGATACAGCATTTAGTACTTAAGTACTGTAGTGAAGTAAAATCAATAATACTCTAGTAGATACAGATACAGCATTTTAGTACTTAAGTACAGTAGTGAAGTAAAAATAATACTCCAGTAGATACAGATACAGCATTTAGTACTTAAGTACAGTAGTAAAGTAAAATCAATAATACTCCAGTAGATACAGATACAGTATTTTAGTACTTAAGTACAGTAGTGAAGTAGTTTTTGTTATTATACGTCTCTGTACAATATGTATTAGTGTGTGTATGTGTGTGTGTGTGTGTGTATTAGTGTGTGTGCAGGGAAAGAATGATAACCACTCATCCTCATCGTCACTAAGGTCATATGCTCTGAATAGCTGCACATACAGTGGCTTGCAAAAGTATTCATACCCCTTGAAACTTTTTTTGTGACCATACAACCAAAAACCTAAATGTATTTTATTGAGATTTTAAGTCATTTTAAATGATACAAATAAAAATCTGAAAAAGAGTGATGTGCAAAAGTTTTCAGCCCCAATACTTTGTAGAGCCACCTTTCACTGCAATTACAGCTGCAAGTCTTTTGGGGTATAGCTCTAGCAGCTTTGCTTTGAGTACAGATACAGTATTTTAGTACTTAAGTACAGTAGTGAAGTAAATAAAAATACTCCAGTAGATACAGATACAGTATTTTAGTACTTAAGTACAGTAGTGAAGTACTTCTGCTTAGTTACTATACGTTTCTATACACACATGCTCTGCAGAGCTGCACATACAGTGGCTTGCAAAAGTATTCATACCCCTTTAATCTTTTCACATTTTGTCACCTTACAACCACAAACCTAATTGTATTTAAGTGATAAACCAACACAAAGTAGAACATAATTGTGAAGTGAAATGAAAATGA